>NW_027526335.1:17976267-18351267 GCF_048455015.1 Haemaphysalis longicornis | reverse complement strand
AGACAGCAGCTTTTACCATGCTCAGGATACAGGGGAATAACAGATGCCGCGATGACCACATAGAGCAGCTTTTACCATCCTCAGGATACAGGGGAATAACAGATGCCGCGATGACCACATAGACTAGTACGTACGCAATGCCAATTTTGTGCCAGCTGCTTATCACTATGGAACAGATAGGGCGCCTGTGATAGCTCTGTTGGTAGGAACGGGCTGAAAGCTTGGTACCATCCTTGCGAGCTCCTTCGTGCTCATGCACTTCGTTTTTTTTCTTACATTGCACCATTTGGTTGTGGTTAATGCTACAGCACCATTGCCCTTCTTCGCATTGCAGAAGACAGCTTGGCTGGCCGTATCGTGTAATATAAACACACTCACTGCCTCGAAGCATCATGAACGAGAAAGCAGATCCATTCAGGCTAAGCTACAACCCCGTTTCCAGGTGCTTTCGAAACTCACTAGCGAGCGTAGTGTGCCAGCCATCCCCGCACGTTTCCTCACCATGTCCCAATGTACCTAACCTTCAGCTTCAGTGGAGGCAGTGTCACAACAGCAGGGATCGTGGTTCTGCAAGAAGCATCTACAGTGATCCTGACCTTGAGGTTGTAGACAGTAGCCAACATCAGCAGAAGTCTAAAGACGCAGCCAGAAGAAGCACTTTTGTGCTGTCATCCCACAGAAATACGCTTGCGTATCCTCTGCCACTTTTTCTAGTTCATTCTGCCCCGTGTGCACCTACTCTTTTTGGGACACTATAATGCAGCCTTTCTCTTATTGCTCAGTTGCCCAAGGTATGACGGCATTTCCTATAGAAAGGCCTCATGTCAGAATGCCATTAGCGGTAGCACCTGGAAGGCTTTTTACAACCATACGACTACGTGACCACGGCAACAAGTGTGGTGTACAGCTTACCTTGCATTCACAGCGACATTGCGTGTGCTCTACAAGCCTCACGTTCTTGAATCCCTCGAAATTAATGGCGTTGGACTTGTTTGAGGCCAGGCGCAGAGCAAACACCTGTCAAACAAGCATTTGCATTGTCGTGAGTCGCTACAAGGGCATTCCTTATCCGAAAGGAATTCACGTCTGGCTGCAACTCAAATCACATGTTTTTGAGTTCCTGCTGCAGCACAAACCACATGCTTGCACCACACAATGTAAACAGAGAATATTGGCATGAAAATGGACCATGGGGTGCCTGTGACGCGGCAGAGGTTGGAATGCACAACACCGGGCAGTCTGTACTTCCCAACATGTGCAGAGTAATGCAAGGTCAGCACCTGACAATTTTTTTTACTTTCTTGCGGAAGTCTTCTCACAGAACGCCCAGGCGATCAGTTAGCCTCATTCCTCATTACTGCTATCTTAATCAGTTAATTACTGATTGTGGGGCTTAACACGCCGAAGCTACGGCAGGGAAATGGGGCACGCTGTAGTGAAGGGCTTTGGATTACTTTCGACCACCTGGGGGTTTTAGCGTGCGCCGCTATCTCGACACGCGGGCATTTTCGCTTTTCGCGTTCATCTGAAAAGCAGCAACCGCGGACGGGTTCGAACCCGCATTCTTGGGCTCAGCAACATAACGCCTTCGCCACTGAGCCACCGCAACGCATCTACTTCAAAAGAATAGAACTTAAATGTAAAAAATCCCATCGAGCCATGCCTAGGTCATTCAAATGTTTTCAATGTTTTCGCATGCATGCGCACAGAGCAGCATGCACTGTACAGGTGCCGTCAGAAGTAATTGGAACACAGGAGCTGTGGCTGTAGCTGCACTGGCAGTAAACGGATAGACGAGAACACGCATGCGCGCCTGCCGACAGCGATAGCCAATTTATACGTCTCAAACCACCTCTTTTAACCTGGCTTCGAGCATTGTTCGCAGCCTACTGATCTCGGCGATGGCGCTGATAGCGGAGATGCATTTGGCAGCGCCTCTGGCACACATCCAGCACACGCGAGCTGCCGGAGAAACGGCGCGCTATCACAGAAATCTGCAGTGACCGTTTTTCTTTCAAATATTTTTAGGTGTGTATGCTATCAGTGCCATCGCCTAGGCCAGTACGCTGCGAACAATGCTCAAAGCCTGCAGGTTAAAAGAAGTGGTTTGAGAGATATAGATGGGCTATCGCCGTCGGCAGGCGCGCATGCGTGTTCGGGTGCTTTGGTTTCCCGCCGGGGTAGCTACACGGTGCTTCGAAACGGCTCGGCCGCAAGTCCCGTGTTCCAATTACTTCTGGCGCCACCTGTACATAAGCGCAACGCGGAAAGGCTTTGTAGAGTTGGCTGCGGGAGCGCGTTTGAAGCAGTACCTGGCGGGTGACGTTCCTGAAGGCGGCGGGCCTGCATCGGAGCAGGTGGTGGCCGCAGCATCCGGCGCAGCGCTCCACGTCGGCGCAGGTCGGGTAGAAGAGCGCGTCGGGGTCTCGGGGCTGCGGCACGCGCACGGGCACCGGCCGGGGGCTGCACGCCGAGCGCCGGTCCAGCCGCAGCGTCCGCTCTGCGACGACACGAGCGCGGCCTTTATATCAGGGCCTGCATATATGCGCTTGGCCACATCGATTCACAGGCCCCGTTCTCATCTTCCCCTCTATATGGATTGCCGTCTGCAGTTCGCTGGTGGTGCGCAGCGTGCATCGCTGACACCGCTATCACAGCGCGCGCGCAGTGCGCTGGAGTGACGAGCAACATAAAAAAAATTGCTGTGGTTTAGCTTTGGTGAACCATAGCAAAAGCTTCACTGCCCTGGCTAAAGCCATTGTCGAGGTGTGGGTGAAGTGTGGTTTCGCAATGATGCACAGACATGTTTGCAATGATTACACTGCTTATTCATAATATTTTTTCGCCTCACGGCGTTTTTCAAACCTCGCCGTCGTACGAGCGTCCACACCTGGATGTTCGTTTTCCTCCATGATACACGGCTCAGCGCCGCACTTCCCTGCTGGCCATCCTTTGTGGCGCGCGCTTATCGGTATGGCGGCGGCCTCCTCGCCTTTCTCCGCCAAGTAGCGACACGGGTTGCGCTATGGTCCCTAGAAATATTTCTAGGGACCCTAGTTGCGCGCGTCTCCGTTCCCCCCTCGCCTATCCCCCCCCCCCCCCCCCCCCCCCTCGTCATCGGGCCGCCCCTCGTCATCGGGCCGCTGCTCCGTGCCGGGCGCTCCGCCATGTGGCGACACGGGTGCATGAATTGTCATTAAAGGGCCCGCCATCATCCCATATTTCTTCACATTGTATCAAGGGCCGCGGATGTCATCCTAATTTTTCTGGCACTTACATTTTATTTAGGCACCGTGAACAAACGCCCCGCGAAATTATGGAAGCGTTCCACATAGCAAGAAAGAGTAGACAAGTGTGTCAGCCTAGCAAGCGTGTGTCTTCATCCCAAAGAGATTGCATATCTGCTTGGGCCCTGACTGTAGCCGGTGTTTATCTAGTTGCTTTGTCACCGTGGCCTTTGTAAACTTGTTTTGCTCATGCGCACTGTTTTTTATTGTTTCGTGTTGAGTATTTATAGTCACCATTCTTGATATTAAACTTTAGTTTTTATACAAGCGGCTGTCCCTGCATTCCACTTCTGTCTTTGTTTAAGTTCGCGCTGGTTTCATCCAAGATTACCCGCCGCGGTGGCTCAGTGGCTAAGGCGTTGCGCTGCTGAGCACGAGGTCGCGGGTTCGATTCCCGGCCGCGGCGGCCGCTTTTCTGATGGAGGCGAAAAGCAAAAATGCCCGTGTGTACGAGATTTCGGCGCACGTTAAAGATCCCCAGGTGGTCAAAATTAATCCGGAGCCCTCCACTACGGCGCGCCTCATCGCCTGCGTTGCGTCGGCGCATTAAACCCTACCATCAATCAATCAATCATCCAAGATTAAGCTTAGCCTATCTCTTCCCTGCCGCTTATCGATCTTCTCGCCGTATGGCCGCTGCTCCGTGCCGGGCGCTTGCGAAAGGGGTTCGCTAGCTCTCAAGGTCGAAACTGGTCACCCCGCGAAGAGCGCCCGAGGTAGCAGCTTTCGCTACAAAATGATAGGCGTGTGGCACGGCCGGCAAAGCGCTCGGCTGCAATTTTGCAACATTGTTTTTTCTGTTTTCTTGATTCTTTTTCACAGGTCCGAAGGGAAGCCTAGGCACTCGTCGTTCTCCCGCCCCCTTGCTTTTCCAGTGAAAATAAAGACACCGAAAAATTATGCATGACCCCAAAGTGGGGCCCCGAGAAAGGCGCGTTGTTTTTTGCGTATTAGTGTTCTGTTACCTCACATGCTATAACTACCGGTAGCATACAGATCTTGCCTCTGTTGAGATGTGGGCGCCTGGTGCTCCATACCGCGCCCCTATGTGGACCAATTGTTGTTTTTCATGAAATACTGGTTGTGCCTTCATGATTTGCAACACGCGGCCGCTACTTTCGGGAGAAGCTTTTCGCGTTTTTCTTTCGTTTGTTTTTTTGCGCGCAGAGTCGACGTCTCCCTGTTGGGCCGCTGCGGGCGTGTGGAAGTGAGAGGAGGTGCGCGGGAAGAACGGAGAAAGAGAAGTTGGCGCCACTAGGGTGCGCGGTTACCTTTCCCGGCCTCTTTTTGCCTCACACAGCGGCTGCAGCCCGGACTGACGCCTGCCTGCCAGCTCCTAGCTTTACCTGTTTCAGTAGGCAGGCACTTTGGCGGCCGCAACTACGGTTTGGCGGCGGCGATAGCGCCGGCGTCGTAACCGAGCGAGCGAAGACAAAGGCGACAAAGGTAACGGCGGGGGAAAGCGTGAAGGGAGGGAAGTATTCGCACTTTCCAGCGAATATTGTCGCGAAGACAAGGACGATGCAGTTGTCTTGAATGAGAAACACGTTTATTGGAGCGAACTTGTGCTCCCTTAACTCAAAAGAATACAGAGGCGGCGAAGCAGCGGTCAACAAAGTGACTTGCACAGGCGAGTGTCGTCGAATCGAATGCTCCGGCGTCCGCACTGCAGGCTTTTTATCTTTCGGCGCGCGTGGTTCTCGAAACGTCGATTCACATCGAGAACATAGTAGATCCAAGAAGATTATTCTGGGCTGTTTACGTTAGATCGGAATGCTCTCCCTATCACGACAGATAACACATGCGGCACAGAAAGAAAGAATGGAACACGCGCTTCCCTTGGCGCAGAGATAACACAGACCGGCGCAGCCGGGCGGTAAAAGCAAAACACAAATAGACAAGCCCAATGCATGGTTCGCGGCAATATAGGTGGCACAACGGGGCATCCAAAATGGAGGACGGGACGATAATCGGGACGTCGCGTAAGCGCGCGCGTCTGGAGGGAAAAGGCGATCCGGGCACGTCTCTTCAGACCATCTTTTCCCTTGCCGATAAGACACGAAGGTGCTTTGTCGAAGGCGAAGCAATTTATAACGCCAGTCACACAATGTTTCGCGGCATCAGGGAGGCCACTGATGACATGCTGAGCATCGAGGGATTGTGCCTGCAACCGAGCGGCGTCACCAGCCAACCGCACTGCGTGAACGTTTGGTGGCACTTCAGGTTCTATAAAGGATGCTACACTTACATCCATGCTCGTAAAATTGTTCAAGCACACATCACGAATATTTATTAAGCGTCAATCAGAGCTCCGTAGACGCAACCGAGCACAGCGTTTTGTTATTGCCATTTGCGCAATTGTGTCCGGTTAAGTGAGAATAATGCGCGTAAATTATAATTTTGTGGGCTGTTTTTGCAAGGAAAGATCCAACGGCATTTATGCAGGTTACAGGTAATAATAAAAATACCGAAACTAAATATCAAACGCCGACGCCTCTACGACAGGGCCTGTTACATCAGCTGTGCTGTGCTTTCAGCGCTCTGTCGGGAACGGCGATGCTGCAGTAACAAGTTTATTTATTTATTACAAATACCTACATCGCCCATTCCTGGGGGGGGTTTGAGAAAGAAAAAAAAGTAGCAAGTTCAAAACAGTAACCACACATAATGCTAAAAAGAGAACGAAGAACAAACAACCCAACAAAGCACAAAATGCAACTGGAATGCAGAATTTATTAAAAAAAAACCAGCGCGTTAATAAAAGAACAATGACGTTCGCCTGTTGGTGACGTGCTAGGCCCTTTGTCGAACTCTAAACGAGCATTTCGAGCGACAAAAGCTCGATTGTCTTTCCTGCGAAGCACCGGACTTGATCAGACTATTTAAACAGGACTCTTAATGAGCGCGTCATCTTCTCTACAGTCATTATCATCATCTGTTAATTGATATACATCTGGTGTAGCAGCTAGGCGCCAGGCTAACCTCACCAGTATCATTAAAGACTATTCTCTCTCTTCTTGGCTTCACTTTTTTCTCGGGCGTGCGCATAGGAATGTTATGTGGCGGCACGGCGCCTTTCTTCAATCGCGGTGTCAGAGGCTGCAGACTATCTATTAATAAACGACACACTCAATTTGCACGAAAAACACACCATCAATAACGAGAGAGCGATCTAAACTTACGGGTATTGATCCACAAGAAGTCAGCTTTCGTGAAGTGACTATACTACAAACACTATTGTGTTGCTTACACCTTTTCCAATGCGGAACATAGTTATCCAAACCTTTCGGACTTTTTTATCCCTAGGGAAGGTATGAACGCTGGCTTTTCCCGGCACTGAGCGATTTCTATACTGCGGTACACATACACAGCACATTCGATTGATTTTTGGTTTTGCGTTCTCAATCCCCACATTTCCGAACGCTCTGGCGGCCTTCGCCCGGGACACCGATCATCTACAAACAGCTTCGGAAAAAAGGCGCGCGGCGGCGCCACCGTTGCTGGAAAGTGCGAATATGCTGAGCCCGACGAGACGCTCGCCCGAGCATCTGGCGAAAGTGTGAGGGTGGCGGAACGCACTGCTACGGCGTCATCTCTCTCACTGCCTCCCCCTCGCACTGCCTCCCCCTCGCACGTGACATTTGCGCGGGAGGTTCAAACATGCGTGCCGGTGGCGGCGACGCGCCGCCGTGCGTTCGCTTATCACGTGATCACTTCCCAATACGCCGTGACCGAGAAGACTGCAGTTCGCGCGATGTACAAATTTCGCACTAGGCAGTATAGTAATCGCCAGTGCTTTTTTTTTCTTTCTTCTTTCTCTATTTCCCCGTCTCCCTTACTTTTATTCCGCTAATCACTGATCCCAAAGTCCCCATTCCTCCAAGCGTTCATGCGCACCACTGCATCCGCCCTCTCCCACGCAATATGCACCCACTGCACAACCAAACACGCAGTGAACAGCGAGCACGGGCCTTGACTGAGAAATACCCCATTAAGCCGAGCACCCTTTACGTAGACGCAGCAGACTACAGACATCATGACGCGTACGCTGACGCAGCAATATTCAGTCCTAACTCCCCACCCCTCACCTCCCTCACGATACGCTCCCGTCATCCGGCAACGGCGGAGGAAGCGGCAATCGCCCTAACACTAACCCAATCGCCAACCCCCACATTATCATCTCTGATTCGAAAACGGCCATTCAAAACTTTGCCAGAGGTCCCATCTCCCTTCAGGCGCTCCAAAGTCTTGTTCAAAATCCCCCTACCGACCCCGTGGAGCTGATCTGGACTCCTGCCAATACAGGGCTGGGGGCAACGAGGCCAACAAAGCAGCTCGAGAACTCACTGTCCGAGCAGGCCCAAGTCTCGTACCCTTACACGGAGCCCGATCAGCCCGAGACAGCTTGCTTAGCTATCGGGAAATAACTGAGCATTACCGCCTCGCCCGCCACATATTCCCACCGGCTCATCCTACCTTCTCTCACTCTGAAGAACACTTATGGCGCCTCATTAAAACACACTTAGCCCTGTCGGGCTAAACTGCACCTAATTCATCCCACCCTGTATCAGTCCCCCAACTGCCCCGCATGTGGCTTGAAAGACACCATCATCCCATGTGGGCATGCAACAGCGATCCCTTCCCATTAATCCGTACCACAGAGCAACGGGAGGCGGCGCTGGGTAGCTCCGACCCGCAGATGCAGAAAAGCCTGACGGAACGGGCTGCCTTGGTCACCGGCAAGCTGCAACTGCATACCGGTCACCGCAACCTCCTAACTACGTATCGCAATAAAGTTCATTTCTCTCTCTCTTCCTACGCCTTCTCTGACATCACCGGATCTGGAGGGACACTCCAAGAGCTGCGCATCTCTCTCACAATTTCCCGTACTACAGGGCTCGCGAGAAGCGATGAGCACGTGCACTCACTGCGTTCTTCGGCAGGCGCATCGCCCAGCATCATTTCGTCGTCGACAGTGTCGGCACGGTTGCTCGAGGGGATGTCCGGGAGTTTCCTGCCTGGTCGCAGTTGGCATGCGCGGAGAGAACGGGGCCTCTTATGAGAGGGGAGGTCAGCTGTTTGCCATCGACGCGTTGCGCACCACGCGCAGCAAGCAAGGGAAAGGAAATGCAGCGCATGTCCTTACGTCCATCGGCCCTCTCAGTCGTCGCCTTCAGGTGCCGCATGACGTCCCCTTCGTACGTGCGGATCTGCCACAGCAGGTAGCCTGCTAACGAGGTCATGCAGCATCATGTCAGTCGTGGCGCTTACGGTAAACATCAACGTGCTCCCACTCCTTTCCTCTGTAAGGTACAGTCAGCAACTCGTGAAGCGCGAGCACAAAAGTATTATGAGTATGAAAGGTATGCCCAAGCAGGGCCGTAGCCCGAATTTTTTTTCGGGGGGGGGGGGGGGGGGTATGTGCTATTCGAAGGGAGGAGTTTTGCCGAAAGGAACACCTACGCGCTGCCTGGAAAAAATTTCGGAGGGGGTTCGAACCCCCAAACCCCCCCTCTGGCTACGTCCCTGTGGCCAAGGTTCGGCGATCGTACGCAGTAATGAAGCACGTGGGGTCACTACACGCAATCGCATAAGGCCTCAAGTATACCTTTATCAACCAAAATCCTCACATATGTGCACTAGGGTTCCAATTTTATCACAATATGATCTAGGCCTGGCTGGCAAATATTCGTTCGCGCTTCCTGAGCTGCCGGCGAGGTTCTTTCGTCCTAGAGCTCTCGTTGCAGCAGCTTTTGGAGCGGAATTTCATTGCCTAGTGTTGCAGGATTTTAGTCCTCACTGAATGTTTATATCTTCGAACCTGTCATTGATGCTGCTCTGCATGAAATTTCCCCTCTGAAGGGCTTCACCGAAATCACGTTGAGGATGATCGTCAACGAATTGTGGTTCTCCGAACAGTCGGGCCGAATTTTAAAAGTCTACGCGGAATATATATACGCGGGAAAAGACCAACTTACCGTTTTAGCTCACGGCCAAGATGCCTAGAAAAAGTCCATTTTGCTGATATCCGCCCATGTGTTTGCATGTTATGGGTGAACAAGGCAAGTAACCGTCGAGCAACAATTATTTCGTGCCAACTTTTCAGAGGCTCGGAAGCAGAGGAAAAGGGAAGAGTGACCTGCTCCTTTTTCGAACGTTTCTTGTTTTTGAATTGTCTTAAGTTACTTTTTCTAGCCTTCCTGTCCCTTCATTGACTGCAGTCCATCACTATGCTGCTTCACAGCCCTGCACAGATCCGACGCCCCTTTGCTCGAGAAGCCGCAAGACACACGGTTCATCTTGTGTGTGCCCACCCTCCAGCTCGGCGTGTGCTGCAACGTCGGTACAACCTGACTGGCAAGTGTCGTCATGTTTTCTGCAGGAATGGCTACAAAGGAAGTCGGGCAGCGCGTGACCACGTGCACGTCGTTCGCGGCACAGCATGCGTGAGAGGGGAGCACTCGCCGTGCGTGCCGATGCGCCTCCACGAGGCGCTCGTGCCCCCGGAGCAGACGCGCAGCACATCGTGCAGGTCCTGGGCCTCGTTCAGCTGCCGCACCACCTGCACCGGGATCTGTGCAGGACGACGGCCAGTCAGTGCCAAGGAGAACGCTTCCGGGAGGCCAGAAGACGCCACCTTCCCGGATGTCACGTGTGCGGCCACAGCGGCTTCTAGACATCGCACTCGACTCTATGCCTCGTTCACGCACAATAGTTTCTGCTCACTTACCTTTCATGCCCGACTTGCAGCGTCCGGCGGGGACATGGAGGAAGTTTAATGCGCCTGCTCTCGATTGTCAGTACACTAAGTGTTCTTGGCTCGCAAGTGTCCTTTCACGCCAGTGCGCCATGAACGGCAAGTGTTTGTGCAGCTGCCTAACCGGGGTACAGATCAAACACTGCCTTTAATGCGTAGCATTATTTGCCGACTACTCCCACAGCTAGGACCGTGTAACGACCTGCATTCCCACAAAAATGCACATTTGGCGGAAGTGACATCTTTATTACGTGGAGATCATTGATCGAATAGAATTTTGAAAAACCAAGAAATAACAAAAATAGGAAAAATAAGGTTTTCACATAACTGATCTGGCAAAATAAAACAAATGCCTCTTATACATCTCCCCCCCCCAAAAAAACCGAAGAACAAACAAGAAAAGTCCGCTAAAGAACGTTTAAATATATATAAAAATAGCGTAAATGGGCCAACTCTGCAGTACGTCTTGCTTCATTGGAAAAAATACAAAATTAGCAAAGAAAATGCACTTTATCGCTATAATGGTGCATATTTACATCATTGCCGAAAAGAACCAAAAGTCAACTTAAAAAAGAATAAAATAATCCAATCTCTTTCGCTGCTCATATTCATATTTAGCTGTAAAGAACGCACACTCCAGACAAGCGGCATAACAATGCTACGCATTAGTGGACAATTCTCTTAATTTCTGCAGATTTTTATAAAAATAGCACAGCTTTTTTATTGCGTCATAAAAATATAATCATCATCATTGCACTGGTTTTTTTATAGCATGTAACATCTGTGAGAAATTTATTAGCTAATATTCTAGCGGTTCACTAAATATCATTTTTGTAACACTTGGTGGAAGTTCAGAGAAAACTACGAACAGCTGCACCGTAAGTGTTATATGTCTAGAACAGGTGCACAATCGAATCCAGACTGATCTTTTCGGGCGTTGCGGAAGAAGCGCATGTGTTTGAGTACGCGGTGCTGCGGCGGTACCTTTGCGGTGTGGCATGGCATAGCGGTAAATAATGGCCCCACAGGTTCAAAGCACAGCTGCATGCCTGCTTTGACAGCAAACACGCTTGCGGAGAACCTTAGCAAATTGAAATCCAAGCGCTGCATCTCCCCTCAACCCATCCTTTCTCGCGCATGCTATTTACATACCGAATTGGTGTATTAAAATGTAAAAACAAAAATTGTAGGAACGTTAATTTGAGGATAAAACGGTTGCTATTCTCGAAACCCGACGGCTTCGCGTTTTCATACCAGTGTTTTGTTGTTGGACGATAGACGTTCCTTACGGATCAAGCACTCTGAGTCCTGCGCACAATCGTATTTTAGCACGAAAGTTTTATATTCCGGGATTCACCAAGATTTCACTTGCGTCATATACGTCAAGGAAGTGACTTATATGACGTACAACGGAAGCACAACGGAGCAAGCGGCCACTAAAGGGTGCACCCCTGCACACGGGGTCTTCTTGCGGGGAAGCAACATTTAGTACTAAAGAGTACGTTATACTTCGGGGTGTTCGTTTTCGAGTTTTATATTTAAACAAGAAAGTGTTTTATGCTGGGATACACCAAGATTTCACTGACGTCATATCCATCACGGAAATGACGCCAGTGCAACGAAGAAGTGGCCTGTAAAGGGTGCACCCCTGCACACAGGGTCTTCTTGCGGGGAAGCAACCTTTAGTACTAAAGAGTACGTTCTATTACTGTTGTTCGTTTTCAGGTTTTATATTTAAACAAGAAAGTGTTTTATGCTGGGGTACACCAAGATTTCACTGACGTCATATCCGTCACGGAAATGACGACAGTACACCTTTGCCGAAGCGACCCGCCAGCAGGACGTCGCTCGCCAAGCACACCCACAAGACAGCCGCCTCCCCGCACATTATGCTTAGTTGCAGATTTCGCTGCACATTTCACTTCCGTGTTTTACCGATTCCTGTGACAGAGGAATCAACCACAGTTTTTATGTAGCTATTACTCTGAAGGAAACAACTATAGCCCTTAGGCTTTATTAAAGCGGAAAAATACATGACGCTTTCTTTTTTTCTTTTTTACTGGTGGCGAATAACACCCCCCGGAAAATGCTTCTGGCTACGCCACTGTTGGCAAGAGTAGCAGACGGACATGAACAAATGAGAGGCTTTCTTTTTTTTTCGAAATGAACCAGATCCACCTGACGCGAATTTGAGAAACAAGCCAAAATTTGTTACCGGACCTAAATGCAACGCCATCAAAGCGTTGCAACATGCAACACCGTCAAATATGATATATTTTACATGTCAGCTAGGGGAAGTTTATGACCACAAGTAATTAAAAATTATGCCGGGAATTTGAGCAATATTGGGGTGAGAAGTTTGTATTTGGCTCATATTGAATTGAAACACTCAGGTTGGTGCAGCATTGTTATGAAAACGTTATTTAAATGGACTTTCAGCACGGTGCAATTGAGTTTTGGTGGAAAAAGACACTAAGAATGTGCAACAGGGCTTTAAGAACAGTATAACTATGCATGGAGAGCAGGTGAGTCTTCTTGACGCCATTAGCAGCTCTTGTCGAATTCTTCCATAGGATAATTTTTTTTTTGGGACGGCTGGAGGCACTCACGAAGTAGACAAGTGCTTCAGTGCTTTGCCATGAATTTCCAGAACGCTTAACAAGAAGGCTGCTCGTATCTTCTTCTTATTAATGAAGTGGTTCGTACTCTCAGAGGGGGTTTCCAGGGCTTGTAAGCGGTGGCTATTTAGTGAAGTATTAAAATGGTAAATATAGGACTAAAAAAATAAATATAACCATGGTTATTTTGTAGGGAAGGGTGAGACGAAATGAAATTACTGTTTCACATCTCTGAGTTTCATTTCGTTCACTTCGTCGTTGACATCTGCGGACAGATCTTTCGCCGATCTCTTAATTGCTGTCTGAAGACATAATAAGCCAGGTCCGAAACACAAAAAGAAACTTCACAAACCTCCACGAAACAGTCTGAACAGTCAAGCCAAAAGCAAACTCTTTTTGGGCAAATGGATTTGGCTCCGTGAAACAGCAGGATTAGGCTCATCCTCGATACGAACTACGATCTGCGTACACGTTTTCAGGGCGTTATCTAAACTTTTTTCCGGCCACCCCTGTTTTAGGGGAAATTTGCCGAGTTTTTTTTTTTTTTTTCACTGCAGTTTTATCCGACTTCGTTTCGCTTTCTGGATCTGACCCATTTAGAAAAAAAAAACGCATCAAATATTGAAGCGACGGGGCAGGACTAGTGACAGCAAGACGCTGAACACGCAGACGGAATCTTGGGTGCAGCGCTTTGCGAGTCTGAAATGAGGATAATTGATAATGGGACCGGTTATTTCCTGTTCGCAGCTTTTCAATAAATCTGTTCAGTAAAAAATGGAACGCCTGGAACAACATGGCATATTTCCTATGGAGGAAGGTAGAGGAAGTACAGAAGAAACGGCAAGCGATGTCGGCCCTGTTGGAGCTACTCGCTTTTTTGCGCCAAGCGTTGCGGTAACGTTTTCACCTAAGGAACACAGGGTCATTTACATGAGGCGAGGGCATCCTTGCCTTTTTTTTTCAGTTTTTCTGGTCTAACTCTGCTCCAATTTCTGAGTCGTAGTGTGCACCTGAAGGTGTAGGTGTTCTTTACGGTATTAACGGTAAACACTTCGTCTCATTTTACCCACAACGTAACGGGCATAAGCACAATGAGTTACGAACATATATCGGGCATGTGAGACGTGTATCGTTACTCGTATCGTAACATGAAATTGGGGCAGCCGAACGGTTTCTCCGTAAAACCGCTTGCATTGACGTTTAGTGTACACTCGCGAACCTTAGCATTATCTCTGTGTCGGGGTTCATGGCGAAAGAATGACACGCACTATCAGCAGTGCTATACTTTTCCGGCTGCTATTGGAATTTGTAATCGTTATGCTGTTTTCGCTGAAGGTTTTGTTTAGCCAAGTGAATTTTTTTTTTTCTAAAATCCAAATTTTGGTGACGTGTTTGTTAAACAGTGCCCGTGCTAGTGCTTCTTCGGTCTTTCAAACGTGTTACCTTTTGCTACAGCTTGTTTTTATCGTAAGTTTGAAAAAACCAAAAAGTATATTCACGGTGTATCTGGTACGCCGCTTTGCAAGCCTTTTACAGCACTAAAATGCGAGGATTGAAGTATAGTAGACTCCCGTTAAGACGAACTCGAAGGGACCGTAAAAATTTGTTCGTATTACAAGAAATTCGTCTTAAGCGTGGACATTACAACAGAGCAAAAATGTTGTTTGTCGTAACCATTGTCTTCGTCTTAACCGAGTTCGTCTTAACGGGAGTCCACTGTATACAGTTGAGTCCCGTTAGCATATATATATATATATATATATATATATATATGCTAAAGAACAAAGTGCTGAGTGAGACAAAAGCACAAATTTGTCTGGCTTATTGGGCTTATGAGCCTTGCTTCGGGCCAATATACATGCCGGTCCCTCGTATAGGCCGAACAGTTGTCGTTGTGATTTTGTTGGTCGTGCATATATCGGCCCAGCGTCGGCGAATGAAAGTTGAGCCCTTTAAGGCCGATATCAACCCTCAAGTTCTGCGAGACCTTTTTTACCAAGGTTAAGCCAAGCTGCTTATGCCGGCTGTCAGACATTGGCCCTATGTTAATGCCAAGGTTGTTTTGTCACTCCGGGTGCGATTTGTTTTGAAGAAAAATTACCTTGTCTTCGCCAATAGCGGAGTCTGAGAAGTCACGCCTATAGCTTTGTTAATGGAACTGTCTTTTGCCTGACCCTACCACGTGCCAACAAAACGATGAAGAGGGTTCGCGCCCCAGTCGTTTGGTGTACTTGCTAAGACAAAGCTTTTGAAGGAAGACAGCGCGCGAAATACGAACCACAAGACAAAAGGAAACGCGAGACGAGTGCTGGTGTCTTGAGGCTATGCCAGATCACTCCGCAAGCGTGCAGCCGTTCGTTTAGAGCAGGCGGCAAAATAGAAAGCATCCACGTCAAACAGAAGCTTCCACGTCAACGTGACCATGACACACGCGTCCTTACCCGTTTTTTCGAAAGGTGTGAATCCGCGGAGACCCAGCAGGAGTCCACCGAAGTTGCCGGCCTGTTCTTGTTGTGAGCGATCTCAACGAATCCAGCCAACGTGAACACAACCGCAAGCATGGTCCTCATGTTTTTTGGCGAGCCACGCCGCACCTAATCTTTTTTTGTCTATCCTGTTCGCTGTCCTGTTGCTTCACATGCTCGACGGACGCACACAACCAGGCTTCGCCCAGGTTTCCGCCGTCTGCAGTGGAAGCGGCGTGGAGCTTACCGTAATTCCGTGCAGTGACGTTCATACATTGGCTATTCAGTCAATGTCTGCTTCTGCGCTGCTCGGTATAGTTACAACATGCTGTGCCTGGATACGTGCCTATCTTTTCAGGCGTGTGAATTTAGACACGTTAAGCGTCACAAATCATGTTGCTTATTACTGAGACATTACTGCGCTTGCAGAAGACGGGCGGAATGAGTGCGCGCACGCTAGACGCGGAAGGATACACAGCCTGCGCACGCATTCTTCACCGAGCGCACCACCGAGACGCGGAGGCACGACATTGCACGCGCTGCACGCAAATACGGAGAGGCCGGCGAAGGACTGGAAAAGAAGCGCAACGGGCGAACCCGCGGCCCGAAACGGTGGTGAGTCAAAAACGTCCCCGAAATACATTCTTCAAAGTCTGCTGGCGGTGTCTTCACTCCCACGGCGGGGCGAACGCTCGTTGCTGACTGCCGCCAGCGAAGACAGATAGCCCCTGTCCTGACAACGCAGCGGAGTCGGAACGTCGCGCCTCTCCGCTAATCGGACGTCACCGCACATACCTTGTAGTCCTGCTGGCAGCGGCGGGGCCTTTTTACACCACCCACCCCTTTTTCTTTTGGTTTTTCTTTTCGTAAATGGTGACGCCTGAGTGCACATAAGAGCCTCTAGCGAATTCCAGAAGTACCCTCGCAACACTGCCTCTCTTTTCGGCGAAAAGAAACGCACCAGGATGCTTCCCAGGGATTTATACACACACAACCCCCCCCCCCCCCCCCCCGCTCCCCGGAGGATTTCGAGCCCCCCCCCCCCAAAAAAAAAAAAAAAATCCCCAACCACGAGCACCCCGCCCAGGGATTTACATCCCCCCCCCCCCAACATCCCCCAAACACCCCCCAGGAGAATTTCGACACCCCCCAAAATCTAAATTCTGGAACCCCTGATGTTTCCTATACTCGCGTCTTGTACGTTATGAGATCTCGAGGGTTCATCTTGCATAGATTCCCCAGTACCCCGTTTTACAGAAGCAGTTTTACGCGTGCAGCAGAGTTTAAATATAGTCCACGAGACTGCAGAAATACTTGTAGAACTCTAAAATTTTACTGTAATTTTGCGTCGAAGGCCCCAGCCCAAGAGTTAGCGTTCTATTCCTCCCATATCTCTGGAACCTGGTAGGAACGTTTTTCAAACGCGATATTGGAC
Organism: Haemaphysalis longicornis; assembly: GCF_048455015.1. Classification (NCBI taxonomy): domain Eukaryota; kingdom Metazoa; phylum Arthropoda; class Arachnida; order Ixodida; family Ixodidae; genus Haemaphysalis; species Haemaphysalis longicornis. Next base: position 18,334,705 of record NW_027526335.1, on the reverse strand, counting down.
ATATGGTGAGGGATCTCCTTTTGAATGTGAGCTATGTGAAAATACTTAGCAGAAGAGTCAAGAACGTTTGTGCAGATAAGTCGTTAAAACAAATAGTGCTGCGACATGCTGTATATTCGGGTGCAGAAGCGCATACCTTGTGATAATGAACCAAGAGCGAATCAAACTATTTTTTTAAGCGAAAGCTTTCTTGGTGGGACCGATGGCGCCCTGTCGTAAAACTAATGCAGTTCCCCATAGACCGGTTGGTCGACCTAAAGGCTCTGATTAGGATCTCCGCGTGCGTGAAACCGGGCTTCTATCAAAACAATTACTTGAAAATCGCGAGAAAGGAACGGTTCTATATAAGACCATACAAGATTCGGTCATGAAGAAGGAGTATACAATAGTATATCTTTATCTTATAAACCACGTATAGGTACACATGAAGATCGTTCGTGTTCTAGTGTTGAAACAGTTGAACACATTTTATTATAATCCTCCTATTACCGAGATCACATTTCCTTGAAAACATTAAACGCCTAGAACAAGGACTAATAACTCTCAAGATTATTTTAAGACCATGGACTTGTCCCTCGAAGTAGCGCCAAGCTTTAAGAAGTTTGTTCTTATTTGTATGATGTTGGCCTTAATTTCGAAATTGTAAATTATGTGACCCAAGCTCAGATAAAAAAAACCAAATACGTAAGTCTGTCAACTCGCCATGTCCACGGCAGTTTCTTCTTCTTCTTTTTTTTTTTTTTTTTCTATCGAGCTCTTTCTTGGACGCACTTTCAGCGAAGATTGGACGCACTTTTAGCGTTTGCGTTTCTCTCATTTCTTTGGGAAGGGATGGCATTTTTTGTTGTTGACTGGACTGACAAACGTTTCCTTATGAGACTTTGTTGCGTGGTTGGCCGGCACTTCACCGGGATCTCGTGCCGCGTGCTTCAGCTCCCGACGGGGATCAGCAGGTGTGGTACGTCCAGGGCTCCAACGGCCTCTGCTGCCTTGCAAACCCGCATGTTCCCAATTAGATACGCAAAAGGATGTCCCCCATGCTCAAAACCAGGCACCCTAAAACACGCCACCGGAGAATGCACAAAAATTAAGTCCCCACCCCCCAATTCTTGTTGACTCCGTCAGCATAGAGGATGAGCGATGGGAGATCTTGCTGACCAGCCCCGCCCTGGAAGACCAACTTCGGCTGATCAACAGGGGCCAGGAGGCTCGGGAAGCATATGGGAACCTGTGAATAAGGAACCACTCCGACTGAGCTGAAATAGCTCCATCGCAAGCCTTTTGCTAACAGTAAAGTTTATTCTCGCTCTCTCTCTCTCTCTGCCCGCTGAACCTGACCGATCTGGTCTTCACAGCGGTCGCTGACAAGCAGGGCCTCCCATTCCTCCGCATTAGATTTGGGCAAAATAGTAATCATCATCATCATCGTCATCGTCGTCAGGGTTTTTTTTTATTTTGGGGACAGCCGTTGTGCCTTGGTATGCCATGTGGTGTGGTAGAGAAACTGCGCAGGGCTAATTAGCTTGCGTTTTTGTTTTTAATTCGTTGTGAAGCGTTGGACAACGCCTACATCAGAGCCAAACAGTCGGTATGTATACACTTAGGTGAACGCAGAGCTGCAACGGAATGCTTTGCACGAAAAATGATCCTGTTTGATCTTTGCAAGGCACGCATCTCACAATTCCGTAAAGACGCTTATTGCCTCTATATTACAAGGCTTCATGGCGGACACTTCCCTTCGTCTTGTCATAATGATTTTATTTTGCAATGAAAAAAAATCGTCTCCAACCCGCCCTGCGAAAGTGGATGTCCATCGAAGCTGTTTTAAACCACTACACGTGCTGATGGGGGAGGGAATGAAACATTCCTCGTCGTCTCGGCGGGCTTGTCGCTTGCGTGCGGCCTCTCTGGCGGCAAATGCTGGGTCCCGCCTAGCCTGAAGCATGCGCCCGGCGTCTTGGGCAATAACTGCTCTGTTTAGTGACGCTAGACCTGCCTGGCTTTCAAACATAATCTGCAAACATAATTTTTACCAGGAACACATGGCGGGGGGTGGGGGAGGGGGGATAACGTAGCTTCGATCTTCGATGCTCGTTTTGTGTTTTTTAAACGAATATTGAGCCCTATGCTGTAAGCTTGATTAGCCTGACGCATGCGCTCGGTGTCTTGGGCGATAACTGCTGGGTGCTGCCTGGGTTTTTGTTTACGACACGAAATTTCCCAACAAACTAGAGGCTAACAGCTTCGCTGTAAAAGGTATACTCGGCCGCAACGCTATTCGCATTGCGGCCGGATTAAGGAGTTGGCATCCTGTCACCCGATAAGTGACGGAATACAAGGTCTGCTGCCAGCACGTCTTCTATCGCCATACCTAGAAGAAAAAAGAATATATACGCATATCCTCAGTACGCTTCGTCTTTAGAAAACAAACTATAGTTCGGTACTGGCAACCATTGGAAGCAAAGTCTAAACACGAGTGTAATTTTTGCGCTACCAGAATTGGTGAACGAGCCGCAGTTCTTTGCTCACTACAACCTCAGAGTGCTTAAAAGCGAGAACAAACCAAGCAATAATTTGTTCATGAGACGAGCATCGCACAGTCGCACACACGAAAAGATCACACTACAAAAAAGTTTGCCATGGCAAAAAATTCGTTATAACGGCGTACGAAAACCGCACGCGGTATAGCCGAGAACGTTCAGTGAGCAATTTAGTCTACAATAATTTCAAAAGAAATTTAGCAGTTACTAATGGGCTGATTATTGTCACTTTTTTAATGCGGATGCATCAGATAGCCCATGAAGCGAAAACGCCATGGAGTATGACAGCGGCGTCCGTGTCACTCCCACCCACGTTTCAGGGGATCTGGTGACACGGCATTGTTAACTCCGTGCGCAAGGGGCTGTGGTTCCTCATCTCAAGTAGGACAGGAGGGATGACGGAACGGGATGAACGCTTTTGGGTGCAGGCTCAGTCCAGATGATGTGCGCCAATGGGGCTGCAGGTTGCGAGAAGAAGCGCGCCCATCGGCTGCGGCGGGTTTAATAACGCGTGGACGTGGACGATGATGACCCAGAGCAAAACTAAAAAACTCTCAGCGGCATTCAATTAAGCATTAACGATTTCGCATTCACAACTCATAACAAGTGATTAGGTGTCATCGGAGCTTTTTAACACGAAAGTGTTTTATGCCTGGATGCACGACGATTTCACCGACGTCGCATCCGTCACACAAGTGACGCTAGCACAACGAAGCAAGCGACCTGTAAAGGGTGCACCCCTGCACACGGGCCTTCTTGCGGGGAAGCAACCTTTAGTACTAAGGAGTACGTTATACTTTGGGTTGTTCGTTTTTGGTTTTTATATTTTAATACGAAAGCGTTTTATGCCGGGATGCACCAAGATTTCACTGATGTCATATCCGTTTCGGAAATGACGCCAGCCGAAGCGACCGAAGTGACCCGCCAGCAGGATGTCGCTCGCCAAGCACAACCACTAGACAACCGCGGACCCGCAAGTCATGCTCATTTCGCAGCAGATTTCGCAGCACATTTCACTTTCGTGTTATACAGATTCCTATGACAGAGGAGTCAACTACAGTGTTTTCATTATACCTAACAATGTCATTATCTAATACATACATATATATAATCTAATCTATATATGTATATATATACTGAAGCGACTCCACTGCGAGCGTTAAGTAAAGACACATTTGTCAGCACTCCTAAAAAAATACCGACAGCGAACAAAACAAAAAACAAAACTTGAATAAGCTGGCTGGGTCACTATATGTTGCATACCGAGCGACTTGAAGACGGTCGTGTCAGCGCGGCGCTTTTCCTTTGTGCCCAGCAGGACGTGTCCAATCTCGGCGAAGACCTCAGCCTACAACAGTACGAGAAAGAAAAATGGCATAAAATATTAGCTGATTTTTTAACTCGAAGCTTCGCACACAGAGGAAAAAAAAAAAATGGCCAGGCTGATGCATTCAACGAACGAGACATTTCCGGACGTTTTGGTGTTACCGGTTGTCAAGCGCATTCTAAACTGGCGCGCACTTGACAGCAGTCGGAGCTGATCGATGAATCCTCTTTTCACACGGTGGTTGCGAAAGGGGTGTGTACGATTTGCAGTGGGGCTGACTTTCAAGCATTGTAATTATTAACGTTCAAAATGTGACCAGGTGACTTTCTGGGTTACGAAATCATGGCTGCAAAGCGTCAGAGACATCACAGTTGATCGCATTCTGCTTGGCAGGCTCCCGAGAGACCGGACGACATTCTCACTCGTGTAAAGCTGGCACCTTGGACTATTTCAAACAATGGCCAAGCGGAAAGTGGATTGCCGATTGCAACAGAGGATTTGGCCGGAGCCGCGGAGTGACCATGTATAAGGTGCCTCTTATGAATACATTTAGACCACATGGCATTGCGAGTGTGCGTGGTCCCTTTGATCTAGCTCAGATGAAGCGGGTACCCAACATTTGATTCAAATCCCCGCGCAAACCTCCGCAGTTGGCGCTCACCCCCGATAGGATGACATCACCGGATTCAACACGTGCCGCTTCAGCGCTGTCCACGTAGACGACCGCCTGGCGCATCAACTCGCCGCTCAGCTCCCGCCAGTCAGGTCGGTGCGCTCCGACGGCTGCTCCGTGCATGACGGGGAGAGAGAGAGAGAGAGAGAGAGAGAGAGAGAGAGAGAGAGAGAGAGAGAGAGAGAGAGAGAGAGAGAGAGAGAGAGAGAGAGAGAGAGAGAGAGAGAGTAAAAACAACGAGCGACGCAATGCAACTATGGTAAATTTTCACCATTGTGCGCAAGAATGTTATTGTGTTCATTCGCTCGTTTCTATCCACCGAACAAGCGATCTGTCACACCTGCAGGTGACACTCCTTCAGAGGCACCTTTGTAGTACTGTGAATGAATTGTGTAAATTTGTGTTTAAATTTCGTTATATTCGTGTTTTCGAGCGTGCCTATTCAAATCTTAAAACATATGTGATTCTGGTCTATTATAAGATCCCAACGAAAAAGTACTGATTTATGGGTAGATCAGAATTCGTAAATATGGGCACATGTTAAAGAAAACTCCAGACAACAGTTCACGTTTCCTCGAAGAATAACCGGCAAAAACACCCATGTACATAATATATCTGCAATTCCCTCTTACTGACAAAAAATTGGGCGTGTATCTGTTGCTTCGCTGCAAATGCCGTCGAAAGCCGATAGCGTTTGTGCCGCTCAGGTCGTGTGTACCGCCTCCTCTCTCCCCATCCTACTCCTCTTTCCCTCCCCTCCACGTTAACACCCCCAAGCAATCGTCACATCTGCGCCCTCATCCATTGCGGTCGGCTTCTCTTCCCCTCTGTTGGAGACCAAGAAGCAGACGCGGTTAAGAGGAGCACCAGTTTATTGGCGACCTTCAAATGGCTAGCGCAATTCTGAGGATAATGATGTTGATGATGTCACGAGCCCAGCTGCCCGTGCGTTGGCTACTCGCCTCTTGCTTCAACGTCTTCTTCTCAGCCAGATCACATTTCCAACACTCTTTCCCTCCTGGCATTACCACCCTCCCCGACTCTACGACATCTCATACGAACACCTCCTAGATTGCTAGTCTAGAGGCCTGGTTACGCCCATACTCCTATTATCCCTTCCCTAATCTCCCCTTCTCCTGCGATCTTCTCTCCTTTATGCGTCCTAACCCCATGTCGTTTTTTTTCTTTCTTTCCCCAGGGCGCTACTCCTCTCCCTTCATTTTCCTCACCATCTCCTATTCTCCTCTCCCGTCCTACCTCTCTTCTGTCCCATATCTCTAGGTGGTATTGAACTCTCTGCCCCTCTCATTCCTTCACCAGCGCCAATTACCCTTCCTGATGATGATGATTGATGATTGTTATTGGTTTCCCCTTTGAAGCGGGGTGATGACATGTCATCTTACCAAAAAGGACTAATATACCCATGTTTTACACTCTTGGTTTAATACTAGCGCTGCTTAGGGCAGGCACTAAAGCTTATTAGGCCCGAAATACTTTTTTTTTCTGTTAGAGGTGGTAACTGTCCTAGGCAATATTCCCCTCTCTGCTTTTCGTCCACCAGCATTCTAATCTTCTTTTCGTCCCCTCGACAGCCTTGAAGTTAACTTCCTCTCTGATACCCTTAAATCCTAGGGCTTCTGGAAGCCCAATATTCCCTTCATGTAGATTTAGATGGATACCTTCACATTCTAACACTATGTGCCGCATAGTTTCTGTTTCTTTTCCGCAGACCACGCATACCCCATCATTTTGTGAATACTTCCCCACAAAACTCTTAGTTCGCAGGCAACCTGCTCTAGCCTCAAAAAGCAAAGCACTGCCCTGGGAATTATCGTAGAAATTTTCCTTTCTGATGTTCAATTTCTCAGCCCTGTACATCTCTAACGGCGTTTTAGCTTCCATTTTTTCCCTCCATTTATTCGTTTCAATCTGCCTTGCCTCTTTTTTGGTTACCTTGGCTGTTTTGGATTCTCCACTGTTCTTCCCGTATTTCATCGTTAGCCTTCTGGTCTTTCTTAACCACTGCGTGGCATGCTTTTCAAGTATAGGTACCTAAAAACCTTAGCTGCCCACCTTCGTTGATCCATTGCCCTCAACCTCATCTCAAAGCATATTTTACTCTGAGCTTCTCTAACTTCAAACGACGCCCAGCCCATATCTCCCTGAACTGCTTCGTTAGTTGTTTTCCCCTGCGCGCCTAAGGCCAAACGTCCTACCGTTCTCTGGTTTACTTCAAGGCCTGATAGAACGTCTGATTTTAAGCAGAGTACAGCATTCGCAAAGGTGAGACCCGGAACCATTACTCCTTTCCACATTCCTCTTACTATTTCATATTTGTTATACCCCCACTCTATGCTTCATTACAGCTGCGTTTCGCTTTCCCTTAACCTTAAGTTGCTCCTCGTGAGTTCTTAAGTAGTTATCCCCTTCGTTTATCCACACTCCCAAATATTTATATTCCTTCACTATAGGTAATTCGCCTTGCTGGATAGACACTACGTCAGTGGTAGCGTCATTGAAAACCATTATTCCTGATTTTTCTCCCTCCATTATTCTCCCTTCTCCACTGCCCCTCCCCTCATTTTTCACATGCCCGTTCCTTCCCAATTACAAATATCCAGGTGGTGTAAATTAATCCGTAGTCCTCCCCTATGGCTCGCTTCATGGCCCAGGTGTAGCTTAGACGCATAAAGCCCCTCAAACTTTGCATTGTCGCCCTACAGCTTCATTCCTTGCTCAGTGAAACGCTCTCCCACAGCTAAACCTACCCGTGTTTACGTCTTTACATCATGCGTTACCGAACGCTGTCTATATATACAATAAACTGCAGTAGCCGTGTATACCGTTGACGTGGGCCCCCTCTTGAGCCAGTCAGCCTGGAGAATAGGTGTCGGAGACGCAGTGGCTGTGACGATGACGTCGGCGTCGCGCACGGCCTCCTCTGGAGACGGGTCGTAGCGAGCCGCTATGCCGTGCGCTGCGAGCTCTACCACGAGCGAAGTGGCAGAAGCGGCGCGGTGGTTCCAGATCCGCACCTGTCGATGAAACGACGAGGTTAGGCGTATAACCGCACAAATACATCCACGTGCACAAGTTTAAGTTGTCCGATAACTTCAGGGAGTAACGGGTTGGAAACTTCGAATAAAGGACTCAACAGGTCCACCTGCAACGAATTGCGTTGTTCAAGTCAGTTCAGGAGCACGGGTGATGGCCTCTCCTCACTTTCAATCCCTTCAAGAGAATGCCGACGCTGGCAGGTACCGCGGCGCGTTTGTAAAGACGACTTTTAGCACGGATAATGGCATAAGGGCTACAGAGGGGGTGGGAAAATGCGCCTATACTCTGTGCCGGACAGTTCCGGCGGCATGCGGCTGGTGGCCCACACTATACTGCAGGGAAGCATGCGAGCGTAAACCAATGGGGGAGTGTAAAAACCGGCGCAAGCTTCCTTCCTCGGGGGAAGGCTGCGGATCGTACACCAGCAGGGCAGTTTGTCTCTTCAGTATGAAGTGGAACGTACCTGCTCAAAGTGAAACATCGTGGTCAGGACGACGACGTGGATCTTGGCTTGCGTCCCTGCGCCCAGCACTGCCAGGATTTTAGGATTCTCACTGGCCAGGTACTGCGAAGAAAAAGGACACTGCCGTTACTGAAACAGGACAGTAAAGCATAAGTAGAGGGATCCTAGCCCTGCCGATTCACAAATTGACGCGCCACCGAACACCTTAAAGCCAATCTTCGCACTGTGATTGAAGATCGAGAGCGGAGTTTGAAAGTTCCAAAACATATTTAAAAACTTGCCGCTGACGCATGCAAATTCCTCTGTTTCATCAGATGATCTTTTGATTAATGCCCTCCCCGCAATCTATGCCAGGAAACAGCCTACGAAAATTGTCAGAAGAAAATAAGACTGTGCCCCGCTATTACAGCAGCCGCGTCGCTTGTTTTATTACTTCCAAATATCCCCCCTCCCCCCTCCCCACAGCATCAGTAACATCAAGACATCCCTTGGAATCCCTGTACTCGTAATCCACCGCAAGACCGCTTCTTTTCGCATTTTGCATTCGCTTTTCTTGAGTTTCCCCAACCTCCACAACGGACTCCTCATCAGCTCATGTCGTCTTTTTAACTCCCGCAGCTTTCAGAGTTTACATGGTTCCACTAACTATTTTATTAAATCGTTCTTACCTTTTGCAATCCAATAATACAATAACCTACCCAAAACAATTATCAGTCACCGTAATTCACAAGCATTTAGGCAGTTGTGAAAGTTAGTTTTTGTGATTGTTCTGTTTTCTTCCTCGACAGCAAAAAAACCAAAGAAGTGGCCGATCGTTGTGCAGTACATCCACAAAGTTTCACATCATTTAAAGAAAGTTGGCACGAGGCATGACGTCCCGGTTGTTTTTTTCTGCTACGAAAAAAAACTAAAAATGGCGTGCAAGATGACTTACAAAACCAGAGATGCTAAACAAACAGAATTTGGCGTTAAGCACGCGAGCAAGTTTGTCGCATGCTGCTCCAGGATTGTCTACAGGATACCTCTGTCGTGCGGGAAGGCTTACATAGGCCAATCTGGACGCTGCTTTAACGAAAGACAAATAGAACATAAAAATATGCGCAAGCAAGTTTCAGCACCAGGGCACCTGGCTGCCCACTGTGCCAGACATGGGTGCTCTGCGCAATTTGAACGCACTACGGTCCTCAAGCCTATGCAATCCGAAAAGAAAAAGACTGCATCAGTTCGCCATCGATTGCATTGTCCACAACAGAGATGGAACTACTCGACAGTTCGTAGGCAAACACATGCTCAGTGGCAAATATTGTATATATTTTCATCGAGATTGATTAACCCTTCCTGTCACGTCATCTGAATTTTTCCTTATAAGTTGTGCTTGCTGTGATTAATAAATCAGTTGATAGTGTGCGCTTCACTTGTGTGTGTAATTCTTCGTTACTGTCCCGCCTAGCGCCAGCAATGTTCCGAGTCAAAAACCAACTAGCCGCATTTCAAGCTCTGGCCGGGCTTTTTCTGCAACCTACTTTAAACTTCGCAGTGTGATTTTGGTCTCACTGTGCTGCAGTGTTGACCTTCATGCTTTCTTTATGTTTACTTATCACTGCTGTCTTATCTGGAAATGTACATTTTGTATTGCTATTTTGACCACCTGGCGATCTTTAACGTGCGCCGAAATTTCGTACACACGGGCGTTTTTGCTTTTCGCCTCCATAAAAAAACATCCGTTTTTTTTTATAACCATGCATCTGAGCTTCCTTATTGGCCTTGCTCTCCCCCCCCCCCCCCCCCCCGAGTAATGAATAACCCGGTAGGTGTTTTTAAGGCCAAAAATTGTAATGGTGATAAAAAGAGGACATCGTTTTGGGTAACCGGGTTTTACAGATGCCGTGTCTTGCGGTGACAATTCATCATGCATACATTAGTCCGGTGCACTGTGGCCCAATTATGGCAAGAGTGTCACCTCTGACCTTAGTTGCCACAGCGGAGGCTGCGGCCGTGCGGTAGGCGGTGATCTCCACAGCATCCATTATCTGCAAGGCAAAAAGAAAAAGTTGCTATTAACCTGCACAACGAAGCGCTATGGCGCACTAGTACACGCAAAATACGTTGTAGTGACTTCGGGAGGCCGCGAATTTCGCTCCATCCTCCACACATGCAAAAACAATATCGCGCAAGCCTGTAAAAGACGCTTTGCTGCAAGCACGTAAATAATGAGGGAAAGGCAACGTCAAAAGCACGCCAGAAAATTTTGCACCGAGACGTGGCGGTCTGCTGCTTCTGCGTGCATCCAGATGCGGCGAAGGACCTGAACTGCATGCAGCTGTCACTGTAGTCTGTAGTTGACATAGCAGCAGCGTTCAGTAGGCATGATCCGTATACAAATGTCGACGTTTTGTGCACGCACGAACACGCACTCGTGCACGGTATTTGTCAAGAGTTTGTGATCCATAGCGCTTTTTCATGAGTGACATAACACAGCGCAGTTGTGCGCTCAAACGCAGCCGACATATTATAACGGCAAAAAGCTAGGCAAACTATTTGGCTTCTCTAGCAGCACAGTTTCTGAGAATCAAGCAACATTCCTCTGGTGTATCATTCTGGGCTACAAACTTCTGACAAAGACTGTACATGTAAGTATACATACACCCTTACACGCACACAGGTGTACCGCCTCTTTATGGCCTCGTCCCTACGATTTACATGCCGCGTTTGAAGGCCAAAGAAGGCCGAATGAACTCTTTGGCCCGCAGTATGCCGTCAAGGCCAGCTCCATCACATATCAGTCCTGTCCTCATGCGCGCGGCCTCCACGATACTGCTCCCATCACGTTACGCACCACCCCCCTCAATACCTTACTACGTCTACAAATAACACCCTTCCTTTTTTCTGACATAATATATATTTGTCGGAACGTCACACGACCCCAGCGGTATATTCCCTCCTCCCCATACCAGCCCCGCCAAAACACCGTCACACCCACTGTCGGCACCTGCTATATTTGCAAGTCATTTTCTAGGGCTGTCGTGCTTGCTCTACGCTCAAGTGTCTGGCTTCAGGAGGCAGACCACGATCGAGCTAGATAAGGAGGGTGTCCTAACAAGAGCGGGGGCGAAATTCTGAGTGAGTTGTGTTCGCTTCAGAAATTCTGATTGCGTGTTTATTTCAATCCTGACATATAGTTGCACTTCCGAAGACTCTGACCAATGACATGCACAGAGACCGACGCCCCGCCTTGCTCGTGCTGCGCCACATCCGGGTCGTCTGCCTTCAGCCAATCAGGGTTCGCTCAAGATGGACGCTTTGAAACGGACATGGGAATGGACAAAACTGGTAATCCAGCCCCGAGTACGGTTTCATTCTTCCGGTATTGCGCTCGAGAGTGCACCATAGTTTATTCATAAATACGTGGCGATCTATTCAAATTACCAGTAAATCATCGCTGTCACCATGACGATAATATAATTTGCTCTGTGTGTGTTTCTGGCTCAATGTAGCACGTTAATTAGATGGTTCAACTTTCCTAGTGCTAAATAGGGAGGAGTCGGCTGCAGTTGTCACTGCTACTGGGCGAACAGCTATGTGCACAAACTGCGCCGCCAGCCGCCATCCCACTCCCTCTTCCTCTTTTAAAGTATTTCGCGTGTAAATGCGCGCGTACGCATGGCGTGGATTGACGTACGCACTTGAGGGCCCCGGAGGCGGCGTGGAAGAGGAGCACGACGCCCTGGATGCTGGGCAGGGCCAAGTTGCCGGGGTAGTAGGTGATCACCTTGGTGGCGAGGGTGTCGCCGTACGCGCTGTACGCTGGCATCGACAGCAGCGACCTGAAGCGAACGGCACGCACTGTTTACCGACGTCGCGATATGAGATCGGCATCTGTATCGTATCTTTGCACATTTGGTAGTTGTCCATAAAAAAAATGGTGCATACCCACTTAGGGGGATTGGCCAAGAAGAATTTGTTTCGTTTATGAAAACCAATTAGGTGAGGCGAAAATAGGGGATCAGAAGAAATTATTTATTCAGTATGCTGCAGAGACAAAAGCAAAAACTGTGGTTGATTCCTCTGCCATAGGAATCAGTAAAACACGAAAGTGAAATGTGCAGCGAAATCTGCAGCTGAGCATGATTTGCGGGTCGGCGGCTGTCTTGTGGGTGTGCTTGGCGAGCGACGTCCTGCCGGCAGGTCGCTTCGGCAAAGGTGTACTGGCGTCATTTCCGTGACGGATGTGGCGTCAGTGAAATCTTGGGGTATCGCGGCATAAAACACTTTCGTGTTGAAATATAAAACCTGAAAACGAACAACAATAATATAACGTACTCTTTAGTACTAAAGGTTGCTTCCCCGCAAGAAGACCGTGTGTGCACGGGTGCACCCTTTACAGGCCACTTGCTTCGTTGTACTGGCGTCACTTCCGTGATGGATATGACGCCAGCGAAATCTTCGTGTACCCGAGAATAAAACACTTTCGTGTTAAAAAAAGAAACTGGAGAGTACAGGAATGTGAATACGAAATAAAAAGTCAACCTGTTGTATAGTTCTAGCACGGCAGACGAGTTGTATCTGAAATAAATGCGGGGACGGCGTGACACGCATCCATATGACAGAGGAGAAGCAGGATAGCTTTTTTTTATATCACTTCTCCCCAGGCGCTTCCTCTTTCCTTGAATGGTTTTAGAGTTTAAAAAATGGCTCACGTTTCTGTCTATCATTTTTTTTTTCTTAATTTTCATCCACTTTGCTCTGTGTGTGCGTGCGCGTGCACGTGCGACATGTCATGTACAGTCAAACCAGGCTCTAAGATCCATCAGTGCGAGAGCCGGGAGCTTGGCGGCTCCCAATAACTCCTACGACTATTCCACAGTTTTACTCCCCTTTCACCCGCAGTTTTTCCCACAGAGGCAACAATGCTTAGGCTGAACAGAGCTAGGTTCAAATGTGCATTCGTAGACTAGGAGATTAAGCTTAATCAAACGAACATGCTACGTGGGAGGCGGTGGCGTACGCGTGATTTCATTTCGGTGAGATGTCGGACACTCAAAAGAAGGGGGAAGGAAAAGCGTGAAAGGAGGAAAAGAGTAAAAACACCAACAAAAACAATAAAATACGAGCCTAACTAAGGACAGTGCTGTGGCTATGTATCAGTGGAATACGCCTCATCGATGGTGGTTACTGTCCTCAATTCGCTGCGCTTCCCTCGCTGAGGATATGACAGCCTTTGGGACAGCAATCGCAGTAAAAGTAGCGGGATAAGATACAGCTGTTGACACGAAGACTGTAGTTTCCCACGTTAGGCCCGAGAAGGGTAGCAGGTGACATCCCTGCTTTGAAAACGTTTAAACGTGTCCTCAATTTTTCGTACCACTTGGAGCAATTGACAGCCCCAAAATCCCGGAAAGGTCTTGTACAAATATTTTTTTACCAATACTTCTGCAAACACTAAAAAGGTAAAATAAATATGCTATGTGAGAGCAGGTGTTAATATTATCCTCGTTATTATTTTTGCCATAAGCACCCATAGTATAACGCATGAAAGTACACAGGTAGCAAGTCCGCTCATGAACACACTCAGAAGAAAGAGAAGAAAAAAAGGGCTGAGCGTATTGTCGACTATATACGAGTGTTGCACACCACTCCAAGAATAAGTTCGTGCGATGTGAAGCATGCAGACTACCACACACCATTGCCGAAGTTTTGAAAACGCGTTGTTTTTTTCATCTCTGCGTAATCAGCGCACTGACACTGATCCCGAGAGGAGTGCACTGTAACCAGCAAGGAGAAGATGTGGACGCACCCATTGTGACCGTCGACGGGAACGGAGCTCCTCACGGGTTGAATAACGCCACCTGTGGGGCCCATGGAAAAATTACGGAATCCTTCCTCCAGGACTCGCACCAGCTCCGGGATGTTTCCTTGCAGGCAGCTCTTCACCTGAGCGGCGCTGAAGTACGGGCAGGGAAGCATGGCGGCGAGCGCCGAAGCAGCGGGCTGTCTGTACGGGCCGACGCTCTTCTCCCGCGGCTGTCTGCCGGATATTGGCGCCGGTGTACGCGTAGACAGCTGCGGCGACGCGTTATCGTTGAATGGAGCAGAGAAAGGAGAGACAAGGGAGAGGGAAAAGCGCCATGAAAGGCCACGCGCATGCGTCGAGAAAATGGGGTCACAAACGCTTTGCGCCGAGCAAACTACACCAGAAGCGCGCTATCACCTGAAGACAGCGTCACTGAGTGGCGCAACGCAGGCATAACAGACGCTGGCCCATAGAGAATGAAATTTCTCTATGCTGGCCTTCGAAGCGCAGAACCCGGAGCCTCGCTCTCTGGGTGCTAATGCGGTGCTTTGAAAACGCTAAACTATTACAAAACTGAGCGCTCGCCAAACGAGCGTTGATCTGGCTGATCGCGTTGCAGGAAGCGCTTGAGGCGCCAGCCATTACAAATTTACACCATACTTTCCACGTTAAGAGCCGACGCCTCCCTGAACCTATGTGGGCACTGCCGGATTCGTTCGGGGGGACGTTAAAATGACACTGAAGTGATTTGTAAACATTGCGGGATTACTAGCGCAACTTGTAGTCTGGAGTCTCTATGCTATGTTTCGACCATTTTCGCTGCATTTACGCGACTTTATTCAGTGGAAAGATCAATTCGAAAATGCTGAAGTTGGGACGTGTTCGTTCATTTGTCATTCTTCCTTTCTCCTTATAAACGAATTTCTTGATGTACGCCACCAGTTGCCTTTGTTGGAACACGGGAGAGACCACTTGGGGCTGCAGTGGACACAAGCACGACGACGACGGTGATCATGATGATTAGGGCGAACCGGTCAGTCCCTCAGTCATTTAATGATCTATAAAGCTTTTCATTTTATAGCTTCAGTTGCCCCTCGTCGTAAAAGTGCGTCTGTCGTATCTGAGGCCTGTCAATAAAAGTCGCAGAGTGAAAGAATGCCGCGTGACCAACAGCATTGCTGGGCAACGTCGTTCTATCGGAATGCGAAGCCACTTAATCAACGTCGTGGAGGACAAGAATGATACGCGCAAAAAAAAAAAAAAGGTGTTGCTGCATGCATGCCCATCCTAGACTTCCTGTGCAGCCTCAAAGTTGACAGTGCATCCTAGACAGTGCAGCCTCAAAGTTGAGGAAAATTAACGTCGGTAAAAATGGGACAGACCGCTCAGAAAGCGACCACAATCGACTTAGCTTGCACTTTTGAAGTGCAGACCGCGGAAATTCAAAAACACGTGCAGCAGGAGGAGCTATAATCTAATAACGAACACTTAAAACTATTGCTGCTATTGTGGAAAACGAAATAAATAAGTACCCGGGCAAAGATTGGGGTTCTGACGGAATTATTGGCTTACAAAAACCCCAAAGAGCAACGAAACCGACGGAAACGGTTGAAGAAACGGAGGAGCTGGTGGAGGATGCAGCGGATAGACGTCGAGACAGCACATAGAAGCAAAAATAGCTGGTACGGAACAGATTAATGAAAGAAAAAAAATGGGCCACTAGTAGCCCCACTACCCGGAGAAAAAAAATTAGAAGCGCATGAAATGGTGCAAGCAAAGATCAAACAGGAATTTAGAAAGCAACCAATAGAAAAATACGGAAGAAGAACAAAAGAGCATCTAGTGAATTATGAAACCCTGTAAAGGCACTAAACGCGAAGAACGACATCAACAAAAAAAAGTTTAGTGGGTGATAAATGTAAACATTCACAAAGTGCGTGCAAACATTGCGTATTCGTCAAGGTATTAGCGGTATTAGTGACGGGTTTAGAGACATGGGTGGAGTGACACGGCCGCTGAAGAGAGCGCAAGCAAGGTGAGCGCACCTTTCATCCAGTGGCCGTGGAAGTGACTTCTCCACTAATGGACGCAGGTATAGCCAAATTCGTAGTGTCTAGAGTGCCAGCCAACGTCATTCGAATTTTTAAGACTGGGCTGACACAAGCCGGAGCGCCTGCAGTTGTGGTGTAGAGGTTTCGTCTTAGCTTCTTGTTATAAGGGGCGGTGCACGGTTAAAGTTCGGCTTTGCCATCCGTCATTTTTTACTTCGTTAGTTTTAATTATAACTTTCATAGCTTAGGTTGGCTTTCGGTGTTTTAAATGATTTTTTTCTGTTCGTTAGGTTAAGTTAGGTTATGTTAGGTTAGCTTACGTTACGATACGTTAATTTGGGGCGAAGCGGTGCCAGACTCGGCATTTTTTTATCAAAACGCCGGGATGTCACTTTAGTGGAGTGCTTGTTGTACCGTCAGACGGCACTTAATTTAGACACAGCAAATAAGTTTTATAAAGCTGGAGTGGAAAATAGCCGAGGAAAAGGCTTTCGCGAACAACAGCTGGTCCGGACAGAATACTTCCTTTTTCCTTTATTTGTACGGCGCCAAAAAGTACGGTGAGTGGGCCACCCCTGGCCACTCACACAATGCCCGTGACGACAGCGCTGGAGTTTTTTTTTTTTTTTTTGCCAAAGCCGCTGTGCGAGCTGGGCTCGGCGGTCACCGCGAGGCACGCGCTCACGAGCGCTCACCATTTTCTCTCTCTTCGTGGTTTTTGCCAGTTTTCTTTTGTTGTTGTTGTTGTTGTTGTTGTTGTTGTTGCTAAAGTGACTGCGCGTGCCGGGAACGCTCGGCGTTCGGCGCGAGGCACGCGCTCACGAGCTCTCCGCGTTTTCTGGGTATTTTCCTGCAACGGTAAACTTACGGCTGGAGAAACAGCAGAGCTGGCGGCTCCTCTCATTTCGTCGGAGACGGGGCTATTCCGCCTCAAATTCATTTCCGAATTTGTCGCTGAAAGTTCTCTATGGCTGGCAGGCTCGGATCGTTTCATCGGCGGGCTTTAGGATCGGTCAATCCGGGTGAAATAACAATTACGTTACGTTAAGACTTCTACTACAATTACGTTAAGACTTCTTGACAATGCGGACAACCGCCGTTTACATTTTGACAGCCTCGTCTCAGACACTATCCCGCTAGGCAGTCGAGGCACTCCACAAGGAGCCGTCCTGTCACCATTACTTTTCAACCTAGCAATAATAAACATCTCCCAAAATTAGTACGGATTCTCCACATTTACCATAGCCTCTAAACAGACGACATCACGCTCTGGATTAACCGGGGGAGTGATGGCCACATCGAAGAAAGAGGCATACAAGTGGTGGTGGAGTAGGCGAGGAGAGCCGGCTTGGCCTACTCTATGACCAAGTCTGAGCTACTGATTATTCCCCCGAACCAAAAAATTATATCCGTAGATATCCGTAGCGTGAGCTAAGGTTCAGCTGGTTATTGTTAGGTTTCCTGGTTGTCTAGAATTAGCTGATTATCATGCTTACTGCTGCTAAAACGATTTCCAATCCTATTCAATTCAATCCAATCCAATTTAATCCAATTTAATTCAATCCAATCCAGTCGCGGCAGCTCCGGCGCGCCCCCTGTGCTTCGTGAGACGTCACTGCTCCTCGCGCATGCGCACCACGGCTCTCCAGGAGCCACGCGAAACTGCTCAACCTCGGCCAGTGTAGCTCACGCTACAAAAAAAAACGATCTAACATCAAACTCCACACCGAAGAGAGAGAGAGAGAGAGAGAGAGAGAGAGAGAGAGAGAGAGAGAGAGAGAGAGAGAGAGAGAGAGAGAGAGAGAGAGAGAGAGAGAGAGAGAGAGAGAGAGAGAGAGAGAGAGAGAGAGAGAGAGAGATCGCAGAGGTCACAGCCCTCAAAGTCCTTTGGCTGCAGATACAATCCACCAAAATTAATCCCAACTGCTGGCCTGGCCTGGTTGGGATTAATTCTGGGCGTCTAGGCATACTTTTAAACTAGACACTTTGAAGCAGCAGTGAACCCCCAAAATCTGTCCGAAGTCCTGCTTAAAACAAGGGTACTGTTTGTTGAATAGCGATGTTTAAGAACAACCACTAAAGGAACCACCTCCCAGGCTGTTGATGCCGTTGTTCTTTTAGATTATGACAGGCAAGAAACAGGTAAGTGCACTGAAGGGGGGGCCCCTACTTTCATCCTTTCAGCTCAGTCTCATCATCATTTTGTCACCTGCAGGACAGTGGCTACCTATGATCCCTGCTCAAGCCCAACGCAGCAGGTTACTCGCGGCTCCTCTTTAACCTTAAAGCTTAAAAGAAAGGGCACGCAATGCGAGGTTGCGAAAGCCATGGTAAGATTAAATTATTTGGGTTGCACCATACAAGGCAACAAAGGTTGGCTTCAAAGCTGATAAAACTTTTTATTAACAGCGAAGCTCTTTAGCAAATCGTAGTTTTTTTGTCCGCAGTTAAAAATACCAAGGAATTGCCGAGCGCGCTCACCTGTGCGCGCGCACGTGAGCGCGGGCCTCGCGGCGACCGCCCAGCGTCCCCGTCGCATGTTTGTCAAGCCAAGCATAATCACGTAGGGAAATTGGCCAAGACTCCCCCCCCCCCAAAAAAAAAAAAATCCAAGGTTCGCCGTAATCGTAGCAACACTTGCACGGAACGAGAAAGAAAGGTCATAGCGTACGCCCCTCCAAGGTGATGTCTAATGATTGTCACTCCCAAAAAAATGAAAGAAGCTCACACTTATAGCAACAATTATGGAGTAAAGGTCGTTGTGGCAGCGAAGAAGAATCAAATCGGCTGCAATCGTGGACTTAAACCGTCGCGATGGTCGTGAAGGTTGCGTACAGCTTCGCTACCTTCGAGTCTTACGCGCTGGTGTGAGCTTCCTTCACTTTTTGTTTAGTTTGTATTTTAAACAGCTGCCTCCGTTTCCGGTAACCATGGATGGTACCCGCAGGATAGTGCGCGCCGAGAGCAACGCAGAGAGTGATTTATTAGCTGTGCAGGAACGGGTTGCGTGGCAGTGAACGTCCACGCGAACTTTGCTCATACAACCTGTGGTAAACAAGGGCGTACTGACTGCTCGGTCACTCGAGTGCTCCTTTCAGCAGTTATTTATTTTCATTTTTACACTACTTTAAGCACAATCGTTACGCCTGGCAGCCCCAAGCTACAAACACAATTTGTCAGTTACGACTGTTTATGACAAGCTTACAAATTACTTTAAGTTTTTCACTGTTGCAGCGATTAAACAGGCCAAGACCATTTTATTGCAATAAAGCGTAGCACCCGGGCAGCAGAATGTAATTAACGGGAAAGTAAGGATGCAGGGGACATGTTTTTCTAATAACCTGTGCTACACGAGCGTTTCGAAGGCCTTTGAGTCGAATGTCATTTGACTCAAATGACACCTTTGAGCTGCTACACGGCATTTTTGAAAGGCCTTTGGTTGAAATGCCATTTGAGTCAAAGGAGCACCACCAACAACTTTTGAGGATCTCAAAGGCCTTTGAAACGCGAACGACCGTACTCTCGGGAGCAGTTACGGCATGCCGTAATTACAAAAACAATTATTTACGAGTAAAAATCGAGGCTTAGAGTGTACAATCTTCGTAATTTCTCACTTGTTTTTGTTTCCTATCACTCGCTCTATGATCACAAGGTAACTTAATTGGTACTCTCAACACCGGCGCTGCGAGAAAAAAACTGGATGTCAGCGCATGTTTTGAGCGCGATTGTAGACTGTTAGCAATTCGATCTCTAATAACTGTTTTTTCTTTAGCTCATTTTAACTCTAAAATTAAATTTTTGTCAACAACGAAACAGGGCAGCAGTGGCGACACCAAAACATGGCGGGCGAACGCGGAAACTTTGAACTGCCTTTGAGAATTGTCGTGTAGATCGGCGAAACTCCTTCCAGTTCGAATGGCATTTGAAATTTCGAAAGGCCATTCGACTGAAATGACCTTTCAAAAGCTCGTGTAGCACATGTATAAAAAGATCAAGCCCTTTGGGAACAGGGAAGTCCAGCGAAGCTGGCGGTCTGGTTGGGTTTGCTACGTCTGGGCTTAGCTATGTTGGGCATTTGCTATACTGAGTTGTAAGGTCAGTGGCCCGGCTTCTACGTCACAGGCTAAGAACACACAATTGTTGAGTAGACACAATGACGTATTATAATGGCGCGGGTACGCCAATCACAGCGCAGGCTCTAGTAGCCGTTCGGGAGCGCGTGGCATCGCGCAATGGCAGGGGGGAGACGCCGCGTGGGGAAAGAGGCGGCGATGGTGCAGAGGTATCTGAGGGGTAGAAAGTGGGGCTGTAGCAACACTTCCTCCTTAAGTGACCATGCTTCACTGCGGAACACAGAATGCGGGAAAGCCAGCTCATAAAGACCAAGCTTACACCGTCTACCTCAAAGTCGGCTTCACCTCTAAACTCAAATGCATTGCTGGAAAGATATTGTTACGTGGCGGCAGGACAAAGATGAGACGAACGATGCGATGGGGTGAAGCGATCTATTTACACTATGTACATAGTGGCCTTCTTTTTTTTTTTTTCTTGTTTGGGGCGCATACCCACTTCGCGCCAGGCATTTCGTCGTCGTCGTCATCGCTCTTGGTTGAAGGCGCAGTGAGGCTTTGGCCACCTGATTTCCGTAGCAATATATCAGGGTCAACATAAGACATCATACCAAAATAGGAAAACCTTAAGACCACTTTTTATTATGAATTTTTTCATGCGCTGAACGCAAGTACCCGAGTTTTAATTTCACACGGACGCCAAAACTGGGGGATTAGACATATACAGCGTAGCTGTAATAAACTGACGGACTGTTCACTTTTGAATACTCGCTGCGCCCATAAAGCGTGTTCGCACGGTGTACTTTCTACAACGATGACACATCTAGAAACTTCGTTATTTTTCATGCGTAAGCACAGGAAACTCAAAGTGTCCGGATCGGTTTGTCGTAGCGGGCGAAGCTCCGGAGCCGGGCGCCGTGCCTGCACAGTGGGGAAGCGTGACGTCAGCGGCCGAGCGCCGGCGCGCACGCACTTTGGAGCAAAAGCGCGCCGTGCACAAGATGTGGTGAGCGCTAGTCCTGAATTGTGTCTGCACTTTGAGTGAAATGGCATAAAAAGAAAACGAACGAGTTTCAAAAGAAGCGCATCCAAAGCAATTGTAGGTGCCTCAGCACAACACTAAGAAGCATCATTAGCAAATCAAGGCGTCTGGTTAACAGAACTCCAAACACGAATGCGCGTTTACGCACCTGTAGCGGATTTGCAGCAGATCGTCTTTAAATTTTTGAAACATGTGCGTATGGTTGGAACTGGCCAAAGCGAACAGTAACAGAAAAAAAAGCGCACCTCAAATACTTAATTATTCGAACTGAATTACGTATCCGAAATCACTACAAGGGCAAATTTTCCTTTATCAACGCCAATTTAATTACGCTGCCGCTGTATACAACTCGTATTACTCAAAGTCGCTTTTAAACTACAGCGGGCCTTCTCCTCTTTAAAAGCAGTACACCCTCACCCCGTATGCCACAGATGCCGCTCACGGGGCTAGGTTCTCCTACCCAGACCCTATAGCATGACGGCGCGGAGTCGAAGCACGGGGTTCACTGAACTCGTTCCTGCAGCCCGCATCAGAGGCACCCGAGGGACAGCAGGCATACCATAAATCTCGCCTTCTTGCAACGCATAAAGCCGAGGAAATGGCGGCCACGCTTTTCTGTTCTCCCGACGCCGTGAGGCTATCCGTACGCCTCGTCCCAGAGTTGTGAAAATTTGTGATTCAGCCCTGATCATGCTGGGAGCGGCGGCAATCCTCGTGTTCTCAGCGTTTGCCGGAGGAGTATCTGGCGCAGAAGAAAGTAAGGCTTTCTTATGTTTTTTTTTTTTAAGTCAGCACGCACGACTTTTTGTTTTCAGGTTAGAGAAAGTGAAATTTTGAAAATTAATTTTCTGACAGGTGTGCGTGAAGCTGCCTAGTCGAATCTTATTCAGTTAAGCTGAAATGCATGTGAATTTTCCAAAACGCCCATTTATTTTTTCTGTAGTGTGAGCCCTTCTTTCCCGGATTTCTTTCCATTTGGCTCATTGGTGCGCATCATTTCGCGGTGGTTTTTGAATAGGTGTTAGTGGCCATCTCTCGTGCGCCGGGTCATTTAAGCATAGGTCTTCGTTTATATGCCGCTGATACTACGTTCAGTGCACAGCGCTGTGTTTATTTTATTGCAGCACGACAAAAGATAGAGAATAAGTGCACCATAATGTACCAGACGAACCAGTAGGGCCCCAATGACGCTCACTTGCGCACGTGCCTCCAAAGAAAAAAAAATACTGTGGTTGATTCCTGTGTCATAGGAATCGGTAAAACATGTAAGTGAAATGTGCAGCGAAATCTGCAGCTCAGCGTGATTTGGGGGTCGGGGGCTGTCTTGTGGGTGTGCTTGGCTGGCGACGTTCTGCTGGCAGGTCGCTTCGGCAAAGGTGTACTGGCGTCATTTTCGTGACGGATATGACGTCAGTGAATCTTGGTGTACCCCGGCATAAAACACTTTCGTGTTGAAATATAAAACCCGAAAACGAACAATCCTAAGTATAACGCACTCTTTAGTATACAGGTTGCTTCCCCGCAAGAAGACACTGTGTGCAGGGGTGCAGCCTTTGCAGGCCGCTTGCTTCGTTGTACTGGCGTCACTTCCGTGACGGATATGACGTAAGCAAAATCTGCGTGTATCCCCGAATAAAACACTTTCGTGTTAAAAAGGGCGTTCATGGTGGGGCACAACTGCTGCGACCTTGCCCCTTGCAGGGTGCGGCGTTCGTGGTCCGGCTAAGTCGCCTCCTGCGGCAGCGGAAGAGTCGCGAGCGCGCTTGTCTCCGCATCACCGCATCGTGGGCGGAGAGGACGCGGGGCCGCTCGAGTTTCCCTGGCAGGTGTCGCTGAGGCGCAAGGTTCCCATGATCAACCTCGACCGGGGACACACCTGCGGAGGCTCCATCATCAACGCTAACTACGTGCTCACAGCCGCGCACTGCGTCAGCGGGTGAGAGCTGAGAAGAGCCGACTAACGCGTAGACGTCCGAGGGCTCTGGGGGCTCAGCATGTTTAGTCTGAGCACCCTGTTGGTCTTTGTAGCGGGGATATTGATGCGCTACACGTGGCTTACTTTCAGCAATCCTAAGCCCCTCTGACAAACCTCACTTTTGTTACTCTTCGACATCTTGCCCGCCTAACAGCAGTTAATTGTTATGACGCCGTCGCTGTACCTAGTGCTATCAGCACTGGCATCTGCGTCGCACGAAACTCGCCCCATGCTTCATGCGGATGCTACTCATATGCCCTCTAGTCGCTGTACGCCGTATCCGCAATACCATTTAACAGATAAAAATGACGTTGAACAGGTGTACAGAGTTACGTGTAAATGTGCGAAACAGACGGATAATCAACGGCAAGAACAATAACAAGGAAGTTTTACAATGGGACTTGCCTCCATCAGAGTACAGTTACATAATATTGCAGCAGTATTATGTAACTGAACTCTGATGAAGGCAAGCCCATTGTAAAACTTCCTTGTTATTGTTCTTGCCATGCCGTTTATTATTCGTCTGTTTACTTGGACTCAAGCGTTGATTTCGAGAAACGTTTTGCGGTCCATTTAATGGAAATGAAAAATGGAGTTGATGAAAAAATTGTCGACTAAGCTCTGTAGAAGGCCCACTGACAGGCATCAGTATCTGCACTTCGAAAGCTGCCATGTTAAACACAATAAAACCACTATACCGTGCAGCCAAGCTCTTCGTTTCAAAAGAATATTATCTGAGCAATCAGATTTTGTTGATAACTGCGGCAAACTCCGGGAATCTCTAACCAAGCAAAACTACCCTAAAGAATTAATTGACGATGCTCTGAAGCGCGCGGATTCCCTGGACCGCAAAACGCTTCTCGAACCACAGAATAACACAACGGCTTATTCACAACCTAATGTCGTACTCACCCACTCTGCGTCTGCGCCGAAAGTCACAGCTGTTTTAAAGAAGCATCATAATATCCTTATGCAAAGCCAGCGACTGAGAAGCACCACCGCGCGTAGTCTATCGCCGTTCAAAAAACCTACGGGACATGCTCATCTCTTCCACGATCGCATCGCCATCTTCGCATGTACGTTCTCCTTGCCAAAAAGCTCGCTGCAAAGTGTGCGCCCATATGACCACGTCACTAACAGTAAACAGCACAGCTTCTGATTTTTCCTTAAAAATTAAAGGCGATTTTAATTGCGATACGTCGAATGTAATATACCTCCTAGAATGCTCAGTCTGCGCACTCCAGTATATCGGCCAAACAGGGACGTCTTTCAGGCTCCACTTTAATAACCACCGGGCGCACGTGCGTTCCTCTCCTGGGCTTCCTTTGTCTGAGTATGTAAATATTCCCGGTCCCTCTTTCGAAAAAATTAGGGCTACTAGTATACTAGAATCAGGTTTCCGTTCGCAACACGAAAGGGAAGTACGTGAGTCTTTTTTTTTAATTCACAAATTTAAAACAGTTAAACGCGGTAACAATGAAAGTGTAGGAAAATTAACGTGCCTCTGGCGCTGATATGCCGGCGTCATTTCATTACCCCTATTGGAACTGTAGAAGCAGAGCCACCAATTTTAATGCGCCTTTACCGATTTGTTTGATTGCGCTTACGGAACCGATATAAAATGTTTCCAGTAACGATGGCATCTTTGCTTTTTTATATCTCTATAGTGCTCCTGGTGTGTTTGCGTATAAAGTGCTAAGCTGCAATCCCCGAACGTTATCATTTTGTTTCAAAAGGGCAGGTGTTGATCCCCCTTGATCCGATCCGATATATTCCGTACAAGTCCTGCATTTGAAAACTTCATGTTAATTCACACGTGGACAAACACCACGTGTGCTCTTCTTATTTTATTGTTATTTTTGTGTGTTGATTTGTATCTGCAAAGTTATTCGTCAGCCTTTATCATTTCATTTCAGACGCACCCCGGTCGAAACGTTAGTTCAATCATCGTTTTCATAGCTGTGTCTACCTTCTCATGTATATGTATGTATGTATGTATGTGTATATATATATATATATATATATATATATATATATATATATATATATATATATATATATATATATATATATATATATATATATATATATATATAAGCGCCAGACAAAATACGCTAATAGGCCATCACTTTCCTTAGCTCTAGATGGTTGAACTCTGAATACAGTAACACGCTGCCGAAGCCACTGTAAAGTCACGTCTAGAGCAGCCAGTGTTCACAATCCGCACTGTCGCTTAGCCCGCAAGGTCGATAGTGTTGGAAGCCGGGCTGTCAATTAGAACCATTGTTTGGTCCGCATTGGCTGTGTTGTGTGCTGTGTTCACGTCGGAACGGAAAGCTTTTGCAGCCTCAGCAAAATCAGCTGCGGTTTTCTGGATGCCGTCATCGTTCATCGCTTGATGCACCATGGCACCAAACCGCTTCTTCCGCAGTTTGATGTACTGGCAGGACGCCACAAAGTTCCCAAGTTTCAGGGTCTTGGCTTTTCTTGCTGTCCCTTAGGACAAGATCCTGTTCCTGACGACGCAGCCTGCGCCCCTTTCACGCTCCAGAAATTCATAAAGAGCATCGTCCTCTCACTGAGAACAGACGCTGTGGTTCTCGTTTGCTGTCGATGTTTCTCTGCGCTAACACGAATGGCTTCATTCGAAGGTAGCCAAGTGTGTTTGCATGCGCGTGCAGAAATCGGTAAACTTATCGTGTCAGGGCCAGGATCACTGTTACGGACTTAGCTACCTTAAAATGCTTGAAATGAAGCCATTCATGCTTACGCGTTCAGTAAAGTGGATGAGGTCAACATTGTTAAGGGAACCAAGCCAATAAAAAACGTTGAAGACTTTACGCCAACATAGTTCTACACTCGTTTTCACCATCCCCTGTAGAGCGTGCTTTGCCTGTATGACTTCAGCGTACGCAAACAGAGCACCTTCTACGAGCACAAGGGTGAGGGGAAATGTATACAATGAGAGAGAGAGAGAGAGAGAGAGAGAGAGAGAGAGAGAGAGAGAGAGAGAGAGAGAGAGAGAGAGAGAGAGAGAGAGAGAGAGAGAGAGAGCATTTTATTGGAAAGGGAGGACCACTGCTCCTGATGGGAGAACAGGAATGGAGGGAGAGAAAAAGGCGGGGAGTTAAAGGCTCACTTTGTTTATGCAAAGTATGGAATTTCTTTATGCAAAGTATGGAAAAACCGAGTTCTTTTCGCCTCCAGTGGAGCAGGAAGGAGCTCTCGACAATTGAGCCCCGCCCTGGAGGATCAGCTACTACTGGTCACCAGGGGCCAGGCGGCGAGAGCAGCATATGGATTCCCGTGAACAGGGAACCACCTCCGTCCAGTGTGGAGTTCGCAACGAACGACTCTTAAATAAAGTTTCTTCTCTCTCTCTCTGTATCATGTCTAGTTGTTCGTTACGGCATATACAGTGAAGGCCCCACTCAAACAACTCATGTTATACCTTTTTCAATACGTATGCTGCTATTTGAGATTACAGCTGTGTGTCAATTTGTTGCGAATCAGGGTGTAATTGAGGAGATATCGCGAAACAGGGAGAAATATGTCGAAATCGTGTTTATGTTCGTGTCCAAATCGTGGCAGTTACTGGACGATCGCAATGGGAGTCCGGACTAGAACTCACGGACTCTCCCGGACTCCTAACGCCGACTACAGGCGCCCGACTTCGCAGCGGCCGGGAAAACGGCATTGCGGGCTCCAGGAGGCTGGGGAAAAAACGAGGGGCGGGGTGGGTGGGGGGTGCGCAGTTTTTCCTTAGGACAAGATCCTGTTCCTGAAGCTCCCGACAAATTTTTTTTCAAGAATTGTGAACGCAGAACACATACAGATTCAATTGTAAAAAAAAAAAAAAAGAATGAAGCGAGCTGCCCCCTAAACAAAATAGAAAATGTTTAGTGTTTAGGCGTCTTTTGAATCCACCCACTCCATACAATGTTCATATTTTGCCTTAGGTTGCTGACATTTTCGTCAAACTTTGCTGTGACGGTTGGAGAGCAAGACATCACCAAAAAGGATGACACCGACGAAGTCGTCTACGTCAAAAAGGTAAAACATGTCCTTTGCAGTGCGACAAAATGCATGCGTTGGAAGGGCTAGAACAGCCCACGCTAGACTTACCTCGGCCCCGTGTATGCATATTCTTGTTTCTGCTCTTGCAAGGCTTGCAAGGTGTCACGACTCACGACTCGCAAGGTTAGGTCCGCCTGTTCGTCTGCAATCCACTCTCTCATTCCCCGATACTGTACATCGATGAGTGCACATAGTTGTTTTATCTGTTCATAATCTAAGCTCAGTCCAATCTATCCATCGGTGTTTTTCTGTGAATAAGGCTTCCGTATGGGAGCCGAAACGTCTTTCCTTTCATTGACTTCCCTGGCCGGGGTATACGCTTTTAATTGCTGTTATGGGTCGTATTCTTGATTGCGGTAAATGCAAACTAGCCCGCACGCAGACGCTTAGTAGACGAACGACCTTAGCACCTATCCCCTTACGACATCTCTCATAGACCACCATTGAGCATTGAACCACAAACTGTTACTCAACTGTTTTTCCGCCATGATACGCCCATTTTTACCCCGCACAAAAATTTGCTGCAGAAAGCCTGTTGAAAGTGTTGCTGTCGTTGTAAGCATTGTCTAGCAAAGCGGGCAAACCTAGGGGCCCTAAATTGTCTTTCACCGCAACACTACGACACACACATATGCGCAGATTAAAACCTGACTGTTTTAGTTTGAAAACAAGTGCCCGTGTAAGACACCTGCGGGAGTACTGGTCTGCCGTGCCAGTTTTGCAGGAAGGTGTGTTTCTTTCACCCGCGTACTCTTCAGATCACCAAGCACCCCCAGTGGAACTCGGAAACCCTGGAGAATGACTACGCACTCCTGGAGTTGAGGACGCCGTTGGATTTCGAGGGGAGGCACAAGCACCTGATGCCTGTCTGCTTGCCGGAGCCGAACCAGGGCTTCGAAGAGCAGAACTGCACCATCAGCGGATGGGGACTCACCAAGGACAGTCAGTGACCACGTTTTTTGAATGCGTGGTCCAGTGACCACGTTTTTTTAATTCATTTTTGAATGCGGTAGCATTCCTTCACTCACTCCTTTTGACATGTGGCCGCGCAAATACGCACCCCATCTGGCATGATATACCTCCCGAAACCCCTCTGCAGACGCTGCTCCAAGCCTCTGACGAACTTATCGCGGCCCCTTCTCTGTTTTTTTTCTTTTGTGTGTGTGTGTGTGTGTGTGTGCTTGCTGTTTATAGAAGATAACTGTGTTGTTAGCGGCTCAATTTTTTTTATGAAACTGCTGCAAACTTATACTCGCTCACACACTATGCTTTTTTTTTGTCTGTATACGAGGTCATATCGTCTCCTGTATTTTTTTCAATCCCAAACTCATCAGCCCCGAGCGGCCGACCAAGCCCTTCTACTTCGGCTATTATCCCTCCATTGCTAGCCTTCCCAGTGCTTTAGTCACGTGACCAGTTGATCTCGGGGCGACGCGTGTTGGAAAGTGGCAACGTTGGCAAAACGTGCTCCGCCGCGGTGCTGAGTTTTCTATCGCTAGCTAAAGCGCCGCTGCTTCAGTAATATCAAACATCGATTGCCTTGGCAACCAGGCACAAACCGCTCTCGAATTCAGTGACAATCGGGTGATCTCCGTTAAGCTCGGGGCCTCACCTTACATGTGGGAGAAACAGGCGTCCCATCCACTCCCATTGTGAAGCGGGTGATGCGTTCGGCATTGAAAAAATTAAGGGAGGCGATGTTCATATTTAGCGATCACTATTTTAAAATTTCTGTTTGTTCGGCAGTTAACTGACTCAAAGCCACCAGTCCGTCCAAAGGATTTCAATGATTCTAAATGGTTACGCAAACCTAGCTGTAAATCTATATATTCGAATCGTACTTAAAAAATTATTTTGGCAGTTGGAGGACTAACGCAACGTGGGCAAAATGAACGCGAATGTGCGCCCGTTTATTGAGCTCTTGTACGCGCCAGTGCTCAACGATAAAAAAATGGCGTCAAACACTTCCGTCCTCACAACTACGGCTGAGTGCACCACTGCGTTTGTGCATTTTACGCAATGTTTTACGCACTGCTTGTAGTACTACAAGTGCCTCACTTTGTGCACACTGAATTACTTACTAATGTCCAGTGAACTAGTGGTTCACTGCAACCACGGAGAAACGTGAGCTAACGACTGACGCCTGACCGCGCCGGGTACGTTTACCTCTTTTCTATTTTAGAGCGAAACCCATGTCTCACAAGGTCATTCATAGTGTCGGAGTGACCTTCAGCCGCCGTGGTGCAAGTGTGGTAGGTGTGACGTTATGCCAAGTGATCCGCGTCGTCCCAGCTGAGCTCGCTGGGAGCCTGGCCGCTGCCGTACCACACGTGACTAGGCGAGGGTTTAATGGCTGCCTCGTCGGCGCTTGGTCGCTCAGTGGCTCAGTCTCGCCAGGGGTGGCGCGCCGGTTGGGTCGTCTGTGCATGCGCTTCATGAAACACTGTGTGCAAAGTCCTTGCAAAACCACGCCAAACTGACCTTTCGCTCGAAATAATTAGGTTTACAAAGGTTGAACCTAGCCCGTTTTGTTTTCTTTGGGAAATAAAGGCGGGAAAACAGTTTACGTGAACGTACGTGAATTCGTCCAGCTGGTTCGCTCGCTATCCAAAATGTATACGTCGATCGCTTCTTCCCTTTGCGCGGTTGGCGAGTTGCGACCCGAGAGGCTGCTGAGCGGTGGAGAGAGACGGTAACGTACGTCGTGGTTGTGCCCGTATGGGCACTGCGGCCGTTCGTTCGGCTGCGCTATCTATATGTTGCAACCACTTGTCCGACTTCGAGGCACCAGCCAGGATTGGGGGCCTGTTCATGTGCAGTGCGAACGCTGATTCCACCGGCCGTTATCTTGCCTCTTTGCCAAAGATGGGCGGCCGTACGTGGCAGGGAGCTGCGCATGTGGAGAGCGGGTATCTTGGACGGGTGTCGCACCTTGCTTTGGCCATTTCCCGTAGGCTTTTTCCAGGCACGGGGAACCTACGAGCCTAACTAGAGGCTAAGCCACTGAGAGACCGTCCGTGAGTCCGTCGTACGATATCACTTTTGAACATTGTTTAATAGGCAAGTATTAACTCTATGAATAGGCATGCATCATTGCGACTGGTCAGTGCAGGACTTGCGGTTCGTCGCAAGTCCTGCGGTCAGTTCGTCGGAGTTGTGAAACGCGCTCATTGAGCACTGGTCCGTAATTATGCATTTCCTGTCATGGCTTCGATTTTACTCTTTGTCGGCGCGGCTGCAGGGTCCCAGGGTGGCAAGATTCCGGCCAAGCTGCAGAAGGCCGACGTGCCTGTCGTGAAGCACGCAACGTGCAAGGAGTACTACCAAAGCATAAATGAGGTCAAGGAGGAGACCATGATCTGCGCCGGACCGGAGGAAGGGGGCCGCTCGGTCTGCCAGGTAACGGCGTTAGCGAACATAGGTGGACAAGTGCTGCTGCAAGCTATAAGCCCTGCCTAACTTACGTTTGCTTTTGCCTGCTTCAGCCAATCGCACGGCTGTGCATATTGCGTCAGTCATATGTTTTAGTGCGGGAAATGACCTATCGAGTCGCATGGCCATTTCCTTTTTCCTAATATAGCTTATTTGAGAGAAGCTTACGTTAAAAGTGGTGTCAGTGCAATTCCAACGAGGCAATCTTTCCAATGAACCACACGTGCTTTGTCTGCATGCCCCTTTAAAAAGCTTGCGTATATTCCAGTACACGGACTCAAATATCCTACCGGTATTTGACGATACGGATCTTTGTTTTGAACATTACAGTCCAACAATAATTTTAAGTTTAGTCGACGAAAACATATGCCTCTTGCTATTTTTAACGAATTTGCTATTTCCGGGAATGGTTCTTTCCCACTCCCCGCGGATAAGCAATGCTAAGACATGTCGCCCATAGTCACCTGCTTAATTCTCATTTGCAATGTAAAGTCCCCTCTCATGGGAAGGAATCACGCACCGTAGACGTGTAAAGGGCAAAGGGGGATATATGGTCAGCCTCGTGGAACTGACGTGGGCGCTTGGAAGCCGCGAGCACACCCCGATTCCAGGGCCCGGTCGACCAGGGCTTGTTGTTCAAGGAGCCGAGCTCGTCAGGGCAGACTCGACCCCATGCTCAGGTGGTGTACCCTCCGGGGCACGTCTGGGCCCCACAGAGGGCCGCCTGGGGCACCCTCTGGAGGTGGTGGAGTGTTGGGAGGGGATTTTTGGTTGCCTGCAGGGCACGAGTGTTCCGAGTGCCACGATGCGAGGGGGATGTTGCAAGTGTTGAAGTCGCGTTGGAAGAGTGATGGGGAGGTGTTGGTGGGAATAGCGTGGTTGAAATAAGTAGCGGTTTGTAATCGGTGCCAGATGCGAGATTGGGTGGGTGGGGCGGGGGAGTGGGAATGGCCGGGCGGCAGAGGGAGCTACCTTGCTCCCGGCAAGGCCAGCGTAGCTAGTCTGGGGTCCAGAAGATGATCGTTGATTTGAATGTCTTCAGGCAAGGTCCAGAGAAGACGATTTACCCTGTACCGGGCCTGCCGCTTCGATGCAGTCAACAAGCGCGCAGAGTCTCATTTGATTCCGGTTAGCGGTTGCGGCGTGTGCGATTTCGCAATGAGAGATGATGCTGCGCCATGACGCAACGGACGTTTGGGTCGACCTCCTCGATTGTGGCGCAGGGAGATTCGGGAGGTCCCCTGCAGTGCCCCCGAGCGGACGGCCGCTACGTGCTGGCGGGCGTCACCTCGTGGGGCGTCAC
Organism: Haemaphysalis longicornis; assembly: GCF_048455015.1. NCBI lineage: Eukaryota > Metazoa > Arthropoda > Arachnida > Ixodida > Ixodidae > Haemaphysalis > Haemaphysalis longicornis. The sequence continues at coordinate 18,302,904 of NW_027526335.1, read as the reverse complement.
CTGCGCTGCGCCCAGGGAGCCTGGAGTCTTCGCACGCGTCTCCACGCGCACAGACTGGATCCGCAGCGTGGCCGGACAAGTGCCCTGAAGGGGGCGCCATTAAAATGCTGATTGATTTGATTGATTGATTGTGGTGGTTTAACGCGCCGACGCAACGCAGGCGATGAGGCGCGCCGTAGTGGAGGGCTCCGGATTAATTTTGACCACCTGGGGATCTTTAACGTGCGCCGAAATCTCGTACACACGGGCGTTTTTGCTTTTCGCCTCCATCAGAAAAGCGGCCGCCGCGGCCGGGAATCGAACCCGCGACCTCGTGCTCAGCAGCGCAACGCCTTAGCCACTGAGCCGCCATTAAAATGCGCCCTTCTTTTCTTGCGAGTATCAGCCCGTTCTTGGCCGGCTGGGGTGCCCACTTCCCCCCCTGCGGCATGCACATTCTTTTTGTTCTACCCATCATTTGTAAACACTTTCATAAAAAAAAATTGGACAAGCCGAGATTCCTTTCTTCCTCAGGATTTTTAACTGGTGACTTACGTTTCGTGTGCAGTTTGTCCGGACGGGAAAAATATTAACGAAAGGTCATCATTATAACCATATAATTATTACGAAGAGGTACAAGGAAGGCTATTTTTGGCGAGAGAATTCGCTAGTTTTTAGCTTCAAACATTTTGAGGCTATCTGCCCATCAATTTCATGACGCGGAGGTGCGTGGCGATCTTCCCATCAGTTTCATGACGCGGCGGTGCGTGGTTTTTGTTGCAGCAGGCAGAGCAAGAAGGTCGAGTGGAAAGTGAAACGCCGATGGAGAAGGGGGACAGGTGCAGCTTCTGTGAACACTGAGGTCAGTAGCACTACTGCTGCTAGGGCGCACTGCATTCAGGGGGAGTGAGGGTGTAATTTTACATCGCACCAATTAAATGGAGGTGGCGCTGCTGCCAACACTTGTTGCTAGGCGATGCCTGGGCACTGATGTGGCTTCTTACCTCAAGGTAAAAAGTTGTAAGGGCAGTCTTCATGGCAGATGCACGTACTTAAAAGATGAATTTTTCACTGGAGTCAAGAATGCGTGCCCCGCATGCAACAATAAAAGGCGGGGTTACTTCCTCTTTCAGAGGCATTTGTCCATCTCTCCTACCCTCAAAGCGTGTCAGAAAGCCAAAGCATTTTTGCTTGGAACTAGACATGCTCCATGAATTCAGCTGTGATCGAGAAATGGGCTACATACCTGCATGCCTTGTTACAAATGTCGAAAAACAATCATCTGCTGGTGCCCCTGCCACTCAACACCCTTTCCCCTATTCACCCTTCCGTTTCTCCTATGATGATGCAATGGAGGTTTGTTCAGTTCTCCCACACATGCACTACCCAAGCGTCATCTGTTGGGACTGTGCGCTTTTATACCACCTCTTTTTAACACGTTTGTCTTTTCCATCTGCTACTGCAAAAATCAAACGGACGTGCATTCCTTGCTAAGAGAACACTGGTACTCTCAGCTGTGTTCCTATATTGTGCCTTAGATATGCCTGTTGCTGCGGGCAAGTACGAGCCAGTTCATTTGCAATGAAGCGAACGAGTGCATGGCCAATATTGAGGCTGGGCAGCAGGTAGTTGAATTGAAAAACAGACCAAAATGTTTGCTTTGGGCAGTCCAAGAAAGACTTTCTAAAAGGACAAAGAAATCAGGTGTAGAATTAGTATTGGCAAAGGTGGAAGCACTGCCAAGCTATTAGCAGTAGGCTGCCCCCCTTAAAAGCAAAGGTACGCAACCAATGTGTACTCCAGCTGATGACTTAAGAGCGGAAACTTGCCACACTGGGTCCAGATGTAGTGCCTAGACATCATGGTGGAGTTCACCATCAGTGTTTTCCTAAGCCCATTGAAAGGAAACTTAGGACAGCCTAAGGACCCACGGAAAGGAGAACTATAGGAGCAGAGGGAAAAGAGAACTGAAGGGGCAGCACAGAGTTTAAAGGGCAACAAGAGCCAGTTTGTTCCTGCGGGACAAATTAATATTGGCGAGCACACTGAAGGAGAGGCAACAGCATAGGCCTCAATCAACGACGTCTGCAATTACCACACAGGCACAACCTTTTTCCCCTTGCGGTCGTGCAACAACAACAACAAAAAAGGAAACAAACGCGTGTGTCACGGTCAGTTTTATAAAAACCAAATGATAGTTCCACTTTCCAGAAAACTCTTTGAGAAGAGCAGTTTTCTGCAGCATGAAAGGTTATTGACAATTACTCTAGTGGGAAGCGGGAAGAAACAGGAGTCCTTATACAAAACGCCCTTGTTCGTGTGAAACATCTAAGAAGAGTTCAGCTACGCTACACGGCCGCACACGCTCCCCAAGGAGAGGGCAATGTTGGGATGCACTGCAAACGCTACACACACACACACAATCGGCCACTCAAGTTTCAGGCTGACAGCGTTTGGGCCCCACCACAAGAGACAGCCGCCAATGCACAAACACAGCACTCGGTAAGGAGAGAGTAAAAAAATTCTAAATAAATCTATCCCACATAATCCGCCTTTTCTTTCTTTGCACATACGCAATGTACTGCACATGATGCAGGTTGGGTGACAAGAAATGTGATCGTGGAAAACACAAAACTGCTTTCTTCCAGTAAATATGCAGCAGTGCGGCCACGAACACAACACACGTTTGTAGAAACACGTGAGCAATAACATGACAAACTCCCGATGTCTGAAACTAGGTACCAAATGTGGCCAGCAAGCGGCTCGCTGCAACTGAACTTATCACCACAGTCATGCACAAAATAAAAAATGCAGCCGCTCTGCTCAGGGGGAGATAAGAATTCTGGGCGAGTTGCACCAATGAACAAAATTAAAAATGGAACACAATGTGCAACTGCAAACGTTGGTGCAAAGCCATTAAGTTAATAAAAAAATGTTCATTTCTTTCAAGCAATAGAAAAAACCGTACTGAAAAGAATGGCGGGGGCTGCTGCAGAAAAGTTGCAATGGCTAGTGCGGCCAGTGTTCACATGCACAGAGAGATCTTGGTCCACACAGCACCTACTGGCAGCTCTTAACACTCGCAGTAAAGCCAAGGGGCGGCACAGGCTACATGTCTGCTACTGCACCAGCCAGCCAGTCGCATAGCCAATGTTAGGGACAAACAATGTCCACAAAATCACGCCATGCATTTCAACGACCAAGCACTTTGTTTACTGCTGGCTTACCGAGAGAAAAATACATTGCTTCATGGACTGCTGCCTGATACGCCCTTTTACATGTAGACTAAGCTGTCCAGTTGCACTTATCAAGCCATTCCCGGCCGCTGCGGCCGCTTTTCTGATGGAGGCGAAAAGCAAAAACGCCCGTGTGTACGAGATTTTGGCGCACGTTAAAGATCCCCAGGTGGTCAAAATTAACCCGGAGCCCTCCACTACGGCGCGCCTCATCGCCTGCGTTGCGTCGGCGCGTTAAACCCTGCAATCATCATCATCATCACTTACCAAGCCTTTATCAACACGGTTGTAACTCATTTTTCGGGGGTTTTACAGCCGAAGCTACACCGAAGCTATGTTGTGATTAACTTTTACGACCTGAACATCTTTAACGAGCACCTAAATCTCAACACTAGGGCATTTTCACTTTTTGCCTCCACCGAAACCAATCAACAAGCCTGGGCACTTATCTGGGCACCTTATCATAGAAGCCTCTTTGAAGGTTTCATTCTTTACGGTTCACAGCCTTTTCTAATCGAGGGCATTTATTCAACAATAGGCATCTTTTTCTTTTTAGTTAACATCAATGTAAGGGCCGTGATGCCTGGGGAAGAGCTTGCTATACCAGTGGAAAACAAAGCAGCCGGTCCTCAAAAGGCACAGTTTAATTTTACGGGCAGTGTACTGGACGTGCACGGACTATGCGACAGGGAGGTGAGACAGCAGACAAGCTGGTGGTGCCCCGTAAGCTTACCGTGTGTGCGTGCACTGTACCAAGCACAAACAGTTGGAACTACGCCGATCACAGGCATAGCTGGCCAAGTGCACTGTATGTTCCCCTTAATTAACAGAAGACCAACCACACTACAGTATGGGCATGAGTGCCGCACAGTCCTTTACAGTTGGCAGCCCTTTTAAGTATTCAGGGGACAAACACAAACCACAGGATGGTGCCAAATGGTCATGTTTGCACACCTTTTTGCTGCAACTGCTCCAGTAAATGTTCACAAAATGGGGAAGAAAGACTCGTTTTCTGCCATGGGTAGCACTGACCTATCTACACACCCCAACCGCACAGCAGGAGACCATTAACAGCCACCCAGCAAAGCAAATGCAAAACGCAAGAACACAAAGAAGGAGAGCGAGGGCTGTCGACATGGGCTGGTGGACGCACCAGCTTCGCTGCACAAAGTCGTGTGCACTGCTGTGTCAGAGGACCTGACCACAAGCACACGTTACATCACAGGTGCTGCAAGGTCCATATTCAGCACAGTCTCTCTACATCATCACCTAAACAGCAAAGTAGGCCATGCCAGGTTTTTAAAAGGTGAACAAAACTTGCGAGTAACACATCTGCCACATTTTCAGTTAACTAAGCAAAACTCGCAGGCATAACGAACAAGGTACACGGGCTTCAACAACACTTGAAGTATTCTGCTCCCTACCCTGCATGTATGCACCACGACATAATGGACTCCACTGCTTCCAACACACTTTTTCGAACAAATCAGCTTGAGTTGCATTAAACAGAAAAAATCAGCCACAACATCTTGAACAATGAGTCCCGATAACTATTCTTACTCCTGAGCCGGACTGAACAGCAAACACAAAGAAAAATAAAAGGTGCAATACACGAGCTTTCCACCTCTACAAACATAACACACAAACAAGAAAGTAAAAAAAAAAAAAAAAAAAAAAAAAAAAAGAGAGAGAGAAAAGGGAGGGATAAGGAGTAGGTGATGGGGCCTCACACTCGAGCTTTAGGTTACCCCTTTGATCTTGCCCAGCCCGCCTACAAAGGGAATCGGTTAAACTGCAGGCCCACATTGCGTTTCACAGCCCAGTGCGGACAGCCCACAAGAGTGTAGCACTGCTTCTGAAAGTGCAGTGAGACAGCCCACTGCAGCTAGGCCCAAACATCGGTTGCTGCCTCGCTTGAGAGAAGAGGAGAAGCCGCCACACGTAGTAGCCTACCTGAGCCTTCCCAGCATGCACGCTCACACACACGCACACAATCGGGCACACATGCAAGCCACTAGCTGCACACGCGCCACACGCACATGCCACCCTAGCATCTGGTGCCCCCCAGTGACCGGGAGGAGAAACGGGTAGATGAGGAGGAGGAGAGGAGGGCGACGCTCCCAAGGCGCCCTCTCAGGACATCATCTCGTCCTGACCGCCGTGCTCGCAGGGGGTGGGCGGTGGGCACTGGATCAACGTCTCCCCGGTGAAGCCCTGCAGGCAATGCCCCAGTGGACGCTCAGGGCAAAACAAAAACTGGGCTACGAGGCACAATGCCACTAGTACAGTGCAGGAGGCCTGTGCAGATTACTAGCTCAAACTGCCTGCTGTTTTTTTCCAATGCACGGTAAACATGGTACACCAAAGGATTTTTGCATGCTGCCTGTGCTGAGAACTGAATGCATAAGTTTTTGTATGTGGCAGAAGATTCGGCCACTTATGGCACCAGCACCAAAATCATCAATTTCTGGTGGGCAGAAATGCAGTGCCCTGCTCTCCGGATACATCTTGGTAGAACCTGCAGGCTTGCAGCAGAGAGAGCCCAAAGCTATTAACTTCTGGGCAGATAAGGTTCCTTCCCTATCTCTAGCTCCTCAGGAATTCCGCATGCCGTAGCCACACCTCGGCAGTGAAGCCCACTGTAGTAGTTTGCTCCCAATTAACTTATTCGTTACCATGCCTATCCAAATCGATCACGGGTAATCGATGCTTTATATTGCCAAATTCGACATGTTGTAGTCGTTTTTTGTACACCTAATGCGGGTTAGTCTAGGCACTGCGCTTTTAGAACCAGTTTAAATTTTCCCGCTCTGGCGACATTGAGATTTTTTACAGCGTTTTTTGCCAACTTAGGCGCGCGTGTTTTCGCAAAAGGGGGCGTGGCTACTGCATTTGACAAAAAAGCATGCCACTTGTGGTTATGCAGCATTACCCTCAATATTTTTCTAGCAAAGAACTCCTAGCAAGTAAAATACCAAATTATGTTGTCAGCTTTGTAATCCGACAGCATTAAGAGGTGATAATTACCCCAAAGTGACACCAGCTATTCACTAGTGATCTTTGGTTCGGAGAAAGGGTAGCTTTATTCTGCCACAGCTTATTTCTGAAGGTCCCTCGTGTGTCTAACAAGTGGATCTGGCATTTTCAGCCAGTTTCAAGCAGTTATTCTTTTTATGGCAGTGAGAACAGTGGGGTAAACAAGGGAAGTTACGAATGCACATGAAAACATAGAAGCACCAGTGCATATTGTGTGCACTATGCCGGTTATCACTGCACAGCCGTCCGGCGCATTAAGCCAGGGCTGGGCAAAAATACTTCAAAATGTATTCTGGAATACGAATATCGCGATAGATGCATTGAGCGCCTAAAATACAGATACTAAGATACATTTAAGTTTCAGGATATTTCAGAGATACTTTTGCAGGCAAGAAAAAAAAAAAAGGTATTCTGGAATACAGATAAAAGATACAGATACAGATATTGAAATACCATTGTTTATTTTGGCGATCTCACGTTCTAAAATACATTTCTTTAAAACGTTACGTATTTCAAAACTAATGCATCCACAAAATTGAGTCACTATACAATTAAATCTTGAAGAGAATTACATAACTTCACAAGCTACACGACAAAACAATGTTACTTGCCCTTAAGTAAAAGCAGCTTAGCAAACAAGCTGTCTTCCAGACAATGTCGATTTGGTCTGAGCACGAGGGTCGGAAACGGGAAAAGTAACATACTTGCGTGCCAAGCCATTGGTCGCCACCATGCTTTGCCCGACCGACATGCGTCCCATTGGTGCTTCAGCGGACCAAATCCCTCGCTTTTATCCATGCGACTGCCCGACCCAAGATGAGCCAGAACACACACACGTGCCTTGCAGTGGCAACTATCTATCCGGCTGCCTCATCGGCGCGCACCTCTTCCAGCATTTCAAGCTAACACTGCCATCCACAGAAGGAAGCCAGGAGATGTAAAACTGAGAGATGGTTTAGGAATGGCTGTGTGGCAGTATGGCTTCAAACGGAAAAAAAAAAAAAAGCGGATGTCTTCTGCGCCACGAAAATAGATGTAACGAGATACTCATATGTGCTGACAGTATCATGATATACTCAATACACTATAAAAGTATTTCACTACTGATATACAAATGCATTTTTCAAAAGTATTTTGATAGTGCAATACAGATACTGAAAAATATCTCTGAGATACCATCGCAATGTCCCAGTATCATGATACTGCCCAGCCCTGCATTGAGCTTACATTGGGCAACTGGCATAATAAGCGACATCGTCTTCTGCGAATGTTTGTTGAGCATACCCAGTGTTTCACGAAACAATTACTATCAACCATACTAAAAATTAGCTAGGCACAAATCTTGTCAAAAAACAAAGCAAGTGATCACAGCGGTCCTGAGCAGTATCGTACAGTCATGTCTCGTTAATATGGACCCCGCTAATATGGATACCCCACAATATGGATGAAAATTTCGGCGACCTGTCTTTCGCCATGCAATTCTGCCCCGTTAATATAGAAACCCACAGTCCGGACTATGGACAGCTATTCTGGGAACGAAACGGGTAGTATATAGGCACTCCTGTCTTATTATTATGGACGCGGGTCCACAAAGCAAAAAAATAGAAAAAATGTCTGCTGATCCCCGAGGCCCCAGCGCATACCAGGAATTTACTTCTTGCCAGAGTATACAAAGCCGAAGCACGTATTGATCTCGGGACGCTCTTCCTTCGAGTACCATCTAATTAGATCGAGAACATTTGTGATCAGAAAACAACACTCAAGGCTAGTGACGACAGGGTGACACCCTCTCCCCATAAAACAAAATTGCCCAGTGCGGCATACGCCGGAAAGAGCAAATCCAGAGGCTCAGGACGAGATAACAGGGTGATAATAGTTCGTGCCAATGTTCGCTGCGCGTAAAAGGCAAGGCTTCTTAGGATCAGTTCAGTGGAGGCTTTGGCTGTTACCCGTAAATGGACCAAGCTTTCCCTAATGTTTCCTTAAACAATTATTCCTGAAACGAGTTTATTTAAATTACTTTTTCTAAATGCTTGTGTTTTTACCTTGATTCGTTATTATGGATGACTCACACTATGGACTATTTTTCTGGGGAACGGAGGCGTCCATATTAACGAGACATGACTGTAGCCGCATCCTAGGAGGACTGACAGTAAACAAGACATTTTGCCATTTGCTGCAGCTACAGTCAGCATACCAATGTTCGCTTAAGTGCCTGCCCTGGATACGCATCGCAGATGTCTCGAAACACACGATCAGTGATGCCAATTTAGCGGATTTTCCGCTAAATCTGGCGGATTTCATGTTGTTCTGACGGGGAAAAAATTAGTCTAGCGTCTAGCGGATTTTTTGACGGGCCATTTTCATACATAGCGGATTTCTGGCGGATACCTCACGCAGTGCACCGATTCAAAATCGCCCTGCAAGAAAGACCTTATGACTTTGCTTTCAAGCTTGGTTAAAAAAGTCGTAATTCCGACAAAGCAGATTGACGTTCTGACGTGCAGACTTGAGGACCACTTGAACCCCAAGCCATATCTGGGCTACCTTTTTGAGACGTACGTTGACAACGTGAAAGCTCAAAGACAGACGGGTTCTCTCTCGCAGATGAAGCTGTGATGCGAGAAAGCTGCATAAGGTTTATTACCACGCTAGTAGATCAAATCAGACAGCGACTTCCCTACAACATCACAGTTCTCCAGGCAACATCACTCTTATCGATCGAAAACGCTTTGTGCGTCGTGAAGGAGCCATTGATTCTTTTGCTGGAAGCAATGGCAGTGCCCCTGGGACAATAGAAAAAATTCAAAACCAGTGGAGCAAAATCACCCCCCTAAACTGGAAGCAAATATTATCCAGGCAGTCGTTCTGGTGTGAAGTTCCCTCCTATAAGGACGCCTGCGGCGATAACCTGTTCGCCGAGCTGGCCAGATTTGCCATGTCGATGCTCGTGCTGCCGTATTCGAATGCCGAAGTAGAGAGGACGTTTAGTCAGCTTAACATAGTAAAATCCAAGCTGCGGAACAAGCTGAAGCCTGAAACCATCCTCGTCGTAAGAGCGGGGCTAAAGCGACACCAGAAACGTTGTTTTGATTACGAACTTTCCGCGGCAGTTCTTAGTGCCATCGGGACACCTGCAACGTATGTGCAACCAAGTCACCTTTCTGGTCCCTGAACAAGTACCAGCGTTCCTGTAGAGATGGTATCAGACGAAGACCTGTTTTTTGTTCACCCGTGAGTTCTTTTTTTTTTTTTCATCAGTCTGAAAATTTATAACTTTTAGCCTCATCTGTGATGAGGTTGACAAATGACGACCACCGCCGCACTGAAGCCTCAAGTGTTCTAGATAGACTCCTTGGAAGACTCTTTTATATATGTTATTTCAGCTCTCGTAGTTTTGGGGAGAGTCTAAGAATGATAAAGGTATTTATCATACGAAATTGCACTGTTTTTCCAATAAAATAGGCCCTAGCGGGAAATTTAGCGGATATGTTTTAGAATCTAGCGGAATCTGGCGGATTTATAATTGCTTTTTAGTGGATGTCTGACGCCCAGCGATGACAACACTGCACACGATTCAGCGAGAGAATCAAAATTTATTTAAATTGTGCAATTTGTAATTGAATAAAGCATCCCAGCCAGCAGACAAACGCTGGGGTCACTATAAAACACCAAATCTTTCGAATAAATCAAGCTTGTATTTTGTCTTCATGGCCTCTTTAAAATTATTTGGGTAGGGTCGGGCGACATCCTCTCTCTCCAGTTGCGATTCAACTTACTTTGGCCAGGCACCTTGTGGCACTGGCAGGGCCAAACATTTCCCTTCCCTCGCTATTACTCTCTCTTTGCCCAAGCACCTGTCAAGAACCACAGCGGCGGCCGCAGGCCAGCAGCTAAGCTAACGCGGCAGCCGCACTGCTGCTAGAGCTAAACCGTACGAGCCATGCACACGGCTCATTCTGGTTAGGTGCCATTTCCCTGCTTTCAAAAGTTCTCAAAGATGCACCACCACACAGGCTTTTCAGCTTTGCGCTTTCCCAGCACAGGCAGAAAACCTTTTCCTTGGACACGGAAAGCAAGCTCAATCATACAACTCGTGTTGAACAAAGATCTGTTCAACTACATAAACTGAATTTCATTAAAATTCGTTTTTCCCAGTACATTTGCATGCTGCTGCACTTGTGGAGTTGTGAAGCAAAGCATCACATTACGATTAGAGCTGCTTCCTGAATTATTTGATCATCCATGTGTCAAACACGTAGAAGCATAGTTAGCAGACAGGAAACTCGAAGGGGCTGCCGAAGGGGAGTTGTGCAGAGTCATGGTGTTGCATTTGCTCATTACAAACCACTTTGCCAACTCAAATAGATGTCTTAAAAAAATAAGCAAGTAAAACGGCTAACTAGAAGAAAAAAAAAAAAGAAAATATAAAAAAAAACAAGAAAATTGTGTGCTTGCTCCAGCAAATGCCTAAAAATCAGTTGTGTAACTAAGATTGACAATCTCAGTGAAAAGAAAAAAGCCCCCCCCCCCCCTCCCTTCCCCCCCCCCCCCATACACAACAGGGAAGCAGCAAAGTACATGCAAGCTTGCACCAACCACTGGCCTGGCCATGAAAAGTCAAAAGCTATACATTGGGGAGTAGGAGAAGGACACTCACTGGATCATGAATTCCAGACTGCATGGGAGAGGGAGGTTCACTGTCTTGTGCCTCGTGGACGGCGGGGCAGTCAAGCCGGGTGATGGGAAAGCCAGAGTACGGTGACTGTTCACACACTGCAGGTAGCTGTTCCCCAGCTGTGAAGAGGAACGTTGCCGCACACTTAGAGAAGGGCACCAACGGCAGCAAGGGAGCTGGCCTACATTCACAGAGTGCTGCTGCACCCCACTTGGTGGCCATGATCATTTTAAACTAGAAAACGACTGGTACAGTTGCCTTCAATGATTTGCTACATAGCAATTTACGAAAGCAGATGGGTGGCGTATGTCCACAAGTCTATAAGCACTTGGCAACACACAAAAAATGCACCTGGAAACTTACAAAAAATTTCGTGTCAGCACTCCTTTAATAATTATAACCTTAAGATAGGTCCATTTAGTTTGGCACTCAATGAGTTGGTCTGTTTGATCACAGCAGGGTTGTAACCATCCGCAATAGGCTCACGCCTCTAACCATGTTACGACTTCACACAACCTTCTAGTAAAGCTCAAGTAAGCCGAGAAACATCCACCCAGTCAAGGACAGTTTTTCCTGCAACCACTGGTTTACATTGCATAATGCAAGGCTGGGCCACCGCAAGTCCTGCATTTCCACCAATCAGGCCCACACGTATAAAGCGATACCTTTAAATGTGCTACTGAGCCGAACAATTTCATGGCCAGCCATAATTGGGGAGCATCATCTCTAGCATCAACCATCTAGCATGTAGCATCAAGAATTCGCTTCCCGTGTGAAAACAGCACCACCCTCACCGACAATTACAAGGGACCCGAGGCACAATGACCAGTGGCCAAGCACCGGGAGTCAGGCAGGAGGAGGGTGTCACCTTTGGGCGAGGCGAAGGGGTTGGCGGTGGCCGTGAGGCAGGGCGAAGCCGTGCTGTTGTGGGTGGGCGAGCCCAGCTGGTGGAAGGCCTCCATCTGCTGGGTGACCGCCAGCAGGCCACCTTCGGCCACCGTTAGGATGGCCCAGATCACCTCGCCAAACACCTGGCCACCCATTGTGGACATGCGCCACTGGCCCTGCACGCACAAGGGGCACGGCATGCATCCCCAGCTGCTTGACACACTGCACACGACCTCTGAAAATCGCGCAGCACTCGCACACTGCTACAGCAATGCACCCGTCAACCTATGTCAGCTACTGCCACTTCCATGCTTTAGCTTACTTTCTGCTTGTGCGCGTTTCAGCTCTGCGTCATGCAGGGTGCCCTGCATGGTAGTTAGCCACCAGTACATCTCTGCTTGGAGCAGAACCATTGGCGGATCCAGAGGGGGCGAGGGGGGGATGTCCTGACCCCCCCTCTCAATTTTTGAATTTATACCCCCAAGAAGATAACCCCTAAGGTTGTAGAAAAGGTATAGTTGATTTTGTTCTATTTCTTGTATTTTTGGTTTTATGAAATTTCGGTGAATAAAAAAGGCCACTATCCTAGGACCTCCTCATCATCACCGATAGAAACTGACCCCCCTCCCCTGATAAAACCTGAATCTGCCCCTGAGCAGAACCCTGCTGTCAACTAAATATCCCACCTACTCCACTTCCTTTTCAGCACTGCACAGCACTAATAATTCCATCCCAGTATTTGCAAAACATTGCCAGCTGGTTGCGTTCAGCAAGCAGCAGCCTTCATTGCGCAATGGACCCGACGGCCCCTGTGGTCTCATCGCAATGGTCATGGTTTCACAGCGGCAGAAATTCTCTCACTCAATCCAACCTAAGAAGATATCGTCCGAGCTACCTCTTCTTTGTATCGGCATGGCCGTGTTCGAGCAAGTTTTTGCTTTGCTCCACTCAACTTATTACACCCAATTACTCAACACAAGATCACAGAATAAATTGTTTTTGTGTTTTATATCTAGAGCAGAACCCCTTCCCAATGAAATTACAATTATAACTCATTTTCATAAAACATTTAACAAAACTGCATCGTCTGGAGCCTTTAAACTTTTACACCTGGGTACTCCACTTTTTTTCACTGCCCCCTTCTATAATGTTCCTGGCCTCAAAGGTGAAATAAATGATAAAACTGAACAGAAGGGCTGAATTCCCAAATTAGAGATATTCACATAATTTACTGTCAGAAATCATAACTGTGGTGCTGAAAGCTGGAATACTGCAATCTTTGGCCTGTAAGTTGAACCAATTTTGTTTTTATGTGCAACAAGACTTTTTGAGGTTGCATGCAATACGACTACTTGGTTTGGGAAAAGCTAAGGATTAGCCTGGCAATGGCCCGTAAGACAGCATAACTCAATGTGCCAATTACAATGTTACATTACATCGCAGCATAACTCAATGTTACAGAAGCATTACAGACAAGCTTAAGCCATTAAGAAACACATTTTAATGCTATTGGGGGGAAAAAAGGCAGGGGAGGCTGACTCTTAAAATGTTTAAGTTCAAGCCCATGTTGTTTCGTCAATGCCATTGTGCTACACTTATGCGAGAGCCGTTCAATTTTAGTTCTCAATTGGCAATCACCTTCAGTGCACTAATCAAGCAATGAAGCTCTCAGAAGGTGACAAATGCTCCAAAAAATTTGGTGCTTTTTTGATCAATTTCCCGAACGGTGTGCTGCCATACTTTTGTATCACTGCACAGTACTAAAAGTGAGCCCCACCTGGTAGACGCCAGGCTTGCCAGGGCTTGTCATCTCCACGGAGACGTCTGCCGTGTGTCCCGGTCGAAGAGACTCCACGCTGACTCTGTTCATGTGCCCCAGGTGGTCGCCACCCACAAACTTGAGCGAACAGGCAGGCGGCCAGTCGGTTGCACCTACGCGCAGGAGGAAGTTCCCGCAAGAGGAAGCAGGTGGCAGTCAGATGCCGGCAGAGGGAGCAATCGGGGTCAAATTATGGGGAAAATTTACACAAAAGAGAGCGTCTCATTCACCACAACAGTGTTTAAGCCTTCCACAAGTCAGCTGAAAATACCACTGAGAATTTGCAGGACAACGTCAAGCTAGCCTAGTCGGCTGCTAGCTGTAACAGACGTGGTGCCAATTTATGAATCTCGCCACTAGCAATGTCTGCCTGCAATGCAAGGAAACAGGCTTATTAGCAGGAATCTATCGCGTGACAGGCAGCAATAACAGTGTAAATTTGCCCAGTGAAAAAGGGCAACATGGATTGAGCTTTCTTCCACAAAAGTTCCTGTATCAACACAACTGGGGACTGCTAGTTATGTCACTACACTGCTAGCAACCACGCTAACCAAGAATGGGGTGTTTAGCATTTTTTCGCCGACACCTATGCATGTAGAACCTCAATGTAGTACTATGTTAAAGGGAAACCGCGTTCAACAATGGCAGCACAAGTTGCTTTTATGTACTTCAAAGTTTAGCTGCTGGTGGCACCTGAAGACTGGCTAAAAACACTTCACTGCGCGTCATCTGGCATTTGACTAGCGCTGAATCATTGACATCCCTCCAGTCCCTTTTCCAAGCCAGAAGGCACGATAATACTTTCCCCAACAGACCAGCAGCACTAAATTTCTACAAAACCTTGGCCAAGTCGTTGGTTTTCTCATGCTCAGCCGCGGCACCAGCCACAGGTTTGAAACCTCTCCTAGCAAGTAAATTCCCCCGACGCAGTGTCCCAGCCTTCCTTCCTTACCTGTGTTTTGTATCCTCCACGTCTTGACAAACCTCGTATTCGGGGGCACGGCTTCGCCGTCTCCGATGGTGACATCCTTTACGAGGGTCATGGAGGGGCCATTCTCTTTCGGAGTTTCGATATCGAAGTATGAGCACACTGCCGCCTGAAGGTTCCTGCAGGACGACAAACAAGCGTGCAAAGTGGGCTACGCGGGCCATTCTCCGTCTGCTGACCAGCCGACGGCAACGCATCATGTCAAAGCTTGCTCCCTGCTTATCGAGGAGGCAGGCAGTAAAGGCAGCGTGTTATGAGCGCTTCTCACGAAGATGGCACTGTAGCGTCATTGCAGCTGATTACAACAGTGCAATCGCGTTCGATCGAACGCTTTGGCTTGAAAAATGCGGAAGAAACTTTAGCGGAAACTGCTATCGGACGCTCTCATAGCTTCAAAGCTGCTGTCTATGTACAAAAACGGACTGGGCATCTGGGCGTAAAAGCGAATCAGTTTTCGTGTGAACGCTGCAATCGTCGGAATCACAAGATGAGCAGTGTCGAACAGCTTAACCCTAACGCTCACGCACAAATTATAGCCTGTCAGCGGCCAAAAGGGGCGTGCAGGCCGTGAAACTCACCAGTTGTTCATGTCCAAAAAGAAAGCACATTCTGTGGTGTTGAGCTGGTAGCCAAGCACCTTCTGAAGCTGGCAAATTAAAACATCACGGTCCGTCGTCCCTAAGCAGCTAAACTGCTGCAGCAAATTAAGGTCTAAATCACTGTCAATATCCATCGCCGCCGTGGAATTGAGAACTACCCATCAAGAACAGTATATTGAATCCCCACACCGATGCGACTGACTCAAAGGCACTTTCGTCAACCGCATATTATTCGCTTATAAACACAGCTCGACGCCATGACGGTGCAACCAAGTGATGACGTAGAAAAACACAGCCCCATGGGTAATATTATAATTAGCCACGTGTGGTGGTGACATCAGCTGAGCGCGCGGCGACAAGCGTAAATTGTTGTTGTTGTTGTTGAAATTGGTCCATTATACTTCTTTTTCTAGGGATTTCAATGAAATTAGGCCACCGCCATTTTTACCAAAACCATGGTTTGCTGCAGCGTCAATTTTTAGAGGTTTCGCACTTTCAATTTTATCAGTAGGCGTTCACTTACCTTGTTAATACTTGCAGACGATGTATGTGCCTCCATTTATGCCTGTGTTATAGCTGAATAAACACAAGCCACACAAAAGCAATGCAGTCTTCATGGCATTTATTATTAAACATTTCCCAATAGTTGGACTCAAACAAGATGAGCTCAAAATTGCTGACACTTGATGGTTGATGAAAAGTGACATACCAATGTGCTGATTTGTGGTACTACACTAACAGCGCATCCCAAACTGGCCGAAAGACATTACAAGTACATGTGCACATGCGTGCTTGTAGTGCCACAAAATCGGGCTACTGCAGTTTCCCCCAAATTAACACACCCTGATTCTGACATGTACTGCAAGGTTACCATTAACGCTTTAACAGTCCGCCGTTATTTAAGCACGTTCGCAAACATTCATCTTGAATGATACACCAGCACCACTCACATGCACAAACAGTGACCACATGTACAGCATTTCAAAACTTCATTGTGGACAACACTTCAGCATATCGCTACTTAGAAACGGCCTATTTAAAAGTAGCTGTTGAGAAAAAAAAAAAAAAACTATGGCAGCAGCTGCTTGAAATCAGAAAGAAATGCGATATTCATGTTCTGCATTCCTTCACAATCACATTACATCCGTACAGGTGATGTGCAAAGAACTACAGAAAAATGAAATGTGAATGCTGTACAGCAGAAGTACACTGGAAAAAAGTACAGGCTTCACTTATTGAAAGACACACGAATATTTGAAACCATTTGTAGCGTGGTCTTGCAATTATTTCAAATTTGAATTCAAATAGGGAGTATGTCTAGCAAAGCCCTGTAGCGAAATGTGTTTCTGTAACAGTATTCTGCAGACAAAGAATGCGTAACCAACGCACCACGCTGAAACGTAAACGGAGCTCAAAACGGCTGAAACCACGGCTAAGGCCTGGTTGAATGTTGCATTGTGCACAACCAAAATAGTGGGGCTCTTCGATTTACAGTCTCGGACTCACCGCGGACTCCTTGAGAAGCAGTTCGGCATTAGATTTTCCAATGTATGCCTATGACTTCAGGGAATCCTCGGACTACCCGCGGGTTATCCACGGTGAGTCCGAGGCTGTAAATCGAAGAGCCGCAGTGACATAATAATAAGCTTGCCTACACATTCACACCAATGTCCATCTTTCATACCTTTACACACAGAAGAAAAGCGCTCTGGTAGTGCACAACTTTCTTAACCATCCATGCTGTATGCAAGAACTCTCAACTAGGCTTGGACAGTTGCTAATTTTATTAAACCCAAGCTGTTACAGAGGGCTACAACTCTAAACATGACTCTTCATAACATGGGCGCATTCAATGTGATATGAGTTTTCAAACGTGTTCTTTTATTTGAGTTGTGAAAGCCTGACTGGTTTATTAAATTTCAAAGCACATCTGATTTTAATGTCGAAGCAAAGCCTATAAAACAGCAGGTGCTGTATGGATGTGAAGGTGTAAAGAAAGGACATTTCAGTGATATACAACACCACAGAGACATGGCAGACGGAGCTGAACCAGCCAGAGTTGCTACTCCAAGAACAGCTTTTCAAACGACAGGAGCCAAATTCTGCAGGAATTTCTTCCCTTCTCACATTTCAAAGGCTTGCCGAAGCTGACGGCTCCCCAGGATTCCCTTTGCATCGCACACCTTTGACTAGTCTTTGAATAAAAAATGAAGGGAAGAAATGCTTGCAGCCCCTAAAGCACGTTGGAGACACTGTGAAACATGGCCAGTGCTTGGAGCAAAGTCCCGTCAAACTAATAATGGCCTTCGGCTCACACAATTGTGCAGCTCACACAATGCGCTTTATGTATGCACCCACAACTGCACGTGTGCTGGATCCATGCCGCTCTCCAAAGGGTCATTTGAGAGGAGGCACAGCAACGATCCCACCCCGCTTCAGCCCCCTGTACAGTTCTCAGTCAGCCTTGCCCTCTTCTGCAGCCTCGGAGGGGCCCCCCTCAGCTGGCAGGGCTTCAGCTTCCTCAGGTGGGGGCCGTTCTTTCTTGGAGCGTTTGTGCTTGTGCTTGGATGAACGACGCTCTTCTTCCTCTTCGTCATCGCCCCCACGGTGGTGACGGCGGCGTGACGACCGGTGCCGCTCTTCTTTCTCGCTACGGTGCTCCCGGTGCCGTCGCTCGTAGCGCGAGGACTCCTCGTACTCCTCCTCTCCCACGCCTCGGTCTCCGCCACGACGGTCGCGCTCCCGATCCCTGTCGCGCTCCCGTTCTCGCTCACGGTAGTACTCCCGGTAGCGCCTCGACTCCCGCCTCTCCTCGTCGTCATACTCTCTCCGCGAAGAGGGCCGTTCGCGGTCCCGATCGCGCTCCCTCTCCCCCCGGTCCATGCGCTCACTGTGTCGGTCACTGCGGTCTCCGCCGCGGCTCGACCAAGAACCACCGCCGCCTTCATCCCCGTACGACGGGCCGTAACCACCGGCGCCGTTGTAGTAGGAAGAGCGGCCGTCGTCGTAGGACGAGCCACGGTCGCCACCACCTCCACCGCCGGTGGCACTGCTGGGCAGTGGAGGGGGCGGGTGGGTGAACCGGGGTGGAGGGAAGGCACCCGTTTCGTAGCCTGGTGGAGGGACGCCCGGAATCATGCCAGGGATGGGGGGTGGCACACCCAGCCCTTCCAAGCCCATGCCCATGTAGCCCGGAGGGGGCATGTGCGTGGGCGGAAGGCTGATGCCACCCATGGACTGGTCGGCAGAGCCAATCACCTGCGCAGGTGGCCCACAAGAGCGCTCAGCACGGCACACCACAATCGGAAGCCCAAAAGACGGTAAAACTGAGTGGTTTTTAATGGCCTAGCGTTCTTTGCTCATAAGGCACAAACTACTGTCACACACAACAAAAAGAGACAGCACTTGTGACAAGACAACACACAGATGTGCTCAAACAGTGCTGAGGGAGATTGGTGGGACATGGCTGGGTAGAAGAGAAAACAAAATTAGGCACTGCTTTAAGCTGGTCAACTCTGCAACAAAATCAGGTGGATTAAACTGAAAATTAAGCAATGGATCAGATGTATAGAGCAAGTGGCACTTGCCTACTGCCTTCTTTTTTGATAGCTAAAAGCTCCAAACCAAGAGAAAAACAAAATTACAAATTTGGAATATAGTGGTCAAGTACATAGTTGCAGCTATTTTCCCGCCAATAGCAGCTCACGGCCTAACTTGTAACAATGATATAATCCGGGTCATTCCTATGTGGCCTGCCTGTAATCGTTTTTTCTTTACAGCGCTGCGGCTGCCTAAAACTTCATTTCATCAAACAGATCTGCAACCAAATTTAGTCACTTAAGTAGACACGCAACTCTACAAGCTGCCACCAGACCTCCCAGCCTTACTTTAAGGAATCATGTAGTCTTTAATAAAGGATCTGGCAATATTTTTTTTCGTAGTACTATTTGCTGTCCGGCAGGATGGTAGGACACGGATAGTAGGCATGTAGTGTATTTTTTTTTTGTTGCTGAGCAGGTACTTATGGATGTGAACTCTTTCTGTCATCTACACCTACTCTATTTGTTCACAATGACTCAACTGCTGTAGGAGGCTGCCCTCGCAACCTTATACATGGGTCTGGCGTGAACAACACAAGCGCAGGCCCCCTGGAGCACCAGCTTAAAAGTACAGATTAACCCTTGCGCTGGCCAAAACATACAGTGCCACACGCTGTTGCCCCTCCCCAGTTCCTTCTCACGAGCGATGTGTGTGGTGTATAAATAGGAAACAAACCCTGAATGAGACGATAACAATAACAGAGTCACTTATTTGAGTGTACACTCAGCAGTAAATGAAATGCAAACAGAAAAATATTAACAGCGAGACAAAAAGTTTCAAGGTTATTGCTTCATGAAGATAAAATAAGAAGATAAAAAGTTTCAAGGAGATAACAAAGCTGTATCCAGCGTTCGATCCAGACGGAACCCCAAGTGAAGTGTAGAGTTCCGTCCCGACGGAATGTAACTCATGGTGAGAGCAGTCTCTCTCGATTTTTACCCGACTGACCAAGCTACCTCACGCCCGCTTCCCAACATGCAGCAAGAGCATTTTTTTTTATACTGACCCAACCGGCCAGACCTCTTCCGCTTTCTGACAAGCCAGAGTCATTGTTGACTGTTAATCACTATTAATAATTTCAGATGATCGGAAATTATATGGTGATGGCTACGTCGCTGTTGGCTTCAGTGAGCAGTAATGTTGTGGCCGGTTAAGTAAAAGTCAAGAGTGACTGCTCAATCTGCGTGAATTGTAAAGCGGACATGAAGTACAGCAGTTACAAAATGCCAGCCACGGCCACACAAGAAAAAGAAGCGCAGGGCGAATCGAACCCGGGACCGTAATGTCCGTAAGCCGAGGCATAGCTTCCACACCAAATGCCACGACTGCAAATGATGTCTAATCAGCTGGTTTTTCTTTCGTCTGGATGGAACTTTAAACACTTTATGTTGTTTCCATCTGGACGGAACTTTAGCATGCCTTATTGTTTCGTCTGGACAAAACGCTAGACACAGCCATAAAATAATGGAGTAGTTCCCATACATCAACAAAGTGGAATGACAGCAGTTCGACCAAGTGATTTGTGCCACCACTTGAGTGAATGGAACAAAACAACATAAATGAATGGATAAAGTTTACATTTCCTGATACCTGTTTCATTCATCAATGACTGTATCTAAACAGTGTGATATTAAGGTGTAGGCAACTCAAGGAAAAAAACTGAATGTCTTTTTCGCAAGATACCCCTGCCATGGTAGCTCAGAAGCTAAGGTGTTGTGCTGCAGAGCCCAAGGACACAAATTTAATATTAACTACTCCAGCCATTTTTTCTGAGAAGCGAAAATTCCCACATGTCAAGATTTTGGCACATGTTAAAGTTCTCCACATGGACTAAAGGAATCCTTACACCTGCACTACCCTTTTTATACTGAGTGTAGCTTCAGCGCATAAAGTTTGAACTTTTTTGGAGACTGCAGGGTTCCTACCTCTTCCTCTTAGGAGCCCAAGAGCTCCATTAGAACCAGAATCTTTCTTGCCATTTGACAACAGTAGCATATCCTTGTTAAGCACAGAGATGGTAGCAATTTTTGCAAAAAGAAAAGTGCAGAAGGTAAGAACTGCATGCATATATATAAATGCCATAAAACTCGAGAGCTCTTAACAAAAATGCAAAAGTGCCATAAAAAATCACCTTTCCTAAACGTTGTCTCATCCATTGTTTAATTTTTTTTGCAGATTGTTTATTATGTCACAATGACAAAGACAGCAAGCTGCGTTGCAAAGTATTACAGCCAAAAAAAAAAAACATATCAACTGGCAGAAGCAACATCTTAGAAAAACAATGCAGCACATCCTATTCGTGTCACACACAACAGTGTCTAGATAGCAGAGAAACAAAATGTTTGCCACGACACCTCAGCGATGCAAAACGAATTCATGAATGCAATATTTGAAAGAATGTAGAAGCAATGAAAAATCAGCACTTCCGTAATGAGGCAAAAAATTACTGCACACAAAAAAGCAAAATAAAACTTGGTTGAGTCACATAAGCAAGCATTAGCTACACAGTCGAACCCATTTATATCAAACCTGGACATCTCCCATTGTTGCTCATATCAAAGTCTGAAAACCCCCCAAAACATTCTACATAAATGTGAGCAGCATTGTACACCTATGTAGAGATTCCATTTCCCTGTGCCATTTGACAAGTTGGGCAGCGAGCCAAAGCCTCCAAAAAGCATCCTTCTTGAGTACACACTGCTTTGTTGGTAACCCGAAGCTATTAAAATCAAGTACTCGGCAGTCCTGGCAGTCGGGACCATTTTAAAGTAGGGTAGTTAAAGGAGCCATGAAGAGAAAACACAAGTTTGGTTCATTCAAAAGATTGTCTCGTTAGAATCATACTGACACCACTTTTAACGTAAACTTCGCTCAAATAAGCTACATAATTAGGAAAAACGGGAATGGTCATGCGACCCACCAGCTCATTTCCCGCAACAGAACCTGTGATGTCACATGGGCTAAGCTCTCCGATTGGCGGAGGCTGGCAGAAGCAGACGCAAATTAGGTAGAGCTTACAAACTAGACGAACGAGCGATTTGCGCTTAAATTTAGGGCACATTCTTTACAAAGCAATAAGAATGATGGGACAAACAGTGGAAGTTACGAAAGCACATGTAAACATAGAATGCTTTCTGCTGTTCGTACTGCGCACAGCATGCTTTGGTTTAGCTGCACTGCACTACGGGGCTTGGGGTTGTCTCAGACGACACTGGCCGATTGACTCAAGCAACGGTGTCTTACGTAACCCCATTTGTCGAGCGAGCACTGTTTCAGGGAACGAATATTTTCTCCCAGAACAAAAACAAGCCAGGTTTAAATGCGGGTAAAAACAAACCAAACGCTTGCCACGGTATGGTGGCGCCATCTAGGTTACGGAACGTAAAGAAACGCGCGAACAAACCAACACCGCTGTACAGGGTGGAGACAACCTTTGAACGGTCCCGTGCCGCCGCAATTTCCTAGCAACGCGAAACAGACAATATGATTCAAACTTCTTCAGTAAACCGCGTCGCGGCGATAATTTTAGCGCGGTTTTGACACAATGACTTGCTTCGGCGGCGAGCGAGCAACCGAACATGGCGGCGCCAGCGTTACGTGTCTCTACCCTGTACGGCGGATGCGTGAATGAAGGTACTCTAGGCTGCAGAGCGGTCGGTTCCCGTGATGTCACTTGGGACCACGAAAACGCACGATTGAGCGGGAAAATCAAAATTTTAACCTAAATTGTTTAATTTCTCAGTGAATAAAGCACCGTTTGTATCCGGACAAGCGCTGGGGGCACTATAAAACACGAAATCTTTCGAATAAAACCAACTTGCATTTTCTCTTCATGGCTCCTTTAAGTAGAGCCGAAGATTAGTGGGGAGCAAAGCCACAACAGTGATACGTGATCATTCAACTTTGCTTTTGCTTCAGTAAGTTGCTGTTATTAGCAAAGGCCTTCTTCTGACTAGCAGAAGTTTTCTTCCATTTCCGTTACACTTCAGTATTTGGAAAGAATGCTTTCCCCTGAATCTCCTACAGCTGCAATGCAAAAGGCTTAGTCCCTTCCTTCCTTGGTCTACATGAAAAGAATGCTGGTGGAGCTGGTCTGCGGTGCATGTGTAGCCATGTAAAGCTGAGAATTCAGAGTACTCTTTTCGTTCAGCCAAGTTTTCTTCCATCGTTTTTCAACTTCTCCTACAATACTGCCAAATCACCAAGGGCAAGAAGGTGTCTCCATAGAGCTGTGCTAGTAAAATTTTTTACACTCAATAATGACACATAAAACTACTTCCGAACTTGCTCTGAATTTGATATATCCAGGTTCGACTGTATAGCTGCCACATTAGCCAGCAGTGAGCAGCCTTGAACACTGCTACTAAGCAACGGCAATTTTTTATGACCAGATGTGCTGGTATGTTCAAACATCGCCACTGCCATTCAGTCAACTCTAACTTGGTGGCAATTTTTCTCGACTTTATTGCAGGTGATGAATGTTAAAGCCAATAGCCAATCCGACAGCCACAACGAAAACACAACATAAGCCGTGGAAACAAAAAACTTACAACGCAAGCCAAAGGTATGAACTGTCTCAAGACATTGCAAAGACGCTGTTGCCTAGAGGCTTTCATAATCACCAGACTTTATTCTCGAAATGATACAGGTCATTACATTACATTACAATACAGAAATAACCAAGCCAGGTTAGGAAAGCAGAGAAAGCAGGCATCAAAATACTGAATTTTGAGCCATGCCCTTCAATGTTTGTTCCTAGGCTAACAGCAGACATTTAAAACAAATGCCGACCAACAAATTGGCATTTTATCTAGACAGCAAAACAACTAAATCTGGTCCTCATTCTAATGGTGAATTTCAACAAGAGTGGTGATACAATTTAGCAAAGCAACTATACTGAACATTGCTTTGCGACGACCGATTACTGCAACAGAAGTTGTGCTGAAAGAAGAATAGGATAGCAGAGCAGACAAGAACATAACAAAGAGGAGGCCTAGAATGAGCACACCAGCATGGCCCCACAAAATATTGTGGGTGCTTGACTATGCTTGCTGCTCCCCAGAGGAAACTGCCAAACAAACCTCCAGAACTACACAATTTGAACGAATTTAAACTAGAAGCTTGAGGGCAGCCTTAGCTTTGCACTTTTCTTTGCCGGCATGATGCCAAAGAAGACTCAATTATCAAAGACCCTGAAAACTGCTCTACTTGAGGCCACCTCTGAAGGCTTTTTTTAATGTAGGAGAAGAGGCTAAATGTTCCCCAAAAGGAATAGACAAATAGCAGTGTGTTAACTAAACAAGGTTAATCTCCAAGCTTAGCGATTTCCTACTTAACTTCTGTCTCTTCCCTACACACTCTACTCATATCCTCTACCACAGTTTGTGTACTCCACCCATGACAGCAATGCAGAAAACTCGCCACACATGGCTTTGGCCTTTAGATCACGAGGTGGTCGCCCAATGCCCCTTTGGAAACAGCTACCACCAGCAGGTCCCACTTTGTGGCTCCGCTCCACAAGATCTCTCTATGCCCTTTGCTGCTGCACGCTCTCCGTTATCCCTCCCCTCAGATGGCCTCTCACCAGTGATGGAAGCACGGACAGCTGACATTGATAGCGTCTGAGGTTAGCACTGACACAAGACAGACCGTGACGGGGAAGCGGGAAGAGAGAGAGGGGGGAAGTGGAGGAGGGGGGGTGCGCACCTGAATGACCCCTTCCTTGGCGGCGCCCGGCCGCCGGCTGGGCAGGGACGGGGCGCCGCCGCCAATGACATCGATGCTGCCCGACATCTTGCGTCCCGGCGGAGGTCCGGCCTTCTTGGAGCCCAGCGGGGGGGCCACGGCTGCCATGCCCCCCGTGTACTTGCTGTTCTCGTTCACCGGGGGGATGGGCACCTGCGGGGGTAGGAGCAGCCCCCCCTGCCACAAGGCCCCCGCTCGGGCCACTGGCACAACACGGCACGCCTCCTCCTCAAAGGAGACTCGCATCACCCACAACGACGAGAAAAAAAAACAGCTCCAGCGCCGAGATGAACTTGCAATTCCAAACAAACTTGAAAGGTAAACACTCCGGCATTTCAGTAACTCCATTTGATAATTACAGCACGAATCAATTACAAGGACAATTTAGGTTCCCTCACGACTCTTCAGGTGGGTTTGACAATCAAGCTGTCAGTGTTAAGCACCTAATTACATTACATCTCAGTTGTGCCAGTTGTCAGGCTAAGCTTGCATGAAAATATGAAGGGACAATGTTTTCCAAATTCCTCCCTTTTAGAATGTGATAACAAAGGATTGGAAAGATTCTTTTTAACTAATGCAACGCAAGTTGGAACAGTGATACATATGCAGAAAAAATTTTGCAACACTGCAAGACTGACCGGTCTTCAAATTCTGTTTTGACAGAACGGACAAGTTACCAGCAATAGTTTGCACATAGTGAATGCTGACAGCTAGCTACAACAAATGTGTACTCAACTAGCATGATTTGTACTGTGGGGATCCTGGCGTCTGAGCCTTTGTGCAAGTGCTCGTTCGGTCCCGTTGGCGTGGCACTTTTCCCCCCTATCTCCCCGAAGGGCCAGCTCACCCCTGCGCTACTGTGTTGGGCCGAGCCAAAGCTTCAAACTCCTGACAAAGTGAAGGTGCCGGCGGCCGTTGCGCGATAAAACTTTGTCAGCTTGATGGCCGCTCCGCCCTGGTTCTTGGTTAGCCTCACCTCATTGGTGTGTTTGAACGGCGCCCGAATTCCCCCTCGCCGGGATGCAGGACACCTGAGGTGCGCAACATTTTCCTTCACCACCCGGCCGCAGCTCTTTTGCGCCGGTTCTAAGCCCGCAATCCCTTCCGGCTGCCGGCCCGTGCCTTAGGTTGATCCTTAGTCCCTTCGCTCACATATGGGCCGTACCTGACACTCGACGATCGCGCTGTGCGGTACGTGCCTGGGAACGGACGGACAGTGTCTTTCTCTTGCGAGTCCATTGGCTAGCGCCCTAGATTTTGCCCTTACTGCTGAGCCCACTGGTTCAGCGCGCTGATGACGCGCACACTTGCAAGTGGTGCCAGATTGCCCATCCTCCCTTTCCACCTACGGGGATGTATGAAATGTAGCCGAATGGGTTGGTGCCAATGAACGCCTTTTTCTCCGTACATTGGGCATATTACTTTGTCACCACTACTCCACCTGCCCAACAGAGGCGGTGTTGAGTTGGTGCGGCGGCGTTTCAGTCACATGAGTGTGCTCAAATAGCTCAAACCCACGGTGGTTCCTCGCAGTGTGCATGCCTTATGCAATGATAAGGTTGTGCATATTGTGAGGTAGAGACCACAGTACACGAAATGGCACTTGTACCTTACTTCACTCCGGAAAGAGCAGGCAGAGTCATACTGATATATCCTTAAGGGATTCGTGGACAAAAAATACTGGAGCAAAGCTACTGCTCTACAAGACTGCTACAAACTGCACCAGCCGAAAACTTGTCACTTTACTGCCTTGAGGAACATGGTGAGAGACAGGCTACATTTTGGGCCACGCAAATCATTGATTGCCAGCAGTGACAGACAGGCCAAACAAGAGAAAGAACGCGGAACTTCAGTCAACAGGTGAGCTCCTTCACACTATTAATAGTGTCAGTAGCAAATGAAGACTTAAGATGCGCATGGTGTTTAAATTTACAGGAAATGACAGCATTTGCTCCAATAAAAGCCCATCACACCAAAGCCATTTGAAAAACTTCATCACTGACTACACAAGAAGCAAAATTCAGAGACCTAGCATGTAAAAACAATAATTAAACAGGCCCATGTGACCACATCACCATGAAAAGCCCATTATTTTGACATTGCGCTCTCAAAAGTCGCGCTAACTGTTTGTTCAAGAACAAGGTAAAGCGACACGTCCCACGAACTTGACCACACACACTTCTACCGGTTTCAAGCAACACTGACTGCCAATCATGAAAAGTCAAGGCTGTAGGAATTGAGGAAACCTAATTCAGTGCATGTGGTCAGGAAGATGACCGGCTCAGATGAGCAGTCCAGTACACAATGTAGCAGCACAGAGTGCCACAAGCTGGGGTGGAAGCAGACTTGAGCCTTTTGGAGCAGCTCAGGGAGCTGGAATAATGCTGTTTTAGAGCAGTTTTGGAGCACCAAAAGGTGAATTTTGGAGCAGTGCAAGTCTGTTTGGGAGCAGACTTCTGAGTCAAACATCATTCATTTGCCATTTTTCCTTTCTGGTAAACAAACAAACAAACAAAAAGAAAAAAAAAAAGCTAAGAGGAAACTAAATTAAGAAGAAAGGAAACTAAGAAAAAACACGAGTGGCACAAATAGTGCAGCACTTCCACGCCTGCACAAGTCACTACAGCGCCTTTCTCTGTTTCTCTTCTGCAACGAAGTTCAAAAAAGCTCCCTCAGATGGCACCACTGCAGAATTCCTGCACGAGCACGAAAGCCTAGACCCATGGCGATCGCACTGCAAAAACACTGTCAACCAGCATTGGGGAATGCATCTCAGGTACAGCTAGACTAAGTCCCGTGCTTTTCTTGCCTCCCGTTATGACTTTGGCGATGGTCATCCCCTCGAGCGTCGTGCTCGACGTGTCTTTTGGGCGTTCCCATATAAAGGGCTGCATTTTGGCAGTAGTGTTACTGTGTTCTCTTATCGATGAACTTCGCTGCACTGCCGTAGGCACAGTGGCCATGTGGTTAACAAACAGGAGCTAGCAAGATGTCCGGTGCTTGACAGGGAGGCAGATCAGATCCCCATACGAACCCTTGCCACGAGGCTACAGCACGACGTGAAACAAGCTTATCAGGTCCTACAGCATTGGATGGCCCTTAAATTTCACATGCCTTCAACTTCGAGGAGAAAAAAAAGGGAGGAAAAAAAAAAAACAAAACAAAAAAAAAACACACCACCTGCAGGATTGTGAATGGTGACCGGCAGTGTGTTAACCTCTGCTCCACTCATATGCTACACAAAACGCAGCTCTCGAGGTACACTTAATTCTGCTTGTGCGCTCTGAATGCCAACACATTGTGGCTTCCCCTAGAGAAACTTCACTGCCATATCGTGCGTGTCTCATGCTGGTTTCACGAAGCTATCATAATACGTACATAGTTTCCCAATACGAAGTTTCAAGTGATCTTTGGGCTGGTACATGCCCACCCAAGGGGATTGGCCAATGACAACAACAGCTTTCACGGAACACTTCAGTCTGCATATGCGCTTCGAATGCAAAAGCAATATGGCTTCCCCGGGCAACAATTTACTACTACATTGCCTGTGTGCCATGCTGGTTCCATGAAGCTACCCTAACACAGATCCACATAGATTCCCTAATGGTCTTCGGACCGGCCTCGTAACCACTCAAGGGGGACAGGAATCAAATGCAGGGGTGCATAGTAACAGATGAGTGACTTAGCCACTACTCTATCCAGATATAACATGGAACACCGCTTTCAACGTACACCCAAGTATGCTAACGTGCTCTGAGCGCACATACCCACTCAAGAGGACCAACAATGACAGCTGCCTTGAATAGCTTACGGCCAACTCACCAATGCCCATCTGGCTGTGATGACAAGATACCTGCCCACAATCCCCACATACTCACTGGGAATAACTAGTGAATATCACAGTCGCCGTCAGACCCAGAACGATTTCCCTTGCAACAAACCTTTCACATTCAAATCACGTAAGCAGACTTAAGTGACCCAGTAAATTTTTCAGTGTGCACCAACATCCCAGCTACTAATCAATGTAGACAATCCTGGGGACCCATTTAACATTTCTACTTGCAGCCATCAGAGTTCTTATCCAGATACAACTAGTTACCACAAGCTATCCACGAGATTCATAAACAAAAGAAGCCTGCTTTAAGCCTTGCTGATACTGAAACGTGCTTGAAAGCTACACTGGAAAACTGTGATCGGCAACTACCACAGAGCGCAACAGTGAGCGACCACTCAAAGCCCAAGATGGTGTGCACATTACCAGGAGACACAGGGGCCATGGTTGGAGCAAAGCCCACACAACCAGAGATACAGCCCTCCAGTGGCACTTCACTCCCTGCTGAGTGATGCCGCCTTTGCAGACCAGTGCTGTTTCTATCAAGTGGAGTTCACTCAGCTTACATAGAAAGCTGTTGCCCAGAACTTGGCATAGGATTGCAGGGAATGGTTGCTTCGTGTTCAGCGCTGCGAGCATTACGCATATCAACAAGCATGAAACACCGTGAAAACTGCACACTTTCCAGGTTCATAGGCAAGCAAGCCAGTCAACACATTCACAGTCAGCACAGCAGTCAAAGTAGCAGCATTATCAATAGCCAAAACCATGCTTCATGCAGCCACTCAAGCACACACCTTGCAGTACAGGAGAATATAACCCTGCTCATCACACATGCTGTTAGAACACTCATCCCTTCTTGTCAGAGTACACATCCTTACTGCCTAAGCAAGTGTCAAAGGGGGAAAAAAAACTTTAAAGGAGTACTGACACAAAATTTTTGTTACATTCTTTTCCGCTGCTATAGTTGCCTAACAGCCCAATAATCATAGAATGGCACATTAGACGGTCGACAGCAGTGTAAACAATTATTTACAGCCTCGTTTATTCATGTCAGTTTCGATTTAAACAAAGCGAACACTAAGGAGGCCACCATGACAGTACGGCACTCTTTATGTCACTGTGTCAATGTTCTCGTCGCACCATGGCCGGTCTGGATGCGCTCGCTTGCTGAGTGCGCGCGTCCAGACCAGCCGCGGTCGCACGCACTCAGGCAGCATGATGTCAGTTTCAAAATTGTGATGTGATACACAAGGCGGAGCAGTGCACGCCAATAGTAGCCAGCGCCTTGGCTAGTCACGGGAACCTTGACGTCCGCAGCTTGGGGTGAAGCGCATAGTGAGGCACTCAACATGTCACGCTGGTGCCGGTGTCGAAAGAGTATCTGTTCCGCGCTTTCTCGTGCAAGCAAAGATGAAAATTAATTTAAAATGTGTTACATTGAATGGTTCCCGTTGAAACTTCCTGGGAAATATCTCCATATTCAAAGGCAGCTTTTTACATAGTTATCTCAGCTTTGAAATTTCATGTCAGCACTCCTTTAAAACAGCAATAGTAGATTAAAAGCTACATTGATTAAAAATGCTGTTACTGTAAATGGCAGAGCTTTTTCATTCTGATCATATTATGCAATCTAAGATTTATTAGGAGAACCACAAGGATGTCCTATCCTTCTTATCGACATAAGGTTCAGTAAACCATGGGATCACTCAATCAGAGGCAGGTACTCTGTACAAGAAATTTAGCAAATTGTTTTACATGAATGTGCCGTGCCTGTAATCTTTTATAATACAGTATTGCAGCCATGCGCATTAAAAACATTACTACACTGTATGTAACACTTATACTGTTGTTACTGGATAGCAGCCAATTGACAAGCAGCAGTAAATGCGAATACACCAGCCACAATTTCCACAACTAAAGAAAACACAGTACAGATACAAGCTCATTTGAATGCAACAAAAAATTTCTTTCGTACAATAAATATGCATAAAAACAAATGCAAAGGTGCTACAAAATGACAGCCTTTCTTCCATTGATATGGGGCTGACCGTAAAACAAATTAATAGAGGGTATTGGTTTGACCGAGTCAGTATATGTTAGAACAACCTCGACAAAACTGACAGAGAAATGAGAATGGCAAATACACCTCGTGCCAATCCGTGAATTATGTAGGTTCAGCTTAAAGGCCTCTGCAATCCTTAAGAAAAGTTAGTTCTGAGAGACCAACCTCCACAGATTCATGTAGGGCACAAGATGCAAAGACAGCATAAGTGTGAGAGGGAGGTGCATATGACAGAAGGGACAACACACACACACAACAGGCCACATCCACGCACACACAGTGCATGCAAGCTACTTGGGGTTGGCACAAAGGTAGGACAAACAAGCCATCAAAAAGCAAACGCAGGCCGCGAAAGAGCAAAGCACTGGGCAACAGATTCACAAATGATAGCTATCCTCACACACGACTTTCCCGATAAGTTTCGCAACACGGTTTTCCCATAAACTTCCGCTTAATTAAAGCATGCAGTTATTTCCAGACTTTAAATGTACCCACAGCCG
Organism: Haemaphysalis longicornis; assembly: GCF_048455015.1. NCBI lineage: Eukaryota > Metazoa > Arthropoda > Arachnida > Ixodida > Ixodidae > Haemaphysalis > Haemaphysalis longicornis. Next base: position 18,271,939 of record NW_027526335.1, on the reverse strand, counting down.
AGTCTCGTTACTTTGACCGCAATCAATTTCATAAATATAAAAGTTCCATTAGGACATAAAGCTATGTAAGAAAACCTTAATTATTCATATTTTGGCCGAATTCTAACAGTCCCACCAAGGTCGAGTTAACGAGAGTCGACTAGCAGCTTCATAAAGGTGCCTGAGGAAGCGATACCTTTTACAGGCACTCATTTATCTTTTACTCAGACCTCCGGTTCACTGTCCACTCACTCCCACTCTCCCTCCATAATTCTTCCATGCTTCTTTTTTCCTGCTGACCTAGCTCACATGCCACAAATGGCCCTGTAGAAGCTACGACTGCCAGCGAGCTCGGTTTCCCATCCACTTAATGCATTACAAACCTCGTCGGGTCCTCCGGAACAATCTCTGCTTGTTAACCAGCTCCCCGTTGGAGCACACTGCGTCAACGAAAGGAGATGACGGAGAGAGAAAACACGCCTCTTAATGTTCTCCTTCCCCTCCACCTTCACTGCATGTAAACGGCGTTAAACACTGGGGAATTCGTATGGCAGCACAGAGGCAGGTCCAAGGGTGGACAATCGAAGCAATCGCCTCTGTTTCTAAACACCTTCGAAACCTCCTCCCCCAAGAGGTCACCCTGGACCTGCCGCTGAGGCAACCACTCTTTGAACAACGACAACGATACAAGCACTGATGGGAAGATGAAGGAGGGAATTGTTCACCTTGATGGGAACATTGTTGTCTGAGCGAAGCTTGCGCTGCCGGTCGCAGTAGATCTTCCAGGAGTCCTCGTTGAAGCCGTAGTTGAAGTAGTCGGTGATGTCTGCCCCCGGCTTGCGCCACGGCTTGTCCTCCAGAGATTCAATGTTGAACTCGTATATGGAGACCCCATTGATGAGTGCCACTTCATCCACATCGAGGCCCTTGGTCTTGCCACCCACCCCTGGAACGCCGGAGCCGGGCCCGAGATTGCTCGCAAACGGTGGGCCTCGCTTGATGTTCAAGTTCACCGTCTGGGTTGGGCCTGGGTACGCTCCGTACGGCGAGGCCTTGATGTCGCGGATGGTCACCTGTGCGTGGCACACACCTGGGCTAAAGCACCTCTCTTTCCAGAAAGTGCAGCTTAACTGGAGTGGACTTCATACTTACACGTGGCCAAAAAGAAAACATTTTCCCCTTTTCATTTTCACAGTCCTAATACTAAACCTTAGTGTCAATGAGACTTCACCACATATAATTGACATCTTTCATCTTGCAAATTAAAGCTCCAGAAAGCCTTAAATAAGGTGCCAGGGTAGCAAGGGATGGTGCCTGTCTTAATTTCCTAAACATATCACTGATTGCCCTTCAACATCATTGGTTTTTTTGTATGCCTCCATGCAGGGGACCAAACTGTCCCCATCAGTGAGCCCTGCTACTGCACACGCAGTTTGGAACAAAATAACTGCTTGCCCTCACATAACTACGCTTGTGAGTGGGGCTTTTCAAGTACCTGCCGAGTGCAAATATGAACAAAGCCACATTTAGCCTCGTCAGTACAAGACAAGGAGCTCTAGGACTAAACAAAGCCACCGCAACTTTTTTAACGGTTGCTTCGTGGTGCAAGCCTGGGTGGCTCTCAAAAGTTCAGATTATCGAGGTACCAGACCTGGACATCATCATCGTCGTCGTCATCATCATCCTCATCTTCGTCCAGTCCATCGGCAGCGTCGCCATTCTTGTCAGCTTCAGAACCCTTGGCTTCACCTTCAATTTCCACGGGGTCCGTTGGCGGGCCTTCTGATTGCTGGCCCTGCTCATCCTCACAGCTCAGTTCTCCGGCCTCTCTGTCATCCTGGATGAGTGAGGGAAGAAAACCTGGTAGTCAGTGTCTTACTAGCCTGAGCTGCATTGATCAAAAGTAGCCCCATGTTCCCACTAGCCGAACCAAAACATGGCATTACTCTGCCAAGCATTTCAGAGATATCAAGTAAAAAATATGGCATGGGCGAGATTGGGTGCGAAAAACTAAAAAAAAAAAAAAAAAAAAAAGTGGCGCACCGCCAACAAAAACTGCAGAGATATCAAGAAAAAATGCAAGATGGGCGAACTTTCGGGTGAAGTGGAGAGGACAAATTGGTGACCACATCAACACATGAACAGATGGTTCGCGTTTTATTGTTCACTGATTGGCGTTAAAGCCATCGATTTTAGGGGGGGGGGGGGGGGGGGCGAACTTTGGGGTCTTTTAGCAAATTGAATATTTCACTCCTAAAGGGGGCTGGGCATTGTTTCGGGGGAGGACATTTTCTTGGAGCCGGTAACTGTTTTACATCTTCACAGTTGACAAAACGCACAATGTCAGTTAATCCCTGCCCACAGCAGCTATTTAGAATGCAGGGCTGTTCAGAAATGGAACTATTTTCTTCCTTCATTTTGCATATCGGAAATCCGTGCACACAAAAACATCCGCAGATCATGGCACAACTGTGTTAGTTTGCACACCAGTGGCACAGATGCACCCATGTGTTGCAAAATTGTGCAAATTGTACATTTCACAGCATGCTGCTGTGACCTATGTGATACCTGCACATGAGTGCAAGCCCAACAGTACTTTTGTTCCTTTATATGCAACCTGGGATGGTGCACTGCATAGGAGCATTGCAATAATGTTGTATCTATTATTTGCAACCCACCAAAAAGTGTTGCGTATCACGACAAGCCTCAGAGATAAATCCGGCGCTTAACTGGGGTCAAAATGTTTGCATTAACAACACTAGCAGCAATATCTTTGTTTTGTCACCCATGCTTTCCTCTCGCTGTTCCAGTACACGGCTGTCCAACTTGAAAATGAAGCGCCTAGGACAGCTGCGCCGACTTACGGACATTGCCATTCACTTTTACGAAGGAAAATTTATCAAAACAGGCGGAAAAAACATCATCGGCTATCTTTACAACTGTCTGATGCCCACAGCGATCCAAACAATCACTGAACGACGCGACTTGTCAAGGACGGTGCCATGCAAAAGCAACATTTGGTTCCAATTAGTAAATTAACGTTTCCCACAACTTATCCTTCGTGATACTGACGTATCGATCACACGTCTGATGTCAAAGCTTTACTAATGTCTTGGGAGACAGAAGGCGGGACTAGGGGATTACGGGATGAACGCACTGTGCAGGGGCACGAGCAATATGAGAAATCAAACTACAGCCAGTTGGACCTTGAGGAACAGGCGGTACTAGATCTCATGGAGCCTGCGGCAGGCAGCCTGTCACGGCGTACTTTTGGCGCCGCTTCGATAAACACAGGGCCTAGTGTTAACCGAACCATGCACGGCCGTGGCGCACAAGTTGGCTGCCAGAACCTAAGATGGCGTACCTGTTGCGCTTCATCTTTATTTTGCAAAAGTGCCGAATCATCCGCCTTTGACTTCGAATCACTGGCCCCTTCATCCGATGCACCAGCGTCAGTTTTATCATTTTCTCCGTAGAGCCAAGCGTCATCGTCTTCCGCGGCAGCAGCCATTTTGTTCACGCGTGTATTATTGGCCCAAGGATTGGCATCGACTGGCTCGAAGCAGCTCGGCTCAAAGCTCAAAGATGCCGCCAGATACGTTACAGACAGGATTTTTCTACCACTGCGTGGTTTTTCATTGATAACGCATGCACTTTTGTTTTCACGGTGCTAGCATTACTCGTTTATTTCTTTCTTCTGTTATATCGGAGTTGTCAGAGCAACGTGACTGTATCGACTGTATCAACCGTATCGATACGTCCAAGAACTTCTAAAGGCGCTGCCTTTGCTTTGACGATCGGTGCGGCGAAAAGCATCAGGGGCGGTATTCTCGAGTTTTGTCCCTTTTGCGTCCCTTTCAGAAGTGTCCCTTTTGGCGAGTCATGATTGGCTAAAAGCAAACAACAGGAAGTGACGTAACGCAAGCGCGCCAAACCTACTGCCAGAGCCCACTGCTTTACCGGAAGTACGTCACGATGAAAGGGACGCAAAAGGGACGTTTTTAAAAGGGACAGTTACGAGAATACCGCCCCAGGACACTGAAAACATCTCGAAATGCTTCATAGCTTTGCAGAAAAAGCTTGGATTAACCCTGTGTACCTAATTACGTGATCCCGTTATTCTTTAATCAACTACGCATACGGCAGTTACGATGAAGCTGGTAAGTGCGCCTCATCCTGGCCCGGCTTTCTGTGTGCGCGAGAGCGTTTGCGCGCGAGCATGTGTTTGTGTGCATGCAGGGAATTTGCGCATTCTTTCTCGTGACCAAAGAGTGCACTGTACGCTGCCGACCCTTTTCAGTTCTGTTTGAGCAGCAATCCGAACAAGCCATGCAGTGTGCTAAAGTTCAAGAACACGCTCATCATGTTCGACTGCGGTCTGGACGCGACGTCCGTACTCGGATTTCTTCCTCTACCCCTTGTGCTAAGGTATCGTGAGTTCTTGCCGTTTCCTTTCCTTCTGTGTTCTCTAATGCATGCGGGGACGGTAATGTCGTCTGCGTTCGTAATAAGCGAATTTTCATTATAAGCGAGCACAACCAGGCCGGATTAACCTAAGGGCCCGGTTCAAAGAAACCAAAAGGGAAAGGGGGGGTGGGGGGGCGGGCACCTCTCACCTTACGCTCTCGTCAAGTCAATTCGCTACAAGAATACCATACCATATTTACTCAAAAAATCTCCCCGGTGTTTACGGACAGCGCCTGGGCGTCTTCTTCCTCGCAGAGAACGTGGAGAGATTGTCATCTTAATTGAACTGTATCAGGAGACGAAAAAGCATAGACAGCATTAAGATTTGTTGGGCTAGTTGGTTCACTCTGAAAGAAGGGTTCACTGTGGAGAAGTTAAAACGAAAGGAAAAAGTACATATGACAATTTGAAGTGCAGTCTAAATGTTGTGTGTGTTTCTTTAATTCGTCTCAATCTTTAACACAGTTAAGACAGTTATTTTTCATTATGACAAACAAGGTAAGGATCTGCCAATCCTGAAGGAAGGAGAAAGTGTGACAGTTCAACCATAGAAAGGCAAAACGTGGGAGAAAGCAACTGTGGCTGAAAGGTGGACGACAGATTGTACAAGGTTAACGTTGGTGACAGCATCCTGCGGAGAAATCGCGTCTTCATTAGAGGTACACCCAAGCCTTCCGATGAGAGCCAGCCGGGATACACCGCACCTGACCTGCCTGCGAGCACGTCGAACAACGAAGCTTCAACAAGCCGAGAATCACCCAGCTGCTTGCCTACACAAGTCAACGGATCCAATAGCTCAAACGGACGACCATCTGACCAGGGTGGCACTCCGGTTCAACCAAGAACCAGGATGCTCCCCAAGAGCTTGCAAGACTTCATCGTCGGATAAAGGAGACAGCTCTTTCAAAGCAGGAAAGATGTTATGTAAGGAACTAACAGATGGCGCTGCGCAGTCAAACCGAATGTGTAGCCGGCGGGGCCCAACCCACGGTGTATGAGCGCCGCTGGCGGGAACAGCCCCGAACACGACGCCCCATGAGTTTGATTCCTCCCTACCTCCCTTTGGCGCAGCGCGGGGGAACCTTGAGCAGACGATGGAATCGACTTGTGTCCGTGCCCTGTCAGCCATCGCTTTCTCTTCTGTGCTTCAGCCATATACTTGCTTGTATTTGCTATCTCTTCTAATGTTATAATAAACCCAGTTAACCTAGTATAACTGAAGTCCAGTGTTCTATATCAGAACCAACAACGAAACACTATCTGCTTGACTAATTCAGCACTGCACGCTTTGGTTGGCTGCGTGTGAGCACTGCTGATGTAGACATTTGGGCCTTTTCCAGTGACTGTTCGCACAAAGTAAATATACTACCAATAATATGGATATTTTGTGATTTCACCCATAACAGAAATTTAAGCTCTCCTAAGGCACCGTTTTCATACAAGCAGCGATGTTATGTATATTGTATATGCTGACTGGGCACAATGAATAATTTAAACGGTTTATTATTAAAATATGTTCATTATGTGGGGAGCTAAATCTTTTAGAAAAGGTGGTGCCTATAGAAAACGGGGTCCATACCGAACATTCACAAAAATGCTTTTACTAACACTCGAATAAACAATCAGACATCTTTTCATTTATGCAGAGATCGTTCACTTCTAAACAGGTAATACGTTTACATTTTTGCAGGCTATATCCACTTTTATAAGAGCAAGAAACACATTCATATTGCACATGCCTTTTCTGCTATTCGTTTGCGGAATAAATTTACATTTTTTCAAAAATTTTCTACTTCAGCACAGCGTAGAAACTAGGTCATACGTTTCGCAGACACTCAACCTTGAAATGGTGTGTGTATGCGTATTACCATGTTTTCTGCTTTTATTCATCATTTAAGAAAAGAAGGAAGTGTATGTATGCGTCTACAAGTGTTTTCGTGTCTCTCTCTCTCTCTCTCTCTCTCTCTCTCTCTCTCTCTCTCTCTCTCTCTCTCTCTCTCTCTCTCTCTCTCTCTCTCTCTCTCTCTCTCTCTCTCTCTCTCTCTCTCTCTCTCTCTCTCTCTCTCTTTTTTTTTTTGCTGGGAGAATTTGTTGATGAGATCCTAAACATTAACCCTTCAACAAATCCCAGTCCAGCTGCTCTCTGTGTGCTGTCAAGTGGATCAGCTCTGTCGCTCTACATGGCGCATGGTTTGGGGGAGTGCAATGTTTCCTCTTCAGACTGAAGTACTGTGGCCTGACTTCAGAATTATGCACATTGTGCAACGACAAGCCTTTCTGAAGCATTCAGTACTGAAATAGATAATCTCTGTTTCAATCAGGGGAAGCCAGCAGGGAGCGGAAACTTTTTCGAACCAAACCACGAAGTCTGCGATTTTGTTTCCAGCCCTTGGGGTAGGCCCTGAGCCTGAGAGGCATGGTTCATTTGAGCCCTTTGAACCATGGATAATCCGCCCCTGCTTATAATGTGCGTCATGTGGCAAAGCATTCTGTCGCATAAAATTGCATCTGATGGGCCACATTGCCCAGTCATTGTTTACGGAGGGAAAAATTTTCATTGGTGGTCAAACGAAAACTTTCTAATGGTCTGTAGATAAAGCTTATTGTGCTTCCTTACTGTTGGGTATTATTATTATGTAAGTTTTAATTGCTACAAAGAACAAAAAAACAGCTGGCTCTTGTTTCTGTGCTTTGAATATTTTGTTTTGTCACCCATGCTTTCCTCTCGCTGTTCCAGTACACGGCTGTCCAACTTGCCCCTGTGGTCACCAAGAGAGGCTGGCGACGCGCAGCTGGAAGGGGTAAACCAATCATCTTTTCAAGCTTTCTTCCATTTGGTGAACTCGCCTCACAGTTGGATGTGATTCACGCAGGAGTTCAAGGAGGCCAATGGACGTGTGTTTGTGGACAGTGCTCCAGAGTTTTGCCTTCCTGAGGTAGGCATGATTCGCTCTATTTCGACGCAACTCACATCTCTTGATGGAAGTTAATTTACGGCCTGCCAAATTGTTTGTCTGCATTGGTAAGTCCCAAGAGGGATTAAAAAATTTCCCTGCTGGGGGATTTTTTAACCACCCCACCAAAAATTTGCTATGGCAACTTCATCACCTTTCAACAGAGGGCAGTGAAGTTCTGTGTGGTATTTTTACCTTTATGGCTTTGCCAATGTAGCTTTCCAATGTAGTAGCGCTAGTTACTGCTGTCAAGTCTCTCACTCACTCCTCCCGTCTTTCGCTGGTAATAAATTATCTCCGTAGTGTCTTTTTTGCCCATTACCTCCACTCACCTAGTGCTGTCTTTCCTTGGTGGAAGATGTTGGAGATACCCCCGGCTGTCATCAGCTTTTGTGGGGTGCACAGTGATTTATATGGGATATTCCTTGGAACAGATTTTTGAAGTAAATGGCCAGGTGGGCAAACTGTTGAACAAGGGCTCAGGATTCTACAGTAGGCAGCTCACTTTTGTTAACTTTGGTCAAGAACGTTTCCTTATGAATAACGGGCAATAAATAATAGAAACAACTGCAACCCCTCACATAATTCATTTTATTGACTCTGTCTAAGGCTAAACTAAGACTAAATTTTTGTGTAGTATTCCTTTTGCCATGATTTGAAGCACAATGAAAAAACACAGACAGTGAATACAGGGTAGACAAGACAGGCACGAGACAGACAAGACAAAAAGGACTGACAAGTAGCACCTGTCTTGTCTACCCTGTATTTACCGTCCGAATTTTCTCGTTGCACTTTGAATCATGGCAACTGTTCACTAACTAACCCAGCAAGAAGTTCTTCTCAGTGTTCCTTATGCATGGCCAAAATTTGAATGGGCTATAAAATCAATCGAATGACTAAGTTGGTATGTGCATATAATTTTTCTGTGCTCATATCCTGCCGTGTGGGTCATTCTTATTTTTGTGTCCCCTCTTGTCACAGACGGGTCTCGTTGATTTTGCTGACGTGGACGTCATACTCATCTCCAACTACCAGTCGATGCTGGCTTTGCCCTATGTGACGGAACGAACTGGATTCAAGGGGACCGTCTATATGACTGAACCAACTCTTCTTATTGGAAGGTAAGGAGAGGGGCTTTCTGACACAGGCTTTTTGTTGGCCAGCAGTACCACTCACACTCTCAAATAGAAATTAATTTTTTGGTATGTCAAAATGATGCTAAATAAGGTGCAACAAAACCTCACAAGTATCTGGGTGCATAAGCCAAAGCTTAGCTTAAAAATAGTAAAGGCACCACATGAATGGATAAAGAAATATGTGAATGCTTGTGCCAGTACTACATACCAGTATGAAGCTTGCACATATTTTTGGCAAGATGGGGTCGTTTTGAGAGTAACGCTTTGATTCTGTCAGTCGTGGCCTGCCATGGTGGCTCACTGGCCAAGATGATGTGCTGCTGCACACAAGTATGCGGATTCAATCCCTACAGGGGCGGCTGTTTTCCTGGTGGAGAAGAAAATGCCTGCGTATCAAGATTTAACACACAGTAATGATCTCAAGGTGGTCTAATCTAATTTGTAGTTTTTGTGGTGTGTGGCTATATAGAGACTGTTTTACATAGCTAAGAAGCCAGAACTTGAGAACCAAAGCCGTAATCCACGTTGCGCCATCATGAGGACACCGCTGGGGGTTTGAGTCATTAAAAGGTGCCAAGAGTGTGCTTCAAGGCGATGTCACCAAACCACACTTTGGGGCTCAGTCAGTGAATATGTACAATGGAGACTGGAGTGGCTGTCTCAAGCTTGGGCATGAGATGAAGTCCCTACAAGCTTGCTATGCTGTCTGCGGCAACCAACTTAGCCTATCTACTATTAGACCGGACCCTCCTAATCTCGTGGTTGAAGAACAAAGTTTCTTGGGGGACCAGAAAGCCTCCAAGAGATGCGTTCCACTGCACTTGTCAGTTTGTCTGGAAGGGAAGGGTCGCCAGGGTAGAGGAGGCATACATCACACCAGCTTGCAGGGCGATCATGCAGTGCACCCTCGCCATCAAAGTGGCTGCTGCGTCTCATTCTAACGATGAAGCAAAGCAAGGCTTAAGGACACATGCGGTCCCCACACCCTCCACTCGCCGCCCAGGTATTGCTTTGGCACCTAAAACCTCAGGTGAACAATTCGTCAATCATAGGGGCTTGACACACAGCAAGAAGTTGGGTGCAACCATTGGCTTGTCCAAGTCAGCATACAGACACGAGTCTTGCCGTACTGAGCGATTTGGAGTTCTCAAGTTCCCACGCCACCGCATGTTTTTGTGATGTCTTCACAAAGTCGTATTTTGGAATCTTTTCTACTGTATTTCTTTCAATTTTTGTTTTTGGCTCAAAAGTTGTGGTCGAAAACATAAATGTGCATGTAAGAAAAGAATCACAGCCGTGTTTCATTGTCCGTATTTCTCTTCTGTGCTTGTTCTCAAAGGCAATTCATGGAAGAGCTTGTCACATACATCGAGAGAACTCCGAAGCCAAGAACGGCAACAAAATGGAAGCAGCAAGCATTCAAGTGAGCCCAGGCTTCTTTTTGCCGCTTTAAAATGAGTTGTTTTCTGAATATTTCGGTTGTATTTAGAGGGTAAGCTGAATAGTGAAGTGATTGCTCGCTTCTTCTTTGCCAGGTTTGCGCAGCTGCCATCACTTGATTTTGGAAAGCCACGGTCGTGGCGTCAGCTGTACAACATGCAGGATATCAACAGCAGCCTTTCCAAGGTCAAGGTGGTTGGATTTGCGGAGAAAGTGGTACGTCAACCTCAGCACCATGCTGCCCATGATGTTGCTTGTTGCGACACTGCGATAGCTGCACTGGCTGCGGCCACGCATAAAACACGAAGGAGAAAAAACTCGCAGCCATACAACCGTTGCCACACATTAAAAAGCCCCAGGAAAGCAATATGAATTATTCATGTGTAGCCTGCCTGAACAAGTGCGGGCAAATCTCCACAGCCTGGCCTGTACCAGCCATTCCATTTAAGCCTGACGTATTTTTCAGGCATGGTCCTGTTGGCCCTACTAATCGCCAAGCCATCTTATACATCTTATTAATGTCATCTTATCCACCTTGTGCCATGTTATCCACCTTAGCCAACTTATCCATAGTAATGCTATCTTATCTCATATTGTGCCAAAATGAACAAAAAACATATCCAGGTGTCGTAAGCAGAAGTGGAACAACAAAAATCTGGTTTCTTGACTTCTCTAATAATAAAAGCTATCACAAAAACTGCATGTGCTTGTCACATACATATAAAAGCACACCGCAAGAGTGCCGCAAGGCAAGATTTTTCTCTAAGCAATAAGAGGTAGACTGCATAGATTTATGCCTGTCAGCTCCAAATAGCCATTTTGAAAGCAGTACTCCTGCTCAAAGTCGACACTTTTATCCACCAACAAGCAGTGTATCCTGGAAGGTGTATCCTAGTTGTAGTAGATAAAATAAGTGCTATGTGCACTAGGGAAATTTGAGTGGCAGCTGCTGTATATGAAGCAGGAAGGACATTTGCATGTTGATGCATGCCAATACAGTCGCATTGGCTGTGCCAGTGCCTGGTGTCACACTTAGTCCTGCTTTGGAACCACCAAAAAATGAGAAATTTTTCAGTACAGTATAGCTTATATGCAGGATTTTGTTGTTGTAGTCAAAACGGAGCAATAATCTGGAATGTACTTTTAAATGCACACCCCAGGAGTGGAGTGCATCTCTTCACAATAGACTGACGATGAACTTGCTTAAGGCCATTCAAAATTTCATCCTGCTTTTTCCAGCCATGTTGAAGTCATCCCAAGAGCTCTGCCGTAAGTTTAGTCTTGCAAGCTTAACTGTGGGCATGAAGGCCACATCTGTCTTGACCGTGAGTTTCATCAATAGGTTAGCTTTCGTAAATCCCTCAAAGATGGCTTGAGTGACTGATGGGTTCTATTGTCAGTTTTTTTAGTGATGAAGCTAGAGGCAAAAAATCTGGCATAATCACGAGACGTGGTGCACATGTTCTTGCCTTGATCACTATTTAGGGAAAACGCTGAGACAAGCTTCATCAATCCTGTTTCACCATTCATGATTTCTGATGCCCCCACTCGTAGTATGAGAAAGCGCGTGGTGCAGATATATCTATTATCACACTGTTGGCCTTGTCTGCGTTAATAGCGACCGCTGTTGCCACAAGTGGTATACAGTCGAATCTCGATAAACAGAAATCGCTTAAACGGAATTGCCGCTTAAACAGAACAGTAGCCTGTAAGTTGGTTGGTTTTGTATTCAGATAACGTAAAAAAACTCGGTAATCAGAACTAAAATTTCCGCGTCACCGTGTAAGCGGAACCACAAATGGAACTCTTTGTAAAACCCACTGGCATGAGAATCGGCTTTTCGCAATTCCGGATGTTTTGTTTAATTTTTTTTTTCTCTATGTTTTTTAGCCTCATTAGACTTGTAAGCCTCGTCTTGTTAGGGGTCAGCCGTTTTGGCGCAACGAATGCGACATCGCAGTTCTTGTTCCAGTCGTTCAGTCTCGATTCAAGACGCCGAGGTTGCAGGGGTCAGCTCCTGCCGCCTAGTTCTTGCCATCGTGGTGCTATTCGCACTTCATTACCACGTTGCCATCTTCTAAATTCGGTGGCGCGTAAGCACTCGTGAAGTTGAGGCCTCTAGCCTCCGTGAAGGTGCAGTTGCAAGGACTCAAACAAAAATGATGCATTTTGTAGTGCACAGCGACCCATTGTTGCCAAATCAACCTTGTGAATGCTACACTATCAGCTACTATCAGCTACAGTCACTATTATTAGCCAATATCAGCTAAGCTGTCAGTACATTCACCTCATAATGCTTAGAGCTCCATGAAATGGTATTAAGAGTGTGTACGCACAAAAATGTGCACTTTCACACATATATCTCAGTAAACGGAACTCCTGTTAAACGAAACTAATTTTTTCGGTCCCTTGAAGTTCCGTTTATCGAGAGTCTACTGTATTTGTATTCATAGAACTGTAACCTGCCATTAGGTCAACTTGTTTCAACATTTAAGTGTGCCTTCAAAAGTGATGTGGTACTGACAGCGATGCTTTTGCTGCTCAAATAGGCCATTTGCTTTGTAGCACTTGTACTCGTGACCCTGTGTCGTATCGTTTAAGTGTGGATGTGAAGGCTGTTGAGTGTTTGTGCTTGTCTGGCTGCAGGATGTGTTCGGCATGGTTCAAGTATCTGCGGTCAGCTCTGGCTACTGCTTGGGCAGCTGCAACTGGATGGTCACAGCTGACCATGAAAAGGTGGGAGGAGAAGTTTCGAACACTGTTACGTGTGCACTTTTTTTTGCTGTGGGATGTTTATTTGCCTTGCTCTTTCCCGTAATTCTCCTAGGCTGTGCAGAAGGCTGGGTAGGCTGCCTCAGAGCAGTGCCTCAGTTTTATTGCACGCTCTTGATTTTGCAGAAATGCAGTGATAAAAAGTGTTTTGTAGATCTGAATATGGGGAAAAAGAAAAGTGCTTGAAATGAATTCATGGTTATTGCTGGGGATTGGTGAATATTTGGCTTGTCGAATATTCAGTCGAACAGCTCTCTATTAATTATTCGCTTCGATTCAAATGCAGATATTCGATATTTTCAAATTATTCGGTGCTCCCGAATAGGCAATCAGAAACCAAGTTTCGGTCAAGCCTTCTAAGGTGTCATCCCAGGCTTGTCGCGTGACCCTGCCAACGGGGACATTTCTATCATCAGTGCCAGGTTGCTGCCTTGCCTAGAGGTTCTACAAGCCCTCGGCCACCATCTCACTTTCCGCTCAAAGGTGGCATTGAAATGACGCCACTGCCAACATAGCGCCACCAAGCTGGTGCACTTGTACTGCCAATTCGATACGGGATTAGCGGAACATTGTTCAGAATGGCGGCCTGTAACTTGGTGTTTGGTTAGCTGTAGCTGCGGATACTAGTGGCTAAAGCTTCTATGTAGCTTATAGAAACTCTGGAGCCAAATTCGTGTCACTTTTATATTTTGGCGACTGCTAGTTGCGCTTGAATATAAATCTTCTAGTCTTAGTGGACCCATCACTTCTGTATTTACATTTTTTCAGTATGTGCTTAGAATTTAGTAAATTAGAGTCTAGTAAACATGGCAGCTCACTGCATCAGCTGCGACAGACAAGTGACAGACTCCTTGGGCGACCCTGTGCTTCCAAGGTCTGAAAACCCTCTGGAGTGGGGGATGAACTATGGCAGCCGGCTTTGCCAGCGCTAGCCAAGGTGCCACGAAAGTGCCTTTCAATTCCTGCCGCGTAGGCAAGGAGTGAGAGGGCACTCTCGACAGCAGGAAATGTTGTCAGCAGCTGGTGGGAATAGCTTCTCCTGAAGCATGTGGAGCAACTAGTATTTCTTCATGAAACTTGTGAATACACCAAAGAAAAGCTGTGCATGTAATTTCTGAGTAAATACTCAACTGTTAATAGTTTCCCCAAATGCTGTGCCTGTGGTAGTTCTAATTCTTACTCGAGTCACAATTTGCTCATTTTTCTTTGTGTACTGGTATTTGAACTACTTGATTCCGAACTAAACAACCAAATCGCTATTTGCTTCGAACCTCACATTGACTATTCGCCCATCCTTCGAATTTATTTCTTATGCTTTATCACAGCTTAGGTTTTGTATGTATCTTTTCTAGGGATTTCTTGATAAATTTGTTTGCCGTATTCACCCACTAGTTGCCCTTACTAAAGGAAAGGCTGCTTGGTACCTGAAATCCTAAACGTTAAAGGATGTTATCGTCTTAATTTACTTCTTGCACTTGAGTGACACGAAGTAATAAGTAAATACCATGGGGGGTCTTTCACCCATTTTTCTCAAGGTAGCTGAAAACAATTCTAGCGAGTTTAAAAACACCAAGCCTTGCTCTAGCACTTCAGCGTTTGGGACTCACACGGCTGGTCTGCCGCGCTGCTCTTACTTGTCGCAGATAGTGTACATGTCGGGGTCTTCGACGCTGACCACGCACCCCAAGCCCATTGAGCACAGCCCCCTGCGCAATGCTGACGCGCTGATCTTGACCAGCCTGACGCAGACGCCGCTGGCCAACCCAGACACCATGCTTGGAGAGTTCTGCATCACCGTGGGTGAGCCTGCAACAACAAACACGCTGTCTACGTTGCCTGGGATAGCTTAATCTTATTTGTATGTATTGAAAATCTAAAGGGTCGCGTGTGGGAAATTTTTGTGAAACAACATTTTGCAGTGTATTTCAGGCATTTTGTTGAAGGAGGTGAGAGATGCTCCATCAATTTAGGGAGTTCGAAACCTATTCCTGCCTCCAGCAAACCACTTGCAAAGCAAATGCTCCATACCTCTATGTGCAAGCAGAGCAGCAGTGCTGTTTCGGACTGTGCACTGGCATTGCGTGAGTGCGCTCTCGTTGGGGACCTCTGGTTGTGTGCAGCCATGACGGTGAAGATGGGAGGCAACGTGCTCATCCCGTGCTACCCGTCGGGCGTGACCTACGACCTGTTCGAGTGCCTCTCCGGCCACCTTGAGACCACGGGGCAGGTCAACGTGCCCATGTACTTCTTGTCACCGGTGGCCGAGAACTCACTCGCCTACTCATCCATTCTCGCCGAGTGGTGAGTGGGTGCCAGCGCCGTTGGATTTCTCACGTGCACAATGGGGACACTTCGCCCAGCAGGTCATGCAAGCCATGTTACGCGTACTTCTACTGCAGGGTTTAGGGGAAGTTTGCCAAAATTTGTCCTCATTCCTTGGTACTCTAAAAGGGGATTCAAGTGGTGTTGATACTTCGGGTTCTTTGCGGCTAGTTTTCTCACCTACTAATTTTTATGTCATGCTGTGGTATAATCACTTATCAGAGCTCGTTCTGGATTGACACTTTTGTTAATGCATGCATTTCAATGGGGAGCGGGCAGTTTGCAGAAAGCGGCCAACTCATTCGAATGTGCCGGCACAAAAGAAAGTTGCATCACATTCAGCCACTACAAAGAGTCAATAATCATGTCATGCTTCGCATGTTTTGTACTAGCAGTGGTTCATAGTAGAGTTGTCAAAGCATTTAGGGATTCTGCAATTACTTGCAAAATAGGTGTGTTGATATTTGGCAGTTGCGCCTATTGATCTAACCATGTGATGGGCTTTCTGATCAATAGACCACAGAATTGTAGCACTTAGTGGAAGAACAAGGTGTTTGTTCATCTGAATGTGTAATTGTGCCTTTGCTGCATGCAGGCTTTCCTCAGCCAAACAGGCTAAGGTGTACATACCCGAAGAGCCCTTTCCTCATGCTCAGCTGGTACGTGGTGGCCGGTTAAAGCCCTTCTCCAGCATCAAAGGTACCTGTATGGCGGTTCAGTGCACCCCTTTTTTGTCTGTTTAATGCTGTTGTCTGGATTAACGGACCCTGAAGGCAAATAGCAAGCTGGGCTCAGACAAAAGCTCAACTGACCCGAAGCCCTCTCAGCATTTATTCGGCAGCAAAAGATGCCTTAATTGTCGAGAAATTACCAATTGAGAAACGCATTTCATTCCTCGGGCCATTTTATGACGTTTTGTGTGACGTAAATGGTGGCCAGAGGCAAGTGAGACCGTGGCGTGGTATTGCAGGAAAACTAAAACTTACCAAGCGAACCATCGCGGCCGCAGGAGCCATGTGCTGGTCACACTCTCGGCGCATACGACAAAACAACTGGCCCGCCTACACCATCGTTACCTGCCTTTCTGTGTGCGTCAACCTTGGTGCCGCACGGGACGTGAGATAATGGTTAAACGATGTGAATATGCCGCACGACCTCTTACTTTACTTACAAAACGTCTAGAGGACAGCACAACGTTATAGATAGTCACAACGTTATAGATAGTCAGGTTGTGTAGGCACTTAGAACTGTAAAACTTTGATAAACAAGCTATGCATAGCTGTTTCGTTGCATGATATCAGCAAATATGGAAAAAAGTGTGTAGTGTGTGTAGTTGATGAGATTACAGACCGTTGTTACACTCCTTGTCATTTCAATCAGTAGAAGTTTTACTTGAATGAACTTTAATATGAAGTCACAGTGCTTGTTCTAGAAAGTTCCATGGTGCCCAATCGCCTTATTACTTCTCGTATGCCTTCGCTTTGTTTTCAGCTGAGGGATTTGCTGCTGATTTCCACACTCCGTGCATAGTATTTGCTGGGCATCCGTCTCTTCGCTTCGGTGATGTGGTCCACTTTATGGAACTCTGGGGACCTTCGCCAAACAATGTCGTCATATTTACAGGTGTGCTTTCTAGCTGCATTCGAAGTAAAAAAAGGTTGCGGGACCTTTAATGTTCTAAAGGCTTCTTTTTCGCGTGTGTGTATGCATATGTGTGCAGAGCCGGACTTTAACCTGGCAGAGGCAATCGCTCCATTTCAACCAATGGCTATGAAGGTAGGCTCCACGCTGTTTTCGTCGCTTGCCTGTTCTGCTGTAGCATGACTTAGTTTAAGTTTCCTAGGTTTCTTTGCTGTTGTCTCATGCCTCATTTAAGTGCCTCTTTTTTTTTTTTTTTTCAGATTTTTATGCAGCATTTTATTTTTTCATTAAGGGAGAAGCTTTGGCTCTGTGCAACTGCCATTTTCATAGGAAGCACAGTATTGTGAGGTTCAAGAAGTTACTGCAAGAAACCACCCAATCAATTTCTATGAGATTGGGTACATAAGGTAGTCAGGGTCTCGATAATGGGGATTGCAGAAATTACGCCCCAGTGTTTAAATAAATATGGAATTATTTAAAATATCAGCTTGCTGAACTAGTTTTACAGTGCATTTTAAAGCCAAAAAATTGTATGGTACGTTACTGAGTGACTAAAAGCTAAGTAAAGTACTTTTTCAGCAATCATTTCAACAGCTTTTTGGCAGCTTCAAGGGTTTCTTGAGGCCAGCAGGGTCAAGAGTCCCTGCTTATGACTTGTGATGGAAGCTGCATCAGGAAGTTCAGGGAAGCTACATTAGCAAATATGGGATCAGCCTAAGGAACTGTAAGCGGGATTCTAGTCATCGTGCGTAGCAAGGAGCGCAGTCAAATTGCACAGTGAAACCCTGCCATAATGAATTGCACTAGTCAATGTACGAAAGTATTTCCATCCATGAATGAGCGAAACAACAGAATGTGCATTTACCATTCAACAACAAAATATTTATTGCAAGTTTTAAAGAAAATTTTTTATCGTGGTGATCCGTTGTAAGAAGCAGGTTGTCACATAATCGGGGTACAATGCATAGGTAATTGTGGTGCCATTCTAGCTTGCTGCTACTTTGTTTTTATTCAAGACGTGATGGTAGCACATGTGGCGTTTTCTTGGGTCAAGTGCAAGACACGCGCAGATATCATTGGGGGATCCAGAAATCCTTTCTGTGCATGGGGTGGGTGAAGCCATGTGATGAGAAATAATACCTGCTTTTCGGAGACCGAATAGGTTCAGCTCCAGGATCACATGATGAGCCCAAAGCCTTTCCTCCTCCTGTAGAAAAATCAGCTCGTTCTGGAAAGATGCCGCTCTGCCATTGTGCATTACAAGGAAGCCGGCCGCACATACTTTGACAGTAGCCGTAGGCCTGCAGAGTTCATATATTAGTTGGGAAGTTCCTCTGAAAGATTTATTTTGCATTAATTTCGCTGTTGATGCTTTTTGTGTTCAACATATAGAGAGTAAGTTGGCGTACGATGTTTTGTTACGTTCCAGCCTAACTGCATGCCCCGCTGTTGTTCTTTCTTTTCTTCCGGTGCAGGCCCTTTGCTTCCCCATAGACACCAGCCTGAGCTTTGTGCAAGCCAACAAGCTGATCCGTGATCTGAAACCCACCAACCTGGTTCTTCCCCTGCAGTACACGCTCCCTCCCCTCTTGCAACCGCACCGGACTGACTTGGTCATTGAAACGGTGCGTTTCGGGCTTTCAAAGAGACACCACATGCAGGAATTTAGTTGGTTAGCACACGCAGTTTACGAAAGTACCATGCCCGACATTAGCAGCATGGTCTCTAGAGATTGATTAGCACTCCCAGTTTACGCATACCCCATAACAAAACTGAGCTGAATTGGTTTAATTTGGTTTCCAAGGTGTGCTGACCAGTTCTGGGCATTAACTAGTTACTGGTAATGCGTTACCAGTAGCCAGTTACCTTTTTCAGTAACTTGTATCTATAACTAGTTACCTTTAGAGGAACTTGTTGAGGGACACTTGCATTTTTGTTCAGTAACTAGCAGAAAATACCATTACTGTTACTTCCTTTTTTCTATAAAAAAAATTAACCAACAGTAACACTCATTAAAGCCAACGTACAGTTTGCCCTTTCCACTTTTTTTGGACTTCCTTCTTTTCCATATCCTCTTCACCTTTTGCCCTTCCAAAACATGGCTCCCCTCGCAGTTTTAGAGGGGAGGTACGTAAGAGGACTATATTCCCTGCAGAAATCCGTGGTCGGAGGTCAGTCTTTAATGTGATTTCTTTAAACTTTTCCTTCGTCTTGGGTCAAATGGAAATGAGAAAAAAAGAAACTGGCAATTAGACCTCTGCCGCGGGGGAAGCTGGCGTACCTTTGTGAAGTAAGACCACCCCAGTGGGGCCCTCTGAGAATGAGGCACTCATAATGACACTGAGGGTGCATCATCGTAGTTGAGGCAACAAAATGAAGAGTACACGATTGTTGGTGTTGTAGTTGAGTGTGCCCCCTATTATGTTCCCTTCGTCCAGGGTTTTCATCATCGTCATCATCATCAGCCTACTCAGGCCAACTGCAGGGTGAAGGCCTCTCCCATTGACCTCCAACCACTCCTGTCATGCGCCGCTCGAGTCCACTGTTGGCCACCGAATTTCTCTATTTCATCCCTCCATCGTGTTATTGGCCTTCCCCTTCTTCTGGACACACCTCTTGGTATCCACTCTGTTACCCTGATTGTCCACCGGTTCTTGGTTCGTCTCACTACATGGCCAGCCCAAGTCCATTTCTTTTTCTTTATTTGAACTATGATATCTTCCACTCTAATATGGTCTCTGATCCAGGTTGCTCATTTCCTGTCCCTGAGTGTTATTCCTAACATTATTCGTTCCATGGTTCGTTGAGCCGACCTAAGTTTGCTTCCTAGTTATTTTGTAAGGCGCCAAGTTTCAGTCCCGTATGTCATCACCGGCAGTACGCACTGGTTGTATATTTTTTTTTGCATGACAGAGGTAGCTTACTGTTCATTATTTGGAAGTGCTTTCCGAATTCTCCCCAGCCCATTCCCATTCTGCACCAGATTTCTCTCTCGTAGTTGGGGTTAGCACTAACATGTGTTCGAGATAGTTATATTCTTTTACTTCTTCTAGCATTTCGTTCCCTAAGCTGAAGAGGACATTTTTGGCATGCTTATTCTTCATTACCTTTAATTCATATTTATTTTTAGCCCAACAGCCATGCCTTCTGATTGTAGTCCCTCAAGCATTTTTTGCATGTGTTCTGCAGTCTCACTCAGCAAGACTAGGTATGTCATCTGCAAACCTCAAATGGCTCAAGTATTCTTCGTTTTAATCCTATGTTTCCCCAGTCAAGCTTACTAAATGCCCCTTCCAGACATGTTTTGAATAGTTTTGGCAAGATGGTACCCCTGTTTTACTCCTTCATCTCGGAAATAAATCACTTTGTGTGTAAAGTGTTATCCTGCCCGTACATCCCTTACATATGTCGTCTAGAAGGTTATGTAGGTCTCTTCTATTCCCTGGTCTTTTAACGCTATCGGGCACCGAGTCAAACGTTTCTCATAGTCTATAAATACTGTGTAAAGGGGTTTAGTGTACTTTGCTGATTTTTTTCATTACTTGATTCACGGCTATGATGGGATCCATGGTTGAGTACCCTTAAACCCTGCCTGCTCTCTGGGTTGTTGGGAACCCAGGCTGTCACCTATGTGGCTAACTATAACTTTGGTAAACAGCTGGTAAACAACTGAGTAGGCTGATGGGTCTGTAATTCTTAAGGTCCTTGATGTCTTCCTTTTTATGAATCAGGATAATGTTGGCTTTTTTTTTTTTCAGGCTATTGGCACTTTTTGAGTCCTTAAGCATTCCGAAAATGGTGCAGCAAGCTTTTCCAGTACTATATCTCCTCCCTCCTTCAAGAGATCCACGGTTATGCTGTTGCCACCTGCAGCTTTTCCTCTTTTCATGCTCTTGAGAGCATTTCCTACCACCTGTTTAGTTACTGGTGTGGCTCCACTAGTTAAGCTTGGTTTATTATCTCGTCCATGTTGTGCGTAATGTTACCACGCACAATTTTAACTACTTGCATGCCTTCGTACGTTTCTCTCTGTCATTTGGTTTGGGATCGATTCTTAATTTTATACAGTAATGGGAAAGTGACGGTATTACTTTTATCTGTAACAAGTTACTTTTGGAAACTCGGAAAGTGTAACTAACTCTTACTTTTTACTGGTAATGTGCCCATGACTGGGCGCTGAACCATAATTTGTAGATGCTACCTTGAGTTAACACTAAAATACTTTAGCACGACAGGCACCACGTGACCCTTCACACATGGCTGCTTGAATTGGGACGTGCGAATGGTTGAAATGGCATGTGTCAGCTGGGGCTGACACTTTTGTCTTGTGTTGATGTGCAGGAATGTGAGGTGCAAACCTACACTCGGGGCAGCATTGTGAACATCCCAGTGCAGCGGAAGTACCAGAGAATCGACATGAGTGCTGAGGTAATGAGTGTCCTTTTTCCTTGTTCTTGCGGTCGGTCTGTCAGACAGTTGAACTGAATTGTTTGGCAAGCTCCTTGCCGTTGCAGTGTGGCTCGTAGGCCTGATGGGAAAACAACCCTTTGCCCAGTCATATCTGTGTGTGTGTACATTTTAATTTTTAGCATTTCTCATAGCTTTCCTCGAAAATGAAGTGAAATTGAACAACTGAAAATGAATGAAGTGAAAGTGAATGGAAATGAAGTGAAAATGATTGAATGAAAATGAGTGTAGTGAAAGTGAACAGAAATGAAGTGAAAGTGAGAGCCTGTAAGAAAAAAATGTGAAAATTAGCACTCTTGCTTTTTTTTTCCCTCCCAGAAAGCGCAAATCATATGAGACTTACTTGTTGCCCGTCTCTTTAGCTGGCTGCTTCCATGGTGCCCGTGGAGGTGAAATCTGGCCTTGGTGTTGCTACGCTAACTGGCATACTCCAGGTCAACAACAACCGCTGTACGCTCAAGGTAAACTGCATGCCTGGTAGTGTGCTCAGCATCCAGAGGCTACCTAAAGGCTTAGTTCCTAGTTAAAGGCTTAGTTCCTAGAAGTGAGTATCAGTGGCAGTGGTGCAGAGTGACAGAGGCCCAAGAGAAACTCTCTCCTCTGTAGGAGTACTGCAAAGCAGATTTTCTTCTGGCAGAGGGGCATCTTGCTTGCATCTAGATTTTGTGTCATACCAACTGCCTCAGAAGGATCATTTAGGCCACTTGTTATATACTACTTTAATGCATTGGAATCTTCGTGCCGTACAAAGGTAGCTTCTTGCTGGCTGAGCCATTTTGTAGGCTGGGGGTTCAAAGGCTGCTGGAACCTGTGAGAACTACTTCTTCCTATTTCGTCTTCTCAGCCAGTGCAGAAGGATGTAAGCGGAAACAAGAAGTGGAACGGCCAGACACCCCCCAAAATTTACACCTGGGGAAGTCTGGATGTGACGGAGTTTGCGCGAAAGCTGGACAAGGTGGGTGACATCCCAAAGATTGTGCGCTCTACTCACGCATACACACAGAGGAAAACCATTGCAAAATAGTGGTATAATTAAACAATGTTTCCTAGGGAATTTATGCTCCCAGTGGAAGGTTTGAACATGTGCGCTTGTGTGTGTGCACACGGGGGCACATTGTGGGGGTTCTTGCTCTCACCTTGCAATGGATGTCGGATCAGATAGCACTCTTGAAACAACATTAGCTAGATTAGGAACTTGGGTAACACTACTGTGACCAAGAATACGGGCTGTCATTGTGGACACGTGTTTAGTGTAATACGTCATACTGCATGGACGAATGCTTTTGGGAGCCAAAGTGACATGCAGGTTCTCCCCATCGCTCAGGGTTTTTATTATCGGGGGTGGTACAGCTACACCAATTGCGCCAGAGTGCTGCATTTGCGACTTGCTGCTACAAGATGCCAAAACGACAAAATTTACCCAAATTGCGCCCACGTTGCGCCAAAGCACAAATTTAAGGGCAGGTCCACCCTTTTTTGGCAGAATTGCCCACCAGGGTTACTGCTGGGGGTTGCTTTTTGCCAAATTGGCAAATTTGAGAGGCCCGTGGCGACCTGAAATTATGAATGGCGACATGGCAAATTCCTGGAGATTTTTGGCTAAGGACTCTCTCAATCAAGTTGTGAGTTCCATTCTCTGTTGTGATCCCCATTCGCTTCCCTCATTGGCTTCTCTCCATCCATCTTGACGGCAGTGCAAAGCTGTGCACATGATGCGGCGTTGAGGGGTTCTTTGTCTTGTTTCGCCCGAGGCGCGCGCATGTCTAGGTGGGGGTGTGGTGGGGGATGCACTTGGCACGGCTTGCATGAAATCATCCGTCGCCACGGCTCAAGAACCTCTCTCTCTTTTTTTCAAGGTAGCGAATGAAGGCATGCTACGTCGCACGGTATAAGCAACATATCCCCTCCTCTTAGAAGATTGCCTTGTAGGGGTCAGGGGGTGGTTCCTGCCGTTGCGACCTGCGTTGGTCGGGTGCCTTGGGGTACAGAGCGGGCGGGAACAGGCTATCTGCAGGTGCAGCTGGAGGCGTCGCTTTCCCTGTCTGTGCTGAGACAGCGGATCCAATTGTGAGATATCAGGCTGTGTTGAAAGGTGGTGACGCATAATTTCTCCGGAGTGGCCTGTTTTGCTCAAAGACGGCTGGAAGGTTGAGGTGCAGGCGTTGTGTCGTTTTATCAATATGGTCTAAAAGCGTCACTTGCGCCTTCACCCAAGACATATTTTACCCTCTAAAACAAGTTTTCTTTATGGTACTCTGCTCCTGTGCTGCCCCAAAATAATATTTTTACCCGTGCGAGCTGCTCCAAAAAAATGGGTTTTCGTGCTCCAAAATGCAGTTTTTTCTGCTCCAAAAATTGCTCCAAAAGCTGTTCTGGCTGTCCCACCCCTGCATTACGAGCACATTGTGCTGCGCGTCACCATCGTCATAATCTATCGGCTATAGACTGCTATTCTTTATGGTGAACCAGCCTAGTTGTAGTTGATTCATCTTTCACACTTAGCGCACACAAACAGGAACCAGAAAGGAAAAAGGGGGAAGGAAAACGCTTGTGCGTGGTTTCTTTTCTCGTCCCTTCTAAAAGTAAAAGCTGCCGTTTTTATTAGCATGATGTAGCCACGTGTAAGGCTGGGAGCACCGGAACATCGCCAAAAATAAATTGCACATGAGTGGTAGTGGGGGCTTCATTTCCACACTGAACGAGTACAAAGAGCTGACAGTCATGGACAGATCGAAACAGTGTTTCGCGCGTTTGCCAAAAGAAAGAGCTTCAGCTATTTCACTTGTGCAAGAATCATTGTGCACGAACTGAGTGCTCGCGTGACAAAATTCAGGGGTGCAGCCGCACTTAAAACAGCGGGCAACAAAGGCAAACATGGTGCTCCCTTTACGAGCATTGCTGCTTACGCAGATGAACGTTAGGGCAGTGTCCCATCTGTCCCACATAAACTTCACTGCATGAGAATGGAACTGAGTGCACAATGCTGCTTTTGCAAGGAACATGCTGGCTGGGTGTGTTGTAACTGTACACACTGAGCTCATCGATACACCCAAACTTCTTCACTTCTTATCAGTTGCAGTGCAAAGGCTTTGTGGCTTATTCTTAGAGCCAAAAAAAGACACCAGTGTGTAAGCAAGCTGTCGATAGCGCTGGAGGAATGTGATAGGTAGCTCTTCTGGACAACACTGATGACAACAGCATGTTGCTTAATTTTTCTACTTATCTGTTGGTTGTGCGTGCAATATCTTTTGTTATTTTGTGTCTGTCTGTCTGTCTGAATGACGTGTTCACTTGTCAGTCAACACTGGTCCTGTGTTTCCTCTCCTCATTATCTTGTCTTCTGCGCTGTTTATGCCCTGTTGCTTGCTGCCAACTTTACAATATTTCCTCTATGTACCATTTTTTCAGTGAGCATCGATAATGTCCAAGACATCATCCTTTCAAAATATGTATTTATATTTTCGTACACGGTTCCGAGACTGTTAGCTACACGTCCGACAAAACAGCATTCTTCATTTCCATTGCTTTGGGCAGAGATGACAGTGTTTGGAGTAATGTGGTAACAGTGTTTGAAGTAATGTGTACCACAAGGTCCATCCTCAAAACCTGCTTCATTTCTCTTTTGTTCTTTTGCAGGCCGGCTTCACTGATGTCAAGGTGGAAAACACTGCGTCTGGAATGATTGTTCATCTGGTAAGCACAGCAGTGTCGCACTATCGTGAGCACATTGAACACCTCAGTTTGCCTGGTCTGAGTGTAAGGCCTTGCTTGTTGTGCCCCCTCCCTCCCTGTTCAGCCGAATGAAGACACGATCATTCAAGTGGATGAGCACTCCACGCACGTCTTCTGCGAAGGCGACTACGCTGTTCGAACGCAGCTCAGAGATCTTATGCTGCAGTGCCTGAGCAAGTTTTGAGAATGTGCGTGAGGATAGGTGAGGAAAAACAACTACACCTTCTACACCTTCAATGGTTTTCTTTTGTCTTTACAGGGTCAGCTGCCAGTGCCATGTTTCCGAGGAAATGGCCATTATCGGGTTGCAAAAAATGATCATTCTTTGCAATGGAACAGCATGTAACATCCCAGGGGATTGGCCAAGTGAGAAGAGGGTAAAGTATCGTAGGGGTGGCCGTCCACCATAGTATCCACATTGGCTATCGGGTGGGACTGTCGTTGCTTCCAGAACAATGTACCATAGACAGTTCTTGTGACAGCCACTGTGTACATATTATCACCCAGCACTTCCCATGTGAAGGAATCATGAATGTGTGAAAGGGTTCGTTAATTAAATAATTCTGTGTCTGCTGAGCTTTGCACCACCCCCATCCGAGCACGCTTTATTTAAGGGACTATGACGACAAAATGAAAGTTTGGTTTTTTTTTTTTTTTTTCAACAGACTGCTTTGACTCAGTAGCAACTACAGTGAAATCTCGTAGATACGTTTTTCACGGGAACCAGAAAATGAAACGTATTATATAAAAATTGTATTATACAAACTGTAAAAAACGAGAAAAATATGCATACTCCATCAGCAACTCACTTTTATTGAGAAACATCGAAGTAGCTGGTCAATTTGTGCCGCATTTTCTTATTTTCATTTTTAAGGATTAATTTCTTCTGAAACGCCAACAGAAGCTGCGGTATTTTTCGCTTTGCCGGACACTGTTTTGTACTACAATCCGCGTCGCGTCTTAAATCGATGAAGCCAGCTGCCGGACGCTTGGAAGTCTTTAATGTCCAAGAAGAGTGTGAAGTTGTGAAGTTTTAATGTCGACGTTCACTCCTGCCGGTCCAACTTCCTCGAACCATGTAAGCAGAACATCTTCCAATAGCTGATGATTCGCACCTCGCATTTGTTTTACACCACCGCCGAAAATTTTCAGCTTCTTTCGAAGTTCCTCTTGCTGACCGACAATAGTGCTGAGCGTTGACACTGGCAAACCAAACTCGCGTGCCAAGTCCACGCGCTTCCTCTTCGGGCTCTCTTCGACTCCCAATTTACACTTTTCTTTTACACTGAAGGCCTTGTGTTTCCTCGACATTGTTACAAGCCCAGCAGCATCATCGCGCACAGCAACAAGGCAGCCAGAGGAGAGCAAAAAATAGCCTCAGAGCCCGAATGCAGCAACAACCGAACGCAGCAACAAGGCAGAAGGAGAACAAAGAACAGCGTTGGAAGCACGGAGCATGGCAAGGAGTTGGGGAATGGGAGTTGCTGCCTGCCAAGAGTATTGCGCACATTCCTTGGTTATGTTGCGTTTCACTGGCCGGCGCAGTGCATCGCGTGACGTGTCATCATCATTGGACGGAGTGGCCACGCCTGGCAGCGATGTTTTCGCCACAAAACAGGCGCTGCTTCGGCCTCAGAGGGTCTTCAACGTGCAGATTGTGGCTTGTTTTGTGAAGGATAAACAAAAGATTTCTAGAAATGTCGGTAAAGATCCATTTTCGCAGTCGTATTATCCAATTTCCAACAAGAAGGTGATGGTATTATGCGCACAAAAATGCATTATTTCTTAGGGATATCGGCCGGAAATGAAAAGAAAAAATTGCGCCCACCTCCCCGCGAGGGGAACCCTGTGTAGATGCGACGCACCGTGGGGTTCACTTGGTGTTTCTGTTGGATTGATTCTGCAATCGCGTGAAACGTGTCGGGAACGCGTATGATTATCATGTTTTATGATTATTATTATGTTTTATTGGCCAATCTTGGTCAATCTCTCTAAGTGGTATGCTTGGGGCTTCGCTGTCGCAACGACCTTTACTCCATCATTGTTGCTGTAAGTGGGAGCTTCTTTTCTTTTATTGCAAGTGTTAATCATTGCCCCATCATGCGTTGTATCAGTAGCTTCTTGACATAGTTTGAATGAGTCAAGGATATAAGGCGTGTTCGTAGCATTTGATTCTGTCTCGGTTTTGTGGCGCAGTGGGAAGAGCACCATGTACCTCGCGTTCCGCCCACAGGGTCGTGGGATCGAAACCGGGCGCCGGTAACTATTATTTTTTTTTATAGTGTAGGGGGAGGGGTGTGGACAACGCCGTATGGAGGGACAAGGCGAGTGAATGAGATGCAGTCGCATCTAAAACGTATTAAGCCGAATCGTATCAACGAGGTTCCAGTGTATGCCTATTTTAAACCAAACGTTTTACTTCCAAGCCTGATATTGAGGCCAATAAATAAAGCAGTGGTGACTCGCCAGTTACTTTTGTTTTGCCAAGTCCTTATGATGTCGCAGGGACTTGTTTGTGCAGTTGATAGCTGCTGTCTAAGACCACCGCCAAGAGATGACAATGTGATGGGAGTGGTGTCTCTAGTTCCGTCTGATTGTATCGCATGAATGCTAACAAGAGATTAACTCACTCTTGGCTTTGTTTTTGGTATTTCCCTTATTATGGCAGTGCGGATGTTGTTTATTGATTTGATTTGATTGAGGGGTTTAACGCGCCGACGCAACGCAGGCGATGAGGCGCGCCGTAGTGGAGGGCTCCGGATTAATTTTGACCACCTGGGGATCTTTATCGTGCGCCGAAATCTCGTACACACGGGCGTTTTTGCTTTTCGCCTCCATCAGAAAAGCGGCCGCCACGGCCGGGAATCGAACCCGCGACCTCGTGCTCAGCAGCGCAACGCCTTAGCCACGGATGTTGTTTAGCACAAAATTTGAAATCGTTTTGAGAGAATAATCGCTTGGAATAAACAATGTTGTACCAAAGACAGCGTACTTGTCTTCATGGCCTCTGTAGCACCCAACGTGAAACAATACTTAGTTACGGAGTTTTGCACTGTTTAAAAAATTTACCTTCCATTTTTCGTGAACTCTAAGCTGTTTCTGCCCACCTACTTTAATTTTTGACGCAGTTGATTATAAATTTTCTTGGAGCCTTTTCTGACACTGTGCATCACATTTTGTGTATAAATCCCCTAAAGTATCGTGGAGACCAAATACAGGTTTTAATCATTTGAACGCTGGCTTTGTTACAATGCTGATGATACTTCACTTGACACAAGCTTTATAATGAGGGAACCAGAATAGACCCTTTGCAAAAAGGCGGACAACACTGAGAATTCAGCGGTGGTAATACTAATGGTGAACGCGACGACGCCATTAGAAAGGAAGCAGGTCGTAGCAACGCTGTTGCGGTTGCACGTTTTCGCCCACGGCTTCACGAGTCTGTTGCCCCACGACGCGTATGCAATTACGTGGACAGTGGACGGTAGCTACCCCATAGAAACTCTGTGCTCGCATCCTTTTCGCTTCCTTTCTAATGGCGGTGCAGCGGGTGCACAGTGTTGCCAGAGTGGCTTGCTGCTTTTCCGCCAACGATTTGGGCATTTTGCAAAGGGTCTATAGCCTGCACTGGGGAGATGAGGCATTGCGACCCGCTTGTGCGACTGGCTGAGGCCAGCAAAATCAAATGCAAATTAAACAGGGATTATAAGGAAACTATATACGCTTGAAGTTTTGTGGGTGGTCTTTTTGTAGCAACAAGAATGATTGGGTAAGCACTAGCTGCATCAAACGAGCACATAAACATGTTTGCCGGCCAACACTGCACACCCTGTCACTGTGTGGGTGGTTTAGGGTTACGTCTACATAAAAAAATGCAGAGCCATTTTCACTCCGTTCTAATATGTATTGACCAGCGAAGCTGTAGCCTGTGTTTTGAAAAGCAATTGAAAAGTATTAAGTTTAGGCTGAAGGCTGTTTGTTGAACGAAATTGATGGCCTCGTGATTTGTATAGTTGGCAGCCATGGCTTGAAGTAAGTAATCCATGCTGAAATCAGGCAATCTGCTATCGCAATAAGTGGTGGTGGTCGGGTAGTTATCGGAGGTACACGTGGTTGGTGTACCCTTCAAGAGCAGCATTATTTTCTGGCTTGCCAAGCATTAGCTGCAAGTGGTGCAAACCCTAAATTGGTGATGTGCAGTGCGGTCCATTATAAAAGGATACTGGCGAGCAGAAGGCCACAGCGCCCTGCGAACCACCAGTGCCGAGACGTGGCGAGAATCAGAGACAGCCAGAACATGCGCACTGATTGCACGAGGCTGGAGAAGCCGCTATGTCGTCTGCTACGGTGCTTCGCGGTGCCGCTCAGTATCCTTAAAGTATCCCCAGCTACCGCAAGCTGAGCGACATGCCAGAGCGCCGTAGCAGACGACATAGCGGCTTCTCCAGCCTTGTGCGGTCGGTGCGCATGTGCCGGCTGTCTCTGATTCTCGCCACTTCTCAGCACCGGGAGATCACGGAGCGCAGCGGCCACACCCTCGCCGGTTCCCTTTAACAGTGGACCACGTTGTACGTTTGGGGTGGGAAAATGCAGGTGTGATGGGTAACGCGTTGCTCCGAAACCAGAGGTGATTTCTGAGGTTAGAGAAAAGTCATAATGCTTTCAGAGGCTCCTCTATGAATCTGGCATAATATGTCATAGGTAAACATTCTCCAAATTCTGTGCGCTGTATTTACATCTCTTGGCTTGGTTTGCAGCTTCATAAACCTTGGGATGGTCACGGCATGTTGTCTTTCCTGCACAGCACCTGTTTTCTAAGGGGCAGTGCAAATGATCCCCTCCAGGCAGCAGATTTCACTACCCTTAGTGATGTAACAATATCGAACAACAAGGCACAGCTATGATAGCAGCGGTGGCACTTTAGCTGCATGGACTGCTTTTGCTTGAAAGCTGTTTGTCCAGCAACATGAAATGGCCACGGCGAGAGCGGTTGCATGTGTAGTAACATGGGATTGCTTTGTTTATATTTTCTTACGGCAATGATGCTACCGTGAAGCAATTTGCTGAAACCTTTTAAACCAGCTTTGTTCTAAAGGGGGGAGAAGAGATCAAGCACAATTGAAGATTGTGCAAAAGGGTAGTGCAGCGACAGTTGGAAAATATCAAAATAAAGGGCAGATGTGTGGCTCTCAGACGAATTTTAAGAAATGATGCGGGAAGGAAAACAAGCTGACCTCTTTCTTGCATGGTTGAATTACAAGATACGTTACTTCAGGCAACTGCCGAGCTCTTTTGTGGGTGCGTACTCGGGGGGTATATGGAGGTTGTTTTCCCGCGGTCGGGTCGATGCAACATTCCATTTCCAAGTTGGTGCAGGCTGAGCACATCCGGTGCAATGCAGGACTTTTAATTAAACGTGGTGATAGGCTACCCTCCACACCTTAACCGACTTAAAAGGTACTAAGCCACCCTTTATTATGAAAAGAATGCACCGGGCGGGTGCTCTAACAAGTGTACCTGTTGTTGTATATAAAGATTTTATTCATTCATTCAATCCATAGCACTAATTTAAGGGAGCATTTTTCCAAAAAAGAAAAAGAATCCTGGAAATAAAATATAAATAATGTGGCTCTAACCCAGGATTTAAGCGTCAGAAGTCGTGACACTATCCACGAGGCCACAGAAGCTGAACACCCAGCTTGTTTAAATCAGTTGATTGAAAAGATTGCGGCTGTGTTCAAAACTAAATAGGCAATGCTAGGTTCAATGGGGAGTACCCGACCTGCGCCAACTTAGAAACGGAATGTCGCGCAATTGACCTAATGGCATGGTTGTGTTGTGCTGACAAGGATGAGTATGTCGAAAATTATAATGACCCCACTCAGCTCGCCTAAACTAGTGGCCCTTACCACTTGCCCCTTCTACACGCACTCATGGTATGTGCAGTGCTTCATCAGGTAGGTCCACCACATTAAAAATGAATTAGGTCAGGAGGGAAAATGTAAATGAATTAGGTCAAGAGGGAAAATTTAAATGCACTTGACTACTCTTTAGCAAAATAATTGGGAAAAGTGAAGTTTGAGGTTCTTTCAGTATTTTTCATAAACCTAAATTGGCCCTGTCAGTCCTTTGTGCACCACCAGACCCTTTGAACATTGCATATTCCAGTTCAGTTGCAGCATCAGCGGAATCGAGAGAATAATTGTGTACTGATAGCTGGCCTTTAGGAATAGCTGGTCCCAGCTGGTTTATAGTTACATTTCCAGCTGGAACCCGCTGGCCCCAGCTGGTTTATAGTTACATTTCCAGCTGGAACCCGCTGACCCCAGTTGGGAATGTAAGCATAAACCAGGTGGGACCAGCTACATATTTTCTCTTGAGAATAGTCCTTTTTTCCAAGTAATGCATTAGTGGTATGCCAAACCAAAAGAAAATGGTAGAAAATTCCCAGTTGGGCTGGCACCACCTAGGCCTAACTGGGAAACCAGCTGGTACCAACGTGACCATGCATGCATTTTCTCTTGGTGAAATTAATCATTGGGATAACGAAGCCTTGCAAATTTAGTGGTGTCAATCAATGCTTATTCTGCTAACCATATTCAAATGAATCCAACTTGCGTTTTATTTTTCACGTTTTTTAGTGCACTGTCTTCGTTTCTGGGTCTAACTTTTCGCGGGCTTCGCATCGTTCGCAGCATGGCGGGCAAACTGCTGCAGTGCATGACCTGCTTTTGCGGTCACCGCCTCTTGAGGTTAACATTGATGACTTCTTGGAACACTGATATTAGATATGAACTTCCCAGTTCTGTCTTGTGTTCATCGACAGCTTCCGCAAACCATTTCCCCTTCCTATCCCGGTGCGCGCAACGCTGATGAAGGCATCACCATAGCGCATGACGACGATATATTTCATCTGTTTATTAGCGCTTATCCTTTCCAAACACCCAGAGCGCACGAGTATTGTTTGTTTTATGTATTTCTTTGATTGAATTTTATTATGTCAATGGCGACGGGGAAACGAAACCACATTAACCGATGCGGTACAGTCAACTATCTTCAGCTGGAAGTTAGGCGGGATTGTTTTATTTCGTTATAAGGATTTTGCAGCGACGTTGCGATGATGTAGTGAATGAATGAATGAATAAATTTCATTTCAGAAGAGCATGGGCGTGGAAGAGTGAGAATTCATCCACATACGTAGGTGCATGCTGCAAGCTTCAGCGAAATCCCTCGAGGGCCGCAGAAAACTCGGCCTCCTCTGCTTGTTCGTCTGTGTCTTTCCTGCTTGAGTGAGTCAGTCCCGGAAAATATAATAAAGAACGTACCATATCAGACCGTGGCGAAAGATCGTGGACGCGTATCGAACCATCGCCAGGAGGCGGTGATCGAACACGTTACATGGCCTAGTGCTTTCGGTTTTTCCCAGCTTCACGTGGAGCGGCCATTTGAAACAGAGTTTTCTTTGGAATATTTTAATTAAAGCATTCGTTTAGTGTTGTCTGCTCGAACCGCTCGGCCGGTTGAGAATGAAAACGAAACGCCGCACGAAGGCGGATTGAAGCAGGCATCACGCAGTGACGTCCGTCTTCACGTGACTATCTCAGGCGGGAGTCGGGCACATGAGGAGCCGCCATTGTTCCTGTGTTTCGTATGTGGTGGTCTTGAGATAATTTCAGTGTGTCCGCGGACTCCATTGGGTGAGCTGTGCGGGGGAAAAACACCAGAAAGGCAGGACGCGTGCAAGAAAAGTTGAACGGGTTGGCATCCGGTTGTCAAAGCCGAAGCAAAACGGCCTACGGTGCTCCGTGTGATGTTTCGCTGTGTTCAAACCACATCCAAGATGGCCTCCCTACGTTCGTGTTTTTGCTGAAGTGCTCTGTGGGGGTTTGGGGCGTGAAGACTTCGGGACAGCAGTTGTGCTGACAGTTGAACGATCACTTTTTTTTATTTCCGTGGTTTCGTTCACGTTTTGCTGATTCCTGGAGATGCAACGCATGAAAAGCCAAGGAAATCCAGGTGAGGATTTGTGTGGCGGCCTGTTGCCGTGCTGCCCGGTTGCGACGGGCTGCCCACGCGATTTATGCAGCGACGGAGCTGCTTCCAAAAAATGGGGCGTAAGTCACCTACCTTAGCGCTCGGCTACCAAGCGATGCGCGAACGTCGACAACACCGCTGCGTTTCCGGACTCGCACGTGTGCAAGTGAAAGCTGTGTTGTGCTTCGTCTAAGCCTAAAGCGCGGCTTGCTTTTTTTGGTGCAATTTTGTTAGCCGCGCTTGATCCCAGCGACCTTTTCTAGTTTGTGTATTCGCAACGGTTGCGTCTTGAGTGGAGGGTTGCGACCGTCGGCAAGCTGGCACGGGTGCCGGTCGGACTGCTTCGGAGTCGGTGAGACGGCTGACGCATTGACGCTAGCCGCAGAGTTCGCGCACTCCCGCACATTACGCATTATACGCCGCCGTTGCGGCCAGC
Organism: Haemaphysalis longicornis; assembly: GCF_048455015.1. Taxonomy (NCBI): domain Eukaryota; kingdom Metazoa; phylum Arthropoda; class Arachnida; order Ixodida; family Ixodidae; genus Haemaphysalis; species Haemaphysalis longicornis. The sequence goes on along the minus strand of NW_027526335.1, from coordinate 18,238,559 downwards.
TGTTCGCAGCGAAGCGACCCCGCGAATGCTGTCCGGAGACCTCGTTTGTCTAGTGTTCGAGATCGCGGAGGACGTGGCCGATACGCATGTCGACGGGGGGGTTTCGAGTGTCAGCGCGTGGATCCCTCCGAAGGCGCGCCCGCATCCGTTTGGCGCGGTGTGAGCGGGCGGAGGAGTGATGGCGGCGCCATGTGATGCACGGGAACTTCCGATCACTGGGGCGTTATGGTAACCGCTTGGCAACGGCCCGCGGACGTTGCCCTGGAGCCGAGTAGTGCCGGGTTAGGCACCGGGAGGGAGCGATAACGCTCGACGGGTGTCTGCTGGCGATGGTCTGTGCTGGAGAAATAAAGATAACGCGGGAATACCGGCCGCATGACAGGGCGAACTGATAACGTCAGGTGAAAGCCTTTGTGACGTAAGGAGCTCGGAAACTTAAGAGCTCGTGCTTTTTGTTGAGCCTTAAAGATGTTTGTAAAGGGAGGGGAAGTACTTGTGTGCTACATGCTGCAAAAAAGAAAAGAAAAAAGCAAAGCGTTTTGGGAACTGTTTGCTGGCAGAGCTGTTAATGGATGCTTGCTCTGTTATTTGCAATGGAAAACACGATCGCTTTTTCAGGTTAAAGTTTTAATGATTGCATTCCTGTAATGTAATAATTTCCTTGGCAGTTAGAATAGTGTCACTTTATCCAACCTTGCTAAAACTCCGCTTGAATAGTTGAAAGTGCTCTGCTCATGTTACTGTACCAAAGTCCCAAGCTGTACATGGATTGTAGTGTTCAGTGTCGTGTGCAAGCCACGCAAATTCGTGGCTTGCTTGGCAAAGGTAAACAGATGGCTCTCACCGTTACTGCCCAAGTTTGGGCACTCGGAATGCTGCAACAGTGTCGATTCCTTGAAAAATACGCCAACACCTTCATTGGGATGTTACATTCACAATTGGAGCAAAATCTTGAAAAGCACTATCCTATACCTTCTGACCCACATGCTTGGGGTGGGCTGAGTGGACCCCCCTAGCAGCAGTGCTATTACAGTGTGCCCACTCAGTGAAAGTGCCGTGTGTGCTGCCTCCTCCTGTACTGTTGGCGGGGATGGCAGGGGACCACGTTGCCTTGCCAGAGGGCGGGCGCTGGCACTGTTGTGCTAGTCCCAGTTTAACTCTGTGCCTGTTGTGCACTGTGCTTGTGTAGGTGCTAGCACTTGCCAACCGTTTGATCTAATGCGGCCGCTTTGTTTGCCCAGCAGTGAGCAACGGCCCCAAGGACATGGTCAAGGATGAAGAGTTTGACTCGTGGCGCAACCAGAACCAGCAGCCCCAGCCAGCGGCCCAGCAGCAGCAGCAGCAGCAGCAGACGACGTACCAGCCCCACCTGTCGACATCCAACCTGGGCGAGCCGTACATCCCCAGCTACTATGCGTCCATGTCCTTTCCTTACCTGAACCAGGGCCTCGGTGATGGTGCCTGGAGCAATGGTGGCGACCCCGTGGGATTCTTTGGCTCCTATGGGGGCCAGATGGGTGCCGCAGGGGAGCAGCCGCCGCAGCACTACGTCGATGGAGGTGCCGGCATGTTTAGCCAGAACAGCTTTGCCGGCTACGGCCAGGGCTTTGGCTTCTTTCCGGGCAGTGGTGGTGACTACTCGACGTGGGGCACGGCAGCAAGCTCCGGGCAGCCGGCAGCGGCGGCGGCCGCTGCTGCTGCGAACAAGGGCTACCCTGAAGAGTACTACCGTGGTGACTACGATCAGTCAGGGATGGACCGGGGGTTGAAGCACCTCGAGCAGGGGCTGCGGTCACTGGCTTTGGGTGGCGACAAGGACTTTGCCGCGGCTAAGGAGCCGTATGCCAAGGATCCCAAGAAGTTGGCCGGTGGCGACAAGAAGCTTTCGTGGGCGTCGGTGGCAAGTCAGCCGGCCAAGCCGAAGGCGGTGAAAAGCAAGAGCCCGCTGCTGCCGGCGGCGAGTAAGCACCCGATGGACATTGGCACTTGGGAGGGCAAGAATGGGGCCAAGCCGCGAGGCAACGCGGCGCCCTGGGCGAGCCAGGCGCCGCCGCCCCCGGAGAGTGGCTTCTCGCACCCTGTGCTGGAGAAGCTTCGGCTGGAGAACAACTACAACCCCAAGGAGTTTGACCTGGAGCCCAAGGGTGCACGCTTCTTCATCATCAAGAGCTACTCTGAGGACGACATCCACCGGTCCATCAAGTACTCCATCTGGTGCTCGACGGAGCACGGCAACAAGCGGCTGGACGCCGCGTACCGGGACGCCCAGGGCCCCGTGCTGCTGTTCTTCAGCGTGAACGGATCGGGCCACTTCTGTGGCATGGCCGAGATGGTGTCGCCTGTGGACTATGCGGCCTCCTCATCCGTCTGGGCGCAGGACAAGTGGAAGGGCCAGTTTCGTGTGCGCTGGGTGTACGTCAAGGACGTGCCCAACTCGCAGCTGCGCCACATCCGGCTGGAGAACAACGAGAACAAGCCGGTGACCAACTCGCGGGACACCCAGGAGGTGCCGCCAGACAAGGGCCGCCAGGTGCTCAAGATCCTGCACGGCTTCCGGCACACCACCTCCATCTTCGACGACTTCCTCCACTATGAGAAGCGCCAGGAGGAGGACGAGCAGCGCGAGTTCCCCTCGGTGCCCGCCGGCCCAGGTCTGGCCGCTCCCCCCTTCACGTGCGCGCCGCGCTTCCGCTGAGGCGGCAGTGCCGGCCCCCTCCCTTCCTCCTCCCTCCTCCTCCTCTGCCTATCTGCTGCTGGGCTGTGGGTTGTGTGGAGGGGTTGTCTCGTTGCACGAGACTGTTGGGCACGCAGTTACTGGCTCAAAAAACAACAAAACGGGGCACATTCTAGGCATGTTGGCAGCAATTGCACAAGAATGTAAAATGAGACTTCTTCTAATCAGTCGAGTGTGGGCTTATATGCCAAATTTATGATCTAGGTTGGCTAGGGCACTAAAATTTTCTGAAGTCTTGCACAATGAAAAAAAAAAAAATTTTTTTCTTTCAGTTTAACTGCACCAAGCTCAGTGGTGATAAAGTACGTGACCACTTCTTGTGTGCTCTTGACGTCCGGCCTTGGGGTGTACAGCAGGGTTTAAAAATCTGCCTCGAGGTTGAAAGCTGCTCGTGAAACCTTAAAGTGAACACCTTTTCTTTTTCTTCCAGTGATATTTCGTTGTTCCAAAGTCGGACCAGTAGTTGACAAGCATCTTCTTTTCAGTTTAGCGATGCGCATAATGGCTAAGCAGTCAGCTGGTCGAGTCTCGGCCGCGTATAACTCAATAAAGGCTGCTCACACTTGGGTCACTGCAGCTGTCTGGAAAACATCAAGCTTTGCCCACCTTCACTGCTAAAACGTATTTTTGCTGAGCCTCTTCAGCCTTTGTGGGTAAATTGCTTCGTGACATTAGACCCATTGTCACTGCAGCTGCCCAACGGCCACTTTTTGGAGCATAAATGGGCTTGCATTTAAAGGAAAATAATGGAGAAGTTGTTCTCCTGCAGAATGAATGCTTTCTTCCTAGGCCGCTAGGGCATACTCTCTCTCTCTCTCTCTCTCTCTCTCTCTCTCTCTCTCTCTCTCTCTCTCTCTCTCTCTCTCTCTCTCTCTCTCTCTCTCTCTCTCTCTCTCTGAAGTAACATTCTTAGGTTCCTGGCCAAAAATTTTCTGCTGGATGTCTTTGTTTTCTGTTGATGTTTGCTGCGCTCAAACTCTCGCGTTTCGCTGACAGAAAAAAAAAAGAAGCTTTTGCAAAGGTATGGACTTTTGTTATTTAACGTCTTTTTTTTTTTTTTTTTTTTTTTTTTTAGGGCAGCATATAGCCGAACATATAGACGGTTTAAAACGGCAGATAACACATAGAGGAAGTGGTTCCATAAACTCACAAGACCAGAAACATCCCCCATTTAGGATAGCAGATAAAGGATGGGAACCTAGAAACTAAAAGATTGAAACTGACATGACGTAGGGGGGGAAGCATTTGCCTGTTTTTAGATAAAGGATGGGGGCATACACACTAAAAGATTGTGGAAACATCTAAACTTTTATGAGTGCTGATAGCAGATAGTAGATTAACTCAAAGAATGGGAAAGCAGTGGTGCAGATAAAAAGTTGGAGGCCAGAAATGAACCAAAGAATACAATCAAGGCCACTGAGATTTCCAGCTCGTCCTGATATGACAGTGACCCTGCTGTTTAATGTTACAGGTGTACTTTGTTGGGCACTTCCTGCCTATACTAAAGGACAAATTAGCAGTAGACCAGATGTAATTTGTATGCGATATGTTATGCATTGTCAAGTAGTTTGTTGCATTGTCACTGCCTGTAGTAAATGCCTAAATTACAGTATGGCCAATCCCTCTTTGGTAACATCACCATTATATCTTTTATTGAAATAATTGTCTTAGTAAAGGAGATATTTTGTTTGGTTGTTTTTCTACCCGTGCGGTGGCATTTCAAATATGTAAAACTAGAAATTCAGGGCGATTTCACTATTAAACCAGTAGTGCCATCGAAGAGGTTTCCGCAAATGGCCTGCTGTGGGCCTGTCTTGCTTGTAAAGACAAAACAGCGTTTGTTCATTTGAAAGATTGTCGCATTATGAACACAAGTTGCGTCAATTTTAGTGCAAAATTTAACAAAGCCAGCTGTGTGATACCGATAATACCTTGCAGAGATGGTTTTAACTCGCCGGCCACACACTCATGTTGCCTGATTTGTGTGGGATTGACCGCTTCTACTGCCATCGAACATAATTGTGTGGTTGCATTGGTGCTTTTGGTTGTGGTCTATTGATGTGATTGATTGCTAGTATGATATATTACTTGTTTCAGTATCCCAGCAATTACATCACTGGCGACGTTGAGTAACGGGAAGTTTGATTGTTGTTAATAATGGTGGACTTCCTTTTTGTGTGTGCGTGTGTGAAAGCAACGTGATCAAAAATTTAAGAGTGCGACTCAGGCAATGATGCACGGAAGAATGACGAGACAAGTGCTCTGCATGTCTCTGCAAAGCAACGTCCTTCAGTGTTGAAATGGAGTTCAGAGAGTTCTAGAAAGACTAGTTCTTTCAAATTAAGCAAGGATGTATTTTTCCTAATGATTTCTTCAGACCCCCAAGACATGACTGATTAAAGCAATAGTCAGTGGATCAATAGACTAGCTGAAGGCACATGCCCTTTGCAACTCTGTACTGCGTTGTGGCAGCATTAAGCAGTGCAGGTGCTGTGGCGTTTGCAAGGCCTATACACTTTAAAAACAGAATCGGGGTGTGATGTGCCATGAGAAAATGTTGCTCCGGGTTATTGTAAAGTTGTAATATTTATGTCCTTTTTTTGCCTCTGGCGTTTAAGTATGTTCTGTAGAAAGCGCTGGTTGCTCCTTTTTGTGGTATTGTGAAAATCTCACTGGCGCTTTTTTGATTACAAAGTGACCTCTCACTGCAGAACTCGTGGTAAAGGTGGTGTGGTTGCGAACAGTACAAAGAATGCAGGGCTCCAGTGTAGTGCTGTTGAGAGGTAGAACTGTTTGGTGGTGCTGCAAGGCCATTGCGATTAAGGTGTGTTCTCCGCTGAAATTACTGTTTGGTTATAACATGGGAGCTACACTACCTTCTTCCATTCTAGGATTAGCTGAGCTAGGTCAGTTCTTGCAGTGCAGCGTAGTGCTTGCTTGTCTGGTAGCCTTAACTTGTGCCAATTAAGTACTGTGTATGCAGAGAATGCATAGAAGTTGGTTCTGTGGTCTGCCTACTTGTTCATCTTTTCTTGACAGCTGTAAAACTTGATGGATAGAGGCCGACTTACTCTTGAAAGTATTAGCGAAAAGTTGCTGCATTTGGTCCTGTGTCGGGGTTGGCCTTAGCGGATTGTCACGACCGTGTTACCACATGTCGGGGTCTCGTCTCTTGCCTGCAGGTGCTCCTTTTGGTGAGGCGCAAAGTGTGACAGCACATGGTAGATACCGCCTCTTTCTTCTCTCCGCCTTTTGGGGGTATACTGTGCATTGGTTACAGCCGTGGCAACATTTTTGAAGTGACGTTTGCCTCAGGGCCTCTCCCTGTTTTGTTGACTCCTTGCATGTGTCCTTGCAGCGGAGCCAGGGCTCCTTCCCAACCTGGAGCACTTAAAAGCTGCCGAGGCCATGAAAGACAACAAGGTAGGGCGATGTGACAACCCCAAGGGCAGCGTGCATGCTCAGTCTGTCTCTCCCATGTAGCAGATGCCGATGCCGACGAGCAACCACCACATGCAGTCCAGGTACCACCATCAGCAGGCGTGGTGAGTACGGCCTCCTCCTTGACCTACTCCTGTCACGCAAACACTCTGGCCGTGTACTGGTAGGCAGGGTTACAGTGTGCGTAATGAGATGCAGAGAATTATTTTAATGCTTGAAGCGACATACCGGTGAAGTGGTTGTGTTTTAATTTCTTGTGGCCCTTTCACTATGCCTGAATACCGAACTCGTTCCCTCCCAGGTGAGGCCAGGTGGCGCCCTCCCTTCCCCCCGTCGCAAGACCCCTGTTGCCACGGAAAGCCCCTTCGACGACTGGACAGCGCTGCCACGATGCTCCCCTGCCGTGCGCCTGGGACCCCACCGTGGTGGCCTGTGTGGTTCTGCAGTGTGCGTGCGTGTGCGGATGTGTGCGCCTTGTGCCCCTCGCTCGGGCGACAAGGAACACGGGCACCCCACTTTCTCTCCCGTAAAACCCCGTGCTGCTTTCGCCCTCCCCTCCACCGTGGCTTTCCCCCGATCGGCGGCGGCCGCTGCTGCACAGTTGCCGACCAACAGAAGAGGGGACGTTTCTTTCGTTCTTTAACCCAGGGATGATGTTGCATTGGGTTGGTCGGGCCAAGTGCAGACTGAAGCGCCGCACCTCTGTTCAGCGCTGGTTGATTTGCCGGTTGTTAGAGGCTTGGTGGTGGTGGTGGTTCTCTCCCCCCCTTGTGGGCTTTTAATCCCCTTACCGCTTGCCATTGTACCTGCTCCCATCCGGCTTGTGTGCGTGGTTTTTGATCCCCCACCTGTCTCTCTCTCTCTTTTTTTTCCTCTCTAAATCTCTGGTTCTTAACCCCTATCATGTTGTTGTTGACACAGTTTAAAAGCAAGAAAAATACGAGCTGTTCTAGAGTGGCTTGCTGTGGTGACGAAATAAGAGGGTGGTGGGACAGGGACAGATCTTTTTGGGAGGCTTTTTTTTCCATGCTTCTCTTCTGTGGTTTGTTTTTCGTTGGTGTGGCTGAGGACGGGGAACTTCGCACAACCTCCCAAACCTCTTCTTGTTTTGTGGGAAATGCAACTGACCGCGAATTGTTATCAGTCGGCGGGTTTACCGAAAAGGAGGGACTAAACGAAAACCTGAACTTTCATCATTCAAAGGACTCTTTGTGTTTTACTTCTCAGAATTTGGGACTTCTAGGACTGTAAAAAAAAAAGCAAACAATGGACTCGAAACACTGGACTTGGTGACCAATGACGGACTGGACTCATCGATGCGAAGGACAGACACGCAGTGTGTTGGAATGTATGTGCTGCCCAGTGCGTGCTCATTGGACCGTGTGGACTTGCAAGAACTGTGCTGTTGCTTCGTGGGTCTGAGGGGTTGAAAAACGGTCGTCAAGTGTGACTAGTTGTATCTATCTCTGGACTGAACTTCTAATTTGTTTGTTTCATTTTTTGGTCGGTTATAACTGAACCCAACCCGTTGGACCGAGTCCCGACTCTCTGGGGCAAATTGAGCGCCACATAGAAATGCACACCTGCTTGTTCTTTTAGTTTTCCTTGCTCTTTCTACAGGACTGAAATGTGCATTGCAGCATGTATTGTGGCTGTTGTGCATTGCACAGAAAATAACAGCAAAGCGAAGAAAGCCCGAGAAATTGTGTCAGGCCTGTTCTTTCCAACCCCGTTCCAGATGACACTGTGGTGCATTCTGTATTGTAGCAGGGACATCATCATTGGGCACTCCATTGGGGGGAAAAATGCGTTAAATTGCAAAGGCGTCATCGGTGGGCACCGGAATTGGAGTGAATAAAAGGAAAACGTGCAACAAATGCATTTCAAGCCACGTTGGAATGTGGGAGTACGTGGTTCATGCAGAGAAGTGCTGCGCTCGTTACTTGTCTATGGCATCCTTTTGTTGTTGTTAACTTCGCCAATAAACACTGAGCACGAATGAAACACAAAAGTAATGCGTAACTTATCCCAACAGTGGTTGGTGCTTTCCTTCGTTTCTGTCGGCAAATTTTCTGTGAGCGTGTTGTGTGTGGCCAAACCTGAACTTCAAGCGTGAGAAAGCAGCAAGTGAGCACGGGGGGGATCCAGCAGTGAGCAGCCATGCTGCACAAGACTGCAAGTCTTTTCATTTTTCTACAAACTTTGCTCCTGTTCTGTCTCCAGCTTGTACCTCTTCAACTGTGAAGGAGCGTGGTTCAAGTAGTGCCATTTAACAGTGTTGGGATATTGCTGGTGAATCCATTTTGTGCCTTTGGGTACCTGGTAGTTTCGGTCGATTGCGGTGTCTTCCCTCTGTTTCAGTGGTTAGCTCCAAGCATGAACTGGCACGACTACACTGAAAATTGGCTACAACGAAACTGGCTGCAAAATTAGGCCACAAATGAAGTGTGTGTGTGTGGGTGGGGAGCCTGATAACTGCGTTATGGTCATGTTGGGAACTTTACCTTACTACCTATACTTGTGCTTGCGTTCATGTGCTTGCAAGCTGGTACGGTTGCCTATGCGTTGCTGCAGAAACTTTGCTGTGGAGAAGAAATTTGTACTTGCCAGTCGCCTGTCCTCTTTACCACGTGCAATACGCACTTACTGCTTGTTGCAATGGGCCATGCATGAGCATAAATGATGCAATATTAGATAGCTCCTCTCCTTTGATCTGGCTGCTACACAAATGGTTACAGGTTCGGTTTTCAGTCGCAGCTGCCGTTTTTCAGGAAGCGCAAAACAAAAATACCCTGATGGTCGAGATTTTTGTTTGGGAGCTAGAAGTGGTTTAATGCATAGCCCTGCACTGTCTTGTACATTTAGTGTCCTAGGCAGTGTTCAAGAAATGCGTACATCTGCACATGCGGTACAAGTCTGGGGATGATGTGCTTGTGAATCACCGTCAAAATTCCACCTAATGCACTTACGAATTCATGGCCCACCACTCGGAATGCATTTTTATGTGTTTGATATATAACCTAAAATTGTGATTTCTGGAAATTTGCCAGCTCCTTTCCTTTGCAAAATTCTGACAAAAGGATCGACAGCCTCTACTACATCCAAATGTTGGGTGGTGCTGCACGTCATCTAGTGAAGTATGATGGCAATTGAGAATGTGCACTTGCATGTTGAGCTGACTGCTCCGTTGTTCCGCATGGTTTTTTGAATTTTTTTTTAGTGCTGCCCATGAAGGATTCCTGTAGTAGTATTGTGATTGCGGAACAAAAATGAAAGTGACTAAAAAAAACGGGGTAAGTCATTCCACTCTGAAAGTGGATGACCGATGAAGCTTCTTGGCACATGACAGGCAACAGAATTTAGGTGTAATTTGTTATGGTTGAATGTAGTTGAACCAGTTTGTCATGCAATAGCTTGGTTTTCGGAGTGCAGAGTGCACAGTGAACGCGCACTAATTGCACTGCAAGACAAACCAAACTCCACTCAGCACAGTTTAGTCGTGAATGTGCAGTCATTTTCTGATGACATTTTGTGCCCTTACTCTTTCCTCGTCTCCCTCTCTGCACCCCTCCCCTTGGAATGAACAGCGATTAGATGGTTTCACTGCCAAACTGTGTAAGGCGCTGGCGTGGCCTTGGCCGAGCTTGAAGGTCGATTGGCACTGCGAGGAGCGAGTCATTTTCTGGATTTGACCTGGAGTGATAAGCTTTGCCTAAAAATAATTGTTCCACTCTGTAAAGGCCCAGAAAACCCTGCATTCTTTTTTTTTTTTTTTTTTTCAGAGAGAAGAAAATGGGCTGTTTGTGGTGTGCAGACAAAATGCGGAACCTTAGCCTTCACTGTTTACATATTCCGAAACACACACCGAAAGCCGACATTGTGAACATCTTTGTGCACACTCACTTTGGCTGGTTGAAGTATGATCAGCACGGTGTGGTGATAGTTGTCGGTGACTTCAGCTTGGACGCCTCCAAACGAGACAGAAGGTGGTTCACCCAGTCTATTTTGGAAGAGTTTGTAGAGGAGGCCGCCATTCCTGGCATGGTGCCTGGGCCCTTATTAATTCTTTCATTAATTCTTGGTCAATCCCTTGCATGTGAACGAACGTTGTGTAGGGTATGGTTGTGCCAGGAGCAGTTTTTGTTGGCTTGGATGGGCCCAAAAATCCTGCCAGCCTTGCCACATACAGCTTCACTGCAACGAAACGGGAAAGGCCATTGAGGCAGCCATTATAGAAAATGACCACTTGCAAGGAAACGATTGTAGTCTGTCGCTGCAGGCGCCACAATTGCTGTTCTGTATACTTCAAGGTGTCGCCTCAAAATACCTGGGTGGTAATCAGCTTTCAAAGGAGCTTCTTCCTTGGAGGTATAGAAAACGCAAAAAGAAATTGCCCAAAATGATCAGGTGTTTCAAGGCTAATGAAAGCAATTTTTTTTTTTTAAAGCCCTTTGGGTAATATGTGAGGTGTTCCCATTTCTACGGAAAACTTGTCAATGAAATCTTGCTGTGCGTAGTTTCTTCTCTAACAAGGTAATTGTACTGAGTTTTAATAGTACCCCAAACTTTGCACCGAGACTCTTAACATGCGACACTTTAAGTGACATACACAGATTTGCAAAGAACGACTGTGTGAAAATTGCCATTGCTAGTGGTGGTTCACGAGCGTGTAAAGTTGTGTTGCAGCTACAGGTGGAAAAAATGAAGGCGCCTTGAAGCCGACTGTTTGGCTTTTTCTTTTACAACCTAATATTTCCTGTAGCATGTGGTGTCAGTTATCAACAAACGAAGGCAGTCAATGGAGAGTGAAGCCTAATATAAGTTGCATCTAGTCTGCGCTGAAAATGAGAAGTTGTGTTTGAGATCTCAATGTTCAATAGAGGAGTGCATGAACATAAAAAAGCACTTTTGGCGGCAGGAATTTGATTCATAAAAAGCACTTTTGGCGCCAGGAATTTGATTCTCTACTTTTTAAAGGCCTTTTAGCAATGCACTACCCAGGTCGGCCCTAGCCAGTGGTTAATTCAGGATTGCATGCCTCTTAGCCTGTGAAGTGTGCCATTAAATTTTCCCGACCTTTTGCACTATTTACAGGTCAATACTTGGTGTGGTTGATTGCCAGCTAAAAAAAAAATCCAGCATTCATTTGTCTTTGACAGATATTAGTCGCACTGTGCTGACCGTGATAAAATTTTCCTAGGACAGACATTGTTCAAAACACATGACCATGATAAAATTCTCAAGAATGTGGAGGCATAAGTCTAATTGTGCCATAGTTTCTATTTAGAGGGAACACTTTGTGACTAACTTGGGAGGACAGAACTTTATTTGAGTTGGGTGTACACATTTTTGGATATCGTAAGGTATAAAATCTGAAGGTGCCTATCGTAATACAGTTTCCCATTTTAATCTGAACAGCATATTTTTCCGCTTGTGTTTGCCTGTTGATTGTGATCAACAGGCAAACATGTATGCGGGACGTGGGGAGGAGGATGTAACAAAGAACATGCGCATAGCTTAAATGACAAATTGCACTTCGTATTACTACTTCTGCACCATGCGGCCCTCCTGGTCTTCCAGGTTTTTTCCTGGCCCGCCCGTAACCGATATTTCTTGCTTGAATGAATTGCCCTTCACAGTTCTTCGTTTTTTGCTGATGTGCCTGTAGTACCGCTCACACGTCGTGCAGAATTAAGCAACAGCATTGCATTGAGTGAGGTCAAATGAAGCTGCATCTTCTCTGGACTCCACATTTTATTTATATCAATGAAAACGCCCTTTGCACTGGTGCGTTTGTGCCTCCATGGCAAGCACATGGTGTACTTGACGATTGTCTTGACATTGTTGCAAGGCACGTCATTCGTTTCTAAGTGCTGAAGTACGTCCTCCCGCCGTTCCTCAGACACAGAAGCGTGTCCTGAACGGCTTGTTGGTATCCTGTAACTTCCCAAACGGTTTCTTTTGGCTCTTCTATTCATCCAGCTTTTCATTCGTGACACAGTTTGACACCTGCCTTCCATACTTTTGGCGGAAGGCTGGACAAAACACCGTCCCACGCGCAGGCTGCCGGGACAGCGGAACCACAGCCGCAAAACTAGGACATGTCCCGCCTAAATCGGGACGTCTGGTCACTTTACTAGAAATTTCTTCAATGACACCTTAGCACTTCCAAGCCAAAAGCATTAATCTCCAATTGAATGCCCTGGAGTGCTTCTTTAGGTGGGTATGAATTGACATCGCAGGAAATGGTGAATCAACCATGAGCCTCTGATGGGAGATTGTAATTGCCCAATTCCACTGAGTGGATATGTGAAAATATTGGTTAAGTTGACGTCGCAGCCAAATGGAAATTGATGAACCTGCCGCGAGCTTGTGATGATAACTCATCAATGGCCAATTCCCTTGAGTGTTTATGTGAGAACTGTGGGTGGGTATGTTGATACGTCATGTATAGCTTAGCGTAAAGCTACCATATGGTTGAGTCTAGCAACATATCAAGCAATGTCAAAGTAAGTGTACATCAAGCTGACAACAGTGCAGAGCTCGTATAAGTGTGACGTCGAGTCTAACATACGGCTGGCAGATACCCCGCGCAGCAGCACTGCTTGTGCCCCACCAATTCAGTGCAGCAGGTGTCAGTGGATGTTGCTGGCACATGCTTGAACATACTTTGCTGTGCACCTCATTGCTGCTTCTCAAATTACTCATGTAGGCCTTGGCGCATGTCTCTAGCGCTTATTTCAAGTCGAAGACCGGAGCGCATTCAACTGTGCCTGTAGCCAGCTAGAGCCGTGGAGCCATATCCCCCATAGCCATGGGGCATGGAAAACCCATAGCAGCGTGAAGGTGTGCGCTCTGCTGGGTTCGATTCTCATCCATAGCCAAATTTAGGCAATTTTGTTTTCGGCTCTCATTCTTCCTCCTCTTTTCATTTCTTTGTGTATTTCGTGCTAAAACCGAAGTGCCCCTATTTTGCGTAGCAGTTCCGCCTTGAACTCTCTTACCTTCCCCCACCTCCCGCGCCAGGGGTAGTCTTCCCACAAATACTTTCTCATCTGCCCCCCCCCCCCTCCCCCTCCCTCCCCATTTTCATCCTTCCACAGAGTTTTGGGAGAGAGCCATGGCCAGCTCCAGCCTCGAAGATCAGCTGCGCTTGTGGAGAAGGGCTGTCCACGCGGCCCGAGCTGAATGCGGTTCGGAATGAGGGCGCCGAGCTGGCATAGCTCTCTGAAGCTTCGGTTTCATTGAAGTGTATGGTGTATTTTCTCTCCTTTTTTCTAGCTACCATGGTAACCATGCGGCAGCAAGGCAACCATGGAGGAAGAAAAAAAAATAAAAACCTCTCTCTCCTCGGCTGCGCCCTTTGCGATTTTATCGTGACCGTAACGTGAATCTTCTCAATCACGTGTCTTAAAGTAAAACTTGCTTAATCAAGAAAATACAGTACCAACTTTTTATTCAAGAAAAAAAAAAAGTAGTCTCCTATCAACGTTGATCCTACCACAACCCGTTAAAAGCAAAAATGAGTTAAACCGATACTGCAGACGCGTCAAAGTGATGCCATTTGCAAAAACAAGTGAGGCAATTAAGCAAATAATGCAACAATAATAATAAAAATAGTATAAGGTCTTCTAGATGGCGCTACATGTTACATTGCCTCAGTGGCTCATTTCTTCGTTTCCCTATGGCTGATTAAATAATCGCTTTGTCGATTGTTTGTATTCTTCAAATATGGCTGCTGGCGCTGTGGACGTGCATCGCATGGGCTGGGAAGGTTCGTATCGAAAATTTGATAGAAGTCCCTGTTTTGGGCGTATTTAGTTGCACCTCCAGCCGCTTTCAGATGCGACGGAGACGGGAAGTTCTTAGCGTGGTTATTTGCTGTATCTACGCACTAAACGCGCTGAGCTGGGCCGCACGATCCGATGTCTGCCGGAAGGCGTACTCGCAACTTTCCTTTTCCCGGTAGTAATACGTGTAATACGTCTGCGAAGCTGCGTCGTAGCCTAAACTTGCGCATGAACATAACCGCAACATTTAGGGTGGTTTTGTGGTCTCCTTCAACTGTACGAGTATTCTTGTCGCGGAAGCGAAACCGCAAATGCATGCTGGTGTTTTGTAGCCGTCCACGGTTAAATCCATGCAATGATTTCCTCTGTGAATAAAAAAATATATATATCTTGAAATCTCTTTTCAGAGGAGCTCGAGCGTAAGTAAACAGACATGCATACACAATTTCTCATTTGATCATTGTGTGCAAACCTCTGAGGTCGCGGTGTTTCAGATGCACGGGAAACACTGCGGCAGTGGCGGGAGGAGAACGACAGGAGATCCGAGGAGACGGTCGAGTTGTGGCGTAACGTGATCGCCAGGCACGTGAGAAAGCTGGGCGATGAAAGTAAGTGGTGCAGTATAGGTGTACCTTACATGACAGAAGTGACTGAGATGGTTACTGCCGTATGCTCGTTGCAGAATGGGTTGTGTACGAACAGGTGTGCATAGCTGCCCTGGACTGTCACGAAATGGCTCTCGCAAAGGTGGGGAGGCTCGTTTAGCACTTTATTTGTGATCTCGCCGGCGTGCATAGCATTTTTGACCAATCTCTCTCTCTCTCTCTTTTTTTTTTTTTTTCTCAAGGAGTGCCTGAACAAGCTGGACGAAGAGTTTCCTGGGAGTTTACGGGTGAAAAAACTAGAAGCAATGCAGCTAGAAGCCCTTGAGAAGTAAGTCTGTGGGAAAGGTAGGATGCGCAATTTAATTGCCCGAACTTGGTATTGCCGCTAGAAGCGAGCATTGCCAACAGAAACGAGTTTCTGTTTATGCAGAAAATTGTGGTCTGTTGAAAAGACGTTATTTCATTTTTGGCCTGTTGTAAAAACAACAGGATTTGTAACAGCATAAGCGGGGAATTAAAAGAAAATAAAGCACAGCGTTGATATTTTGTCTCATCAGCGTATGCTATAGCAGAGGGAAAATTTTTGCAGTAAATATACACAAAATATACCCAGTTTCTGTAAATGCACTATCACCTGCTGCGGTGGCTCAGTGGCGAAGGCGTTGTGCTGCTAAGCACGAGGACGCGGGTTTGATTCCCAGCCGCAGCAGCCGCTTTTCTGATGGAGGCAAAAAGCAAAAATGCCAGTGTTCAAGATTTCGGAGCATGCTAAACATCAACAGGTGGTCAAAATTAATCCGGAGCCCTCCACTATGGCGTGCCTCATCACCTGCGTTGCGTTGACGCATTAAACCCTAAAATCAATCAATCAATCAATCAGCAGTGCACTATCAATATTCGTTGAAATATCAACGGAGAACATGGCTTTCAGCACATGCTGCGCATCCTGGCGATGACTGCGAATGCCGAGTAGGAATAAGTTGTGAGAGTTTGTGGCCAACCTCGATATAAAAAGAGCATGTTCGGCGTGTGAATCTTTTGACTTGGGCCACTGCCATGTTTGGCACTGATGTACACTAAGGTTTTCTGTTGTAGGATGAAAACCGTGCAGGACAAAATTAAAGAACGATGAAGTTAGATAATGTCGAACCCAAAACATCTGCTTGTGGTGGGTGGTGGAGGACTCAAGAGAGTACTTCTCCTGAGCGGTTAACCTTTGTCCGCGTGCACACGAAGTGAACGTTTAAAGTGGACGCTCGTAGTGGCCACAGGTGCACAGCTGCTCCTCCTCCTCCTCTTTCTCGTTATATCACAGGTACGACGAGGCATTTGCCGCATACGAGCAGCTGCTGGGCGCGGACGAGGCGAATGCGGCGGTGCACAAGCGGCGGGTGTCGGTGCTGCTGTCGCAGCAGCAGGTGGGGGAGGCGGTGCGTGAGCTGAGCGACTACCTGCGCCGCTTCATGGGCGACCAGGAGGCCTGGCTGCAGCTGAGCCAGCTGTACCTGCGCGAGCAGGACCTCGCCCGGGCCGCCTTCTGCCTCGAGGAGCTCATCCTCTGCAACCCGCACAACCACCTCTACTACCAGCGCTACGCCGAGGCATGTGCCCCCCTCATCACGATCGGCAGCGGCTACAGTTGTATTGTGCTGTGCCTGCTAATACCCAGTGTGCACCTATGCGAATTCGCTTCGCTGAGAAGCAATCATCTTAAGCCTGCTATTAAAAGCACATTTTCTTATTTTCGTACCTAAAATGCAGGCTTTCCATGGAGAGAGTAGTGCAGGTAACTGAGCAGGGCAGTTGCTTATCTTGTTGTGTAGCGTGTCACGGTGTTGCTTAACTCTTTCGTTACCACGCCTATTCAAATCGATCACCGGTGATCGATGATTTATAGTGCATATTTCGACATGTTGTAGTCGTTTCTCGTACACCTAATGCAGTCAGTGGTTAGTCTAGGCACTGCCCTTTTAGAATCGGTTTAAATTTTCCCGCTCCGGCGACATTGAGACTTTTGACGGCGTTTTTTGCGAGCTGAGATGCGTGTGTTTTTGAGGAAGGGGGCGTGGCTGCTGCACTTGAGAAAAAAAAGGATGCAGATCGTGGTTAGGCTGCATTACCATAATATTTTTTTTTTGTCAAAAGGCTCCTGGCAAGTCAAATACCAAATAATGCGGTCAGCTTTGTAATCCGACGGCGTCGAGAGGTGATAATTACTTGAAAATGGCACCAGCTATTCACTAATGATCTTTGGTTCGGACAAAGGGCAGCTTTATTCTCCCAAAGCTTATTTCTGATGGTCCCCCGCATGTCTAGCAAGTGTGCCTGCCATTTTCAACCAGTTTCCAGCAGTTTTGGTTTCGTTTTTGCAGTGCGAAATTCATATTTGGCGCTACTACGCAGTTACCCAACTACAAGCTCATTTGCCATGGCGCCTCCGTCGCCCGCTACTGCTCCTCAAAACAAGCATGCCGCTTGCGCTTCCACTTTATCTACGCCTTGCTTCTGCGATAAGAGCTTCCGCTGAAAGTCAAACGACAACACCAAGTCGTCGGGTATCAGTTCAGACGAGGAGAACGCTTCCAATTGGCCTTGAACACCGCCAGGTGTTCACCGCCCAGTTTCGGTTTTAAACGATGGCATTTCTGGAGGTCTAGTATCACTTTTTAGTAGTACTGTCTATTCTGACGAAGTCTCCAACAACCTTGTATTTGTTTCTTTTCAAAATTGTTAGGTGGCGCTGCAATGTAGTAGGCTCGTAGTGGTGAACTCGCTTCACAGCCCGACGGTGGATTGGTGAAAGCTTGCTGGGCATGATTCTAGTGCATCGTACATTATTCCTGCAAGCAGGGCTACCATAGTGAGTCAGAACATGATAATAAACCGCAAATGAAAGTTCTGACTGATAAGTGATCATCAGAATGTCAAGAAGCATTCTCCAAAGAGTTTGGTTCTCAACTCCAAGCGGATTTTTTCACATCGCTTGCTTGCCTTCAATATTGTGCCGATCATAATCATTGACAAGGTGTTTTTACATCACGTGGAGGCTAATTTGGGCCTTCAATAATGCCAAACCACCAGATTTCTTCTAGAGAACCATCCAAAATAGCAAAATTTGAAATAGTCGTTGGGCTTCACCACATAGCACGGGCACCACACGGGCTAACATTTTCTTTTATATCTGACAAATTGTACTGCGCAACTCAGTTTTTTTTTCTAGGACGGGTTTTTGAAATGTCTACCTACAAAATGTATATTCTAAATTTTTTCTACTACTGGTCGTTTACTATACACAACTTACTTTTTTCTTATTTTCTTCGATGCGTGGACAAAAAATTTCGAATTCGATAATTTTTTTCCTATCATTATTTAGGAAAACATTATTAAAACTGGTGTCATTGGAAAGCGCGTGGAATAATCTGCATTTTATGCCACTGCAATGTGTGTTTAATCATAATGTATAGCACAAAAAAAATGTTTTGTTAGACCCTTCAAAATTGGTCAATTTCCCGCGGTAACGAAAGAGTTAACAGCGCCAGCTGTTCACCGGCCAGTTTCGGTTTCATACGAGGGTATTTCTGGAGGTCTAGTGTAAAATTGCTTAGTAGAACTATCTATTCTGACAAAGTCTCCAACAGCCTTGTATTTGTTTCTTTTCGAAATTGTTGGGTGGCGCTACAATGTAGTAGGCTGAACTTGCTGAACTCGCTGAACTTGCTGCAATATAGTAGGCTGAACTTGTAGTGCTGAACTTGCTTCATAGCACGACGGCAGCTTGGTGAAAGCTTGTTGGGCACGATTCTAGCGCATCGTACCTTATTCCTGCAAGTAGGGCTGCCATAGCGAGTCAGATCATGATAATAAACCTCAAATAAATGTTCTGACTTATAAGTGATCGTCGGAACGTCAACAAGCATCCACCAAAGAGTTTGGTTTTCAACTCCAAGCGGATTTTTTCGCATTGATTGCTTGGATTCAATATTGTTCTGGTCATAGTAATTGACAAGGTGTTTTTACATCACGTGGAGGCTAATTTGGGCCTTTAATAATGTCCGACCACCATATTTCTTCTAGAGCACCATCCAAAATAGCAAAATTTGAAATAGTGGTTGGGCTTCACCACAAGGCATGGGCACCACGCGGGCTAATATTTTCTTTTATATCTGACAATATGTATCACGCAACTCAATTTTTTTATAGGATGGGTTTTTGAAATGTTTACTTACAAAATGTATATTCTAAATTTTTCTACTATTGGTGGTTTATTATACGCAACTTACTTTTTTTTATTTTCTTCGACACCTGGGCAAAAATTTCGAATTCGATAATTTTTTTCACAATCATTATTTTGGAAAATATTATTAAACCTGGTGTTGTTGGAAAGCGCGTGGAATAATCTGCATTTTGTGTCACTGTAATGTGTGCCTAACCAATAAGTATAGCACAGAAAAAATGTTTTGTTAGACCCCTCAAAATTTACCGCGGTAATGAAAGAGTTAAAAGGTGTTTAAAAACCACTATGTTTTACCTTGTGTGACGTATCGTGAATGCATGGTTCACATGACCCTGTTGAGCTTCAGAGTGCTTCTGTCTCTCTGCTTTCAGATTCAGTACACAATAGGAAACATGGAAACTATGGAGTTAGCTAGGTCCTATTTTGCACAAGCAGTCAAGCTGAACCCGAACAACATTCGAGCCCTCTACGGACTTTTCCTGGTGAGCCATTCATTACTGGCTGGCTTCTGTGTTCATACAACATGTGCAATAGCAAATCGTCATTTGAGTTTGCATTTTACAAATGCGCCTGCAGTGTAGAAAATGTAGATTCATGTTGCAATATTTTCTTGGACCAGTTGATAGGCTTTATACCCACTTAGGAGCTGTTTTCTGTGCCCTGAGCTCAGTGTGAATGAGATTGACCAGTTGGTTGTGATGCACCCTAGTGACAGAAATAGTTATTGCTGCATTGTTATTGAGTTGGCTAGTTTTATATGTGTAGAAGTTCTGGTGTTTTGAGGGCACTCGCTAACAGGGTGTACGTGCTTGTTATATTTTCGTGGTGTACCTGCTCCACTCAAGAGCCAGCCAGGTAATACGTAGCCAGCCCCCATTAAGTAAATTACAGCTCTTCCTGGGGGCATTTTTCCGATTGAGGTGAGAAGTGAAAGCGCCCGTCGAGCCTTTGGCGCTTGCTAATGGTATTATTTCACTGCCTTCTACTATGATGTGCTTAGATGCAGCTTTGGCTCAATGAATTCCCAAAATTCAAGGATTTCGAAATGGGTGTTGCCACCCTGTGCACTTTTGTAAACCAGTCACAGGAATCCTGCTGCAAGTAATGAAGGTGCAAAAAAGGATGTGGCAGCGTGGCATTGCAGGCTTCAGGGCAAAATTTGCATATTACCTGGCTTCACTATTTATTAAGGTTAATTGCTACTGTATTAAAGTTTACATTTGTCCACTTATGTTAAAATACAGTACAGTCCCAGGGTATATGCTTCACCACTAATTATGGTGGACTGCCAGAAAGCAGAGACCTCTGCATAGCATGCTAAGAGCGTTGCAAAATTATTTCGAGGACGTGGGAGTTTGCTAGGTGGGACGCATCCTACAAGGCATACTGAGACGAGCGAATTGACACTTCAGTGGTGGGGCCACTCTGAGTGCACAACTTGCTGGTGTGCCGGTCCCTTTCAGGCTTCGAGCCACATTGGTTCCCATCCCAAGAGCTCTGTACAGAAGAAGAAGGACAACCAGAGGTATGCCGCCTGGGCATCTCAGCAGATCACCAAGAAGTACCAGGTGGGTCTCACGGGAGCCGCCTTTTCCTCATTTTTTTGTGGCTATTCTAAATGCAACAAGTGCATACAGACGCCCTGCTTTTCTGCACTTTGCATGATTCAGCCACTGCAGTTATAGCCGGGGGGCTTACAGAGAAGACTGTTGGGCATTATGAAGCAAGGAATGCGGCAGTGCTGCCATCTATATAATGTCCTTGGACTGCTTGGTGCAAGATTGCTTTCAAGCTAGACAGCAGGTCAAGGGCAATTAGGGTCTGTGTGTTTTTTTAAACGATGTGTGGAAAGCAAAACTTCAGTGTGACTTATGGTGGCTATATTTAGACAAAATACAAGCTTGGACCACTAGAAGAGATTCTTTGGAATGATGGTCATGCCAAGTTTAACCCTGTAATGCCCAACGTATCATAAAAGATATGGTATCTTTCAAATTTTTTTACTTGCACCTGGGCTTTTCCACCGCCATGAAATGCCTACTGTATTATTTCTGATACCTCCCAAGTGTTTTTAAAAAAGATATAGCTTAATAACTGGGCGCATCAAGTCCCAAATATAGTTTGAAGGATGGATTTCTCCATTGTGAGCGTGCTCGGCGGGCCTACACCTGCATTAGAATTTTTATCTGATCTTTTTCATTATTTGGGCATTACAGGGTTAAACAATTATGCTGTACAATAAAGAGAACGTGGCAGCCCATCAGGCACATCCTTGCAGTCCGCACTAGGCAGTGCATTTGGCAGCGGCCGATTGCTATAAATGATTGGGCTGATGTTTTATTGCCTCTGTAATGCTGTGGACGTTGGGTAGTGGGAAGCTTGCCGATAACTTGTGGCATTTTGTTCTGGTATGAGGGGTTGGTGTAAAAGTGAGGTGATGAGACCAGGGGCCGAATTCTACTGGGTGCCGGCATCCGGAAGGGCGCCAGAAGATATCCGGCGGGGTCTCACACGATTGGCGCTGAGCGAAAACGTCACCCAGCCTGCGTCACGCAAATAAGTTTCGGCTACAATTTGGTGACGTCCTGTAGACCCCACGGGAAATCAACCCCGCCGGATATCTTCCGGCGCCCTTCCGGATGCCTTCCGGCACCCAGTAGAATTCGGTCCCAGCATGCCCTTTGCAGGAACCAGTTTCCCTGTTGTCAGTGTGCAGCCCCTCTTTTTCTGTGCCCCAGTGTCCTCACTTGGTCGCTGTGCGTGTGTGCAGGAGAGGCAGTGCGACGACTCCCAGGTGCAGCTGCTGGACAGCATGCTGGCCACCCTGCAGATCAACTGAGCACCCTGACCCAGCCCAAGAACCCCCTGCACCCACACGCTGTATTTATACGGAAAGGCAGAAAAGAAAACGCCTGTGTAACATTTGCATACCCCGCCCGAGACCTGTGTCTGCTCTTCTTCGGGGCCACTGTGCTCCCGGATAGAGCCACTAGATGTACAGGGGAAGAAAAGAGGATTGGGAAGTTCCTGCTGCGATTAGCTGCTCCCTTGAGTGCAGGCAGCGGATTACAGGGACCAAGGTAATGGACGAGGCAAGGGAGGGAGAGAGAATCACATGGGCAACACTGGCCGTGGGAGTAGTCTATCCTCAGCACATGTTTGTTCAGGCTGCAGTCATCTTTTGTCGACCATAAATTTGATACGTCTGAGTGCTTGCAATACGGCTTTTGAAACGAAGGCATCACCAGCCATGTTTTTAAGTGAGATGTAGAACAGTGTGCACATGTTCATCGTTATAGTAATTGTGCAGCAGCTACGTAGAAGCGGCATTTTTCAGCTTGATGCGTCCTTGCCTCCCACGGCGTGAGAGATGCAGACAGTATATAATTGTAAAACAATTTATTCTTCTCCACTTCCTCGAGAGTTGAATCAGAAAACATTGGTGCACTGACTTCTGAACAGCAGCTTTTCTTTTTCTCCCACCTGAACTTGTAAGAGGTCATCCAACAACCTGAAAGTAAAACAAGAACTGGTAACCACAAAAAAGTGTCAGAAAAACAATATAGGTACAACAATATCTTTAAAAAAGAAGGGGTTAAAGTGATGTGGTGCTTGAGAATAAAACACGCTGAAACCATAATTAAGAGATGTAAAGTAAGCAGCAAGATGATCAGGTGAGAAGAAGGAAACATGCCTTGTCTGCTGTGGCATATGGTGAGAAAGAGGCACACCAGCTTAACAATATCTTTAAAAAAGAAGGGGTTAAAGTGATGTGGTGCTTGAGAATAAAACACGCTGAAACCATAATTAAGAGATGTAAAGTAAGCAGCAAGATGATCAGGTGAGAAGAAGGAAACATGCCTTGTCTGCTGTGGCATATGGTGAGAAAGAGGCACACCAGCTTGGCTTAGGTGCATGTTGCAAAAGTCAGAACACTTCCCAAAATAGGCCCAACGTTGTCATGGAAAAAGCCCCTTGACAGCATCGTCTAGTTCAGTGGTTCTCAGCCATGGATGTGTCGGGGACCCCTTGTGGACTGGTGGAAGTGATGGGGGACCCCTTGCAGCGGAGGGGAGGGAAGGGGGGGGGGGGGGGGGGTACGTAGGTAAATTAACACGACTGGAGCGTGAAACAGGTGCCTTTTATTGCTACCAAAAACATCAAACAAACGTGCCACATCACTTCATTTTGGTCAGTTCATCAATACGTGGCACAGTCGCGCTTAAACAAAAAAAAAAAGCGGGTGAGGGTTTTGCGGATCCTAGAAATGGCTTCGCGGACCCCCATTTGAGAACCACTGGTCTAGTTGGCCATTTCATAATCTCTTTTGTGCTTGCTAAATTGCAGGAATCTTGCATTCTTGATGTACAAGTTGCTCAAAATTTACTATGCATAGATAATATTGGCGATGTCAATTCACAATAGATAGCATACAGTTGCACCAGCATCAAAGTACTTTGTTGCCTAACTGTTCAGCAATCTGCAGAATAAGCTAAAGGCCTACACTCTACAACAGTTCTCATGCTTGCACTTAGGTAAAAAAGAAAAATGTTATGCAGCGTAGGAAATGCCCAGCCATGCACCTGGCTGTAAGTACTGGTGATACCAACGGTTTTCTCTTTTCGGCCATGCAAAAATGCCACCATGCGTTACATCCGGGATCACATTCATTTAAAAATAGGGGAATGCCCCTGAGGTGCCCCAAAATGCACACTACGGGACTAACATGCTGGCATGTTCTTGGGTCTGTGTAAACAATGAAATGGGCAAGGGAAGCTCACTCTGGAAGATGGTTGCTTAACCCATTTCCTTCGTGAGTTGTGAGGGGAAGAACCCGAGACAACTATGCCCACAACTGAGGCAATGAAAACCAACTCGCATGCTGAGTACTGGCTTATAGTCAGTTGCATCAGCCATACCCCGAACTTGTTTCAGCGCAAGTGGCAAACGTTGACATAAGCGGTGTAGAACCAACGATAGTGCTGTCGATAGGCAAACAAGAATTGAACTATCAATAGTGAGGAAGCTATTGATGGTGCACTACCAACCAAGTTGGGTACAGCTGAGATTGATAGATATCCACGTGGGAAAATGTTGGTGCAATGCTATGGTTCGTCAGGTACTGTAAAAACGTCTGTACAGTGCTGCCAATCATTGACTATTTGAAAACTATTGCTGTTGTGCTATCGCTGGTGTTGCTTCACAGAACTGTAAAGGTAGCACTACCTTGTTGGTTACTGCAAAATGAAAACTATTGTTTATTAAATATTCCCAACTATTGTATCTAACTGCTGTGTCTAGCCTGGATTGTAGGCATGTTTTTCACCCACCTGCTAAGACACCAAGGAATATAAGAGGGCAAGGGGTGGGGGAGGTGCGGTGCAAAAGGAACAAGCGAAGAAAGCTGGCACAGTGGGGGCTTCTTTTCTCGCGCACATTGCGAGAAAAAAAGTGATCGATCAGATGTTAGGCACGTGAAACTCATGTTTATAACTCGTCTCCTGATGTCCCCCCTTACCAAGCACTAGGTGTTTTTTTAATTAAAAGTGGCCTGGCAAGGGCAGTGTAAGATGGGGTCTACACTCCCCTTCCCATGATATCACAAATCATGTACGAGTCCTAATCATGACTGACTGATCGCCGGCCTCTCTTCCCTTCCCCAACTACGGCCATGTGGCCTCCCCTATCTCAATAAATGTTGTTCGTTCAGTTCAATTTTAAAATCCTTAATACTGAAATGCGCAAACACAAAAGCGCTCGGCTGCGCAACCACAAAACTCCCAGTTTCGAGGAAGCGATGGGAGCAAACTAACGTGCGACCGCTACAACTGCATATTTTTGCGAGAATTCAAATCATGGAGTTGCAGTAAACCTACGTGCTCAACCATTCAGTTGACTTGAATAACTTGTGTTGTAGCGTGTGAGAGACGAGCCGAACAGAAACCAATGCGATTGCCCTCGTCCTGTATACTTGTGTTGTAGTATCCCGTTCACGCCTCACCCCCTATTTGTCGCTGTACAAGGATAGGAAGCTTGCCTATCACATAAGGATAGCCGTTCTTTGGCCAAGCACAAATATACACGTTCTGGAGTTGGTCCGGCACCAGCTGCGTACATTGGCGAGCCAGAAAGCATGGAGCGTGATGGGCATTGTCTTCCTACACATGCGAGCTACCACTTCGGGGCCTCCCAAGTATCCATGTAATTAATTAGGCCGTGAGAATACCAGAATGCGTTAGCACGAGGCGTGAGAACTTTTTAAGGGCGCTGCCATTTATAAGGTATGCCTACACTCATAAGTAAGCAGTATATGCTTGCGGTCCCAAGTAAACAGTTCTCAGGCACTCATCCGTCGTCGACGCTGGATCCTGCTTCGGCTTGTTTTGTTGAGTGGCATTGATGCGTTCAATTATGTTAACGGAAAGGTAAGAGGAAGAACAGCGCACACATGATTGCGTCGAAACTTCAGCAGTAGTGGGCATCTAATCCCAGCATTGCCGGTGGCTCGTGGCCCCCATACGAATGGTGGAATCCCTAGCGGAAGCTTTTGTCCCTATATCAACCTTCAACAGGAGTTTCGCGACCTGGTAATAGCTACTGTAAAACTGTTGGTTTTACTTGTTTTACTGTTACAATCTTGCATGCATGCCGCAACCCTTTATCGCCAGGTCAAGCACTCGTGCAATGGAACAGCGGTCACACAATGGAGGCCAAACTGCGCCAGCATCCACAGCTGTATGCAGAGGGGCTGGTCGGGTCAAAGTCTATCCAGAAGCAGGCTGCCAAAGTGGCTCACCGACGTCAGCTTTCACCGTCTTCGGCTTTGGCTTTTGTCCCCATGAAGTATCGATCCCGAAACTTCTCCGCAGTAGATGACATGACAGCACGTGACGTTTGCTGCAATAAGGAATAACGGTATTTGCTGAGTGCTACTAGCAAGCAATCTCAATAACCGCAATGTGATCGCTAGTACAAAATGAGAATTTTACACACACACACGAAAAAGTATACGGGAACTGTACATGCATTATAATGCCTTTGAGAATATTTTTCAGTGTGCAATAATAATAAAACCAAGAGACTTAGCTGGGAGGCGCAACTCACGTCAGGCTCGCTAATTTTCTCCATGGTTATGAGCAGTCGCGAAGAGTGCTTGGTCAGTGACTGTTCACAGTAGGTGATGAGTTCTAGGCAGGGATGTCGTGGAAGGCTGCTTTCGCTGAAGCTGCACAGAGAAGTGCACAATTACTACCTTGCAAGAACAACACTACAACACTAGTGTAGCGTAAAGGGACACTGGCACGCAAGCAGGAATTTGTGACAACCTGTGTTCCTTTCAACTGCTTGTCAGTTTTTGAGAAACTTCTGTGTCCCTTGCAAAAGCTGCACTAGCTCGAATGGTAGAGTAGTATGAAGGGTACAGCACCATTTAACTCTTTCGTTACTACGCCTATTCAAATCAATCACCGGTGATCGATGATTTATATTGCCTATATCGACATGTTGTAGTCGTTTCTCGTACACCCAATGCGGCCAGTGGTTAGTCTAGGCACTGCCCTTTTAGAATCAGTTTAAATTTTCCCGCTCCGGCGACATTGAGATTTTTGGCGGCGTTTTTTGCGAGCTGAGGTGCGTGTGTTTTTGTGGAAGGGGGCGTGGCTGCTGCACTTGAGAAAAAAATTGGGCCCATCTCCCCACGAGGGGGGACTCGAGTAAATGCGTCGCGTAGGGGGTGGGTGTATTGCGTTAATGTTAGTGTTTGGGGGGTGGTGGTGGGGTGGTAGTGAATGTGTTAACTATTATTGCTTACTACTATTAATTATTATTTTTTCTTTCATATATTAATTATTACTTTCGTGATATTGCGACTCGAGTCCCCCCTCGGGGAGAGATGGGCCCAATTTTTCTTTTTTTTGTGACGCAAGAAGTGAAGGCAAGGAGTAGGTTGTTGTAAGTCGTTATTTATTTATTTGTTGCTGTTGTCGTTGTATAGGATGCTGAGAACGACGGCTTCGTGGTCGCTAAAGTGTACTGTTAAGGGGTCTTTAAGCAGTGGTCATGCGTTGCAGCAACTGGTGCAGACGAGATCGATGCAACTGCTGCCGTGTATCAGCAGCTTCGTGACGTAGTTTGAATGAGTCAAGGATATAAGGCGCGTTCGTAGCCTTTGATTCTGTGTCGCTTTTGTGGCGCAGTGGGAAGAGCACCATGTACCTCGCGTTCCGCCCACAGGGTCGTGGGATCGAAACCAGGCGCCGATAACTATTTTTTTTTTTATAGTGTAGGGGGAGGGGTGCGGACGGACAACAACGCTGCACCTGTTGTTGAGAGCGAGGAGGGTACGGGAGAGAGACGCGCACCTGCGCCTCGCCGCGACGCGCACGCGCAGTGAGCGTGTGGACGCCGCCGCCGACGGTCGAGGGACATCGTGCGACTAAGAAACGCTCCGCGTTTAAAAAGGATGCACGTCGTGGTTAGGCTGCATTACCATAATATTTTTTTTGTCAAAAGGCTCCTGGCAAGTCAAATACCAAATAATGGGGTCAGCTTTGTAATCCGACAGCGTTGAGAGGTGATAATTACTTGAAAATGGCCCCAGCTGTTCACTAATGATCTTTGGTTCGGACAAAGGGCAGCTTTATTCTCCCAAAGCTTATTTCTGATGATCCCCCGCATGTCTAGCAAGTGTGCCTGCCATTTTCAACCAGTTTCCAGCAGTTTCAGTTTCGTTTTTGCAGTGCGAAAAGCTCATTTGCCATGGCGCCTCCGTTGCCCGCTACTGCTCCTCAAAACAAGCATGCCGCTCGCGCTTCCACTTTATCTACACCTTGCTTCTGTGATAAGAGCTTTCGATGAAAGTCAAACGACAACACCAAGTCATCGGGTATCAGTTCAGACGAGGAGAACGCTTCCAATTGGCCTTGAACACCGCCAGGTGTTCACCGCCCAGTTTCGGTTTCAAACGATGGTATTTCCGGAGGTGTAGTGTCGCTTCTTAGTAGTACTGTCTATTCTGACAAAGTCTCCAACAGCCTTGTATTTGTTTCTTTTCGAAATTGTTAAGTGGCGCTGCAATGTAGTAGGCTCGTAGTGCTGAACTCGCTTCACAGCCCGGCGGTGGCTTGGTGGAAGCTTGCTGGGCATTATTCTAGCGCATCGTACCTTATTCCTGCAAGCAGGGCTACCATAGTGAGTCGGAACATGATAATAAACCGCAAATGAAAGTTCTGACTGATAAGTTATCATCAGAACGTCAACAAGCATCCACCAAAGAGTTTGGTTCTCAACTCCAAGCGGATTTTTTCACATCGCTTGCTTGCCTTCAATATTGTGCCAGTCATAATCATTGACAAGTTGTTTTTACATCACGTGGAGGCTAATTTGGGCCTTTAATAATGTCAAACCACGAGATTTCTTCTAGAGAACTATCCAAAATAGCAAAACTTGAAATAGAGGTTGGGCTTCACCACATGGCACGGGCACCACGTGGGCCCGTGTTTCTTTTATATCTGACAAATTGTACTGCGCAACTCAATTTTTTTTTCTAGGACGGGTTTTTCAAATGTCTACCTACAAAATGTATATTCTAAATTTTTTCTACTACCGGTGGTTTATTATACACAACTTACTTTTTTCTTATTTTCTTCGATGCGTGGACAAAAATTTCGAATTCGATAATTTTTTTCGGAATCTATATTTAGGAAAACATTATTAAAACTGGTGTTGTTGGAAAGCGTGTGGAATAATCTGCATTTTATGTCACTGCAATGTGTGCCTAACCATTAGGTATAGCACAAAAAAATGTTTTGTTAGACCCTTCAAAAATTGGTCAATTTCCCGCGGTAACGAAAGAGTTAAAGGATAGCAGAGGTAAGGAAGGAAGCAAAAGATGCTTACTCTTCGTTGTAGATGGGCATCCAGAACACGAGCCTCCCATTCAAGCACAAATGGCGTGCAGCAAAGTTGAGCAGGTCACACAGAACATCCCTGAGGCAGTAGGCAACCTTGGAGGGAATGTGCTGTGCTGCTCTGAATACGAGAGAAAAAAGGGGCGCAAATCTCAAGATGTCCAAGACATGGAAGGTACACAAAGAATGCTGCATACACAAAATCACTTCCATTTCAGGGTAGCGCGCCAGTAGCCAAAATCGCAATCAGAAGCAAAAAGACAATGCGTTCCTTTCACAGTGAGGAGGGGAAAATCTCAGTACTTTTGCGGCCCGTTGGAGTGTGCGGAACAAAGACGAGCCATAAAAATGAGTCAATAGGTAATTAGACAAGAAAACTATAAGGGCACTAAAGATTTCTCTTATGTTACTGTTGCTGGGTGTATGATGTTGCGAAACATGCATGAATACAATTTTTTTATGAGGCTTCACTGCAACACAATGTGTAAAAGCCAGCTTCACAGAAAGCTTTAATTAGAGTAAGATTCACAACTTCACACAAATACGTTGCTGGGAAGGCATTTTCACAGTGGCAATGTGAGCAGCCTCGTGATAAAATATGAAGCCTCCAGGAAATTTTTTTGAATCGCCTGCCAGGCAGAATTTTGTTGAAAGCTTCCGGCTGTGATGTTTGGTTATGCTGATCTGGGGATGCCGCGTTTAACTGAGCCAAGTAATGTGTGTGTAACACTCACAGATTAAAACGCGACGGGCACAGAAGAAAGACAGCGCGAAAGGAACACAGCAGCCAGCACACTTACAAATGGCCCGGGATCTCGTAGTTCTTGCGCATGCCAATCCTTTCCGTGGCCTCACGGATCCCGTAAGGTGCTGGATGTTAAGCAGTTCAGAGGATGTTATCACAAATGCAGAAACTTGTCGCTCACACCACAAAAACAGTAAAGTGCGCTTACGGTCTGTAATTATTGCATCCAGGCGCATTTCTGTTCTCCACAATGGCAAAGAGGCATCGGCTACGACGACCTCCACAAAGCGCTCTTCGCACCCGTACTGTCGAAGGTTGGCCTGCACACTTTCGTCCTCTGCCCGCTGCTTTTCATTGCATCGACTTGGCTTGGCTGGAAAGGAAAGACATGGCACAAGCTATACCAAGGACTCAGCAGCTGCTAAGACTCGGCTTTTTATAAACAGGATGGGACATAAACCTGGATGTCATGCATGCGAAGGAAAGCATTTTTTGTGTTAGCACCACTTTCGGACAGTTGGTGCGGTGTTGGGAATCGTGCACCTATGCTTAGTCACCAATGCAGCTCGCTGGTAAAGGCGACATGGAGATGCAAACAGTTGTGAAAAACAAAGTAAAGGGAATGAAGAGATTGGAATCAAAGGGTAAAATATGACAGGAGTGGTGCTTCGCAATTAGCTGGGTGAATATGGCCAAGTTATGTCAGCTTTTTTATTGTGGGTACTGAGGGAGGTGTTAAGCCGTTTTCCCAACAGCTTGGTCGTCAGCAGAAGCACTTTGGTCCCGGCCACATATGGACAAGACTGCACTTCCTGATAGTCACAGCAGGGGCTGCGTTTGTGTTCTGCGTAGATTACAAGTGGAGGTCGAGCCTTCTATGAGTGGTGCAAGTGATCCTGTGCAACACTGTCAAAAGAAAAATACCAAGACACTGAGGCAAGGACCTGCAACTGAAACGGACGAGCACAGACAATGCCGTTTGGCAATGCCTTCTATACAGAACATGACACACGTAAACCTGAGCTGCACTGATCATACACGCACCTTTGCCATGGAGAAGCATGTAGTCCAAATCTGTGCCCAAGACATAAGCTCCAAAGAAGGCCGCTGGAACTAGAAGACTGCCTTTGAAGAGTGGAAAAAAAAAAGCCATTCTCAATAACACGGAGCACTCGTGCAAGAGTGAAGAGCTGAATGACATGCAGAGAGACCACTTCATGCACAACTTTCACTTTCATTTTGCACTTGGTGCCAACTAGGGCTGTACGAGAGCCATTTTTAATTTTTTTTACAAGATTTTGTTTAAACCACTGAGAGCTTAAGGCATGAAGCACAATCGTAGGCTGCCTCCGTGGCCTCTTTAGTAAAAACAGAACCGGACAGAAAGTTTGATTTAATTGATTATGAGGTTTAACGTGCCGATGCTACACAGGCAATGAGGTGCACCGTAGTGGAGGGCTCCGGATTAATTTTGACCATTTGGGGATTTTTAACGTGTGCCGAAATCTCGAACACAACGGATGTTTTCGCTTTTCACCTCCATTAGAAAAGCGGCCGCTGCAGCCGGGAATCAAACCCGTGTCCTTGCGCTCAGCAACACAATGCCTTAGGCACCGAGTCACCGTGGTGGGTACGGACAGTAAGTCAAGGTTTGACCTGACATACAGAATAAGAAGAAAAAAGTGAGTGCATACCAGAACCGACAAAGGGATCGAGAATCAGGTGATTCCTCTGGATCCTGGCCATGTTTGCCATTATCACAGACAAGGTTGGGTCCATGGAAGTGTTTGCAATAAACTTGCGTGTCCTGAGGGACAGGTGACTCTTCAGGGACCTCTGACCATTGCATATCTTCATTCCAAGAAGAAAAAAAAAGAGCAAAAAAGAATTCAAGGGAACTCTTAAGTACCTGATATGGCCATGGAAACAGCAGTGACAAAGCACTATTACTAATTGTGCACAGGGAAAAGACATTTTGTTCTTTAAGATGTTTCATAAGAAGGGAACTTAAAAAACACAGTTTTTTCATTGAATGCTTCTGCCATCACAAGGACAAAAATCCACCACCACAGTTAATTTCAACAACTTGCCCAAAGGCACTACAAGCAAGTCATGTAACACTGTACACTGATTGATATACTACAATCAAGTTCAACACGTTCACAAGATGATAAAAAAAATCTGGCTGGATGTCAGCCGAAGATTTTTATTGGTCTTTTTCGAATCTAACTTTGTTTAAACACACTGCATAATAGTCTGCCACATAACAGTATTAATCCTTACGCAATAACACTTGAACTGTGCTCCCGTTAGGGGTTCAAAACACCATAACCCGGCCTAACGCTGATGTATTTATATCAAACACACTGTGATATACAAACCCCCCAACAGCGAGACTACAGGAATATCTGCTCTTTGGAATGTATACACACTTAACAAAAAACTGATATACAAACCCTCCAACAGTGAGACTACAAAAATAACTGTTGTATGGTATCTGCACTTAACTCTGTTTATTAGGAATTTTGATCATTGTTACTGTTGAGACCACTGTTTGAGGACTTCAGCATACAGGCATACAGTTTGAAATAAAGTTCATGATGGCGGAATGCAGCACCAAACTGCTTAGATGAAAGTTATTTTGGCACAGCAATAACCCTGTCCATACCACCAATTTATCAGTGGTGCTGTATTCTAACACTTCTGCACTACAAAACTTGGAATGCAAGAAAAGCCTGTTCGATGTATCGGGTTGCCGGTAAGAAATGTTAACTCCAGGTTCATGCAAACCGCACAATTACGCCAACCTTCAGAGACAAAGCACGGCATACACACCAGGCATACACACAATATTTTAGTCAAGCATAAGCAGTACTGTTGGGCAAAGTAAAGACACAGAGCATCCATCAGAATGCACGGCTACTGTGATGGCCTCGCGCTGACTTACCCAACGTCCAAAGAACACAGCATGTGGCTTCTCGGGAATGCAGTTGGGCACAATCCCATAATACTCGATCAGGTGGTATGTGTGGTCGGGGTTCTCCAATTTGATTGGTCCGTTCAAAGGAAGAAAATCAAATTTCTGAAAACGAAGCTAGATTCAGCATTCACCACAGGCAAGCATGCACACAGGCCAGTTTAGAAAAACCACGCAACCCTCCATCTAACAATGACGATGGTTGAACGCGAAGCTTCAATGTGAGGTATTCGATGGCTGTCGTCTGAGTTCGAACCTAGACTTGCAGGGGTTTGGGCTTCAACTCTTCGCCATTTGATTTCGCAGGAAAAAAGCTTCCCGTTCCAACTATAGTCATGGTTACAATGAGGGAATGGCGCAATTGGATAGACGTCGGCTTCATAACACGAGGGACCCAGGTTCGGTTTTGACCACGGGCAGCGTTTTTTCTTTCAGTGAACTTCACCCACAATCATTATCATCGTCAGAGATAACTGGCTTTTCTGCAGTGCATTTTTGATGCGGCATACGCCATGAGTGACCTAGAAAGCTCCGCTATAAAAGCTGGCCTGATCAAAATGCATTACGGCGACAATTTTGGTATTGTTGTTAAGTGAACCGCACATGAATAACTAAGTGTACACCAGAGAATACCTCTTTGTTGTAATTGCATGGGGCTTGAACTTCTTTAACTAGTGAAATTCCGAGGTTAATGCCAGAGGTGAGTTTGTAGTGACAAAGAAGATAGGGTTGCCACCTTTCCCCAAAGAAAAAAACTGACCTTTTGGTGTGTGTGTGTGTGTGTGGGGGGGGGGGGAAGTTCAAGGCAGAATTTGTGTTGAAAAAAAAAAAAAAAAAAAAGACGCCACGTTTTCTTTCTCAATTGACATGCAATGCCATTTCTTGTAGCGTTTTCCTACAGAGAAATCAACATAACGTTTGCACTGAGGTGATTGAGATTTTTGCTTTTGCTCTGAATGTGCTGCACTGAAAAGTAACCGCACTTCCTGACTGCGCCGGCGGCATTTCGTTGTGTTGTCCCTCCCTTTAGTCCCCTTCCATCTCAGGAATCGCGCTCGGCCACATATTTCCTCTGCTCGGACGTCTTTGCACAGCTTGTTGAGACATAATTATTGTCGTAGTTGCGGATTTACGCTTACAAAAGGTCAAAAAGAATAAACCACGGCACGATTGCCAAAAAACCGGCCAATGTCAGCCGGTTTTAGGTACAGACCGGCAACCGGTCCGCTGTCTAAAAAACCGGTCAGGTGGCAACCCTAAAAGAAAATGATGCCATACTATGAGTTTTTCAAACAAAGAAAAATTTTTTTTTCTTAAGCCATGTAGCACAAGTAAATATGGTGCTTTTTCAGCACCAAATAGAATAAGATATTTTCTCATTACGTTACCAGTGGATATTGCGAAACGTGAAGCAGCCAAATGTAGCGGCAGATCAAATATTATGCAATTCATTCTGAATACCCGAAGTGGCAGCACCTTTCCAAAGTGGTCATTTTTTAAAGATAACCCCGGATCCCCCCATAGGTGAAAACTGTTCTTATTCATTTTTTTAAATAAAGAGGTCAGTGCTGTCATCGTTTTCGGTGCTGAACAAATCAGATTACAAAATGTGACCTTCGCGTATAAGTCTGAGCATGAACCTAAGAGTGGTTTGCTCAGGAAACTAAGTTTTAAAGAAGCTCATTTATTTTATAACACTCTGTGTTTAGACCAGGGGCGGTATTCTTGTAACTGTCCCTTTTGCGTCCCTTTCATCGTGACGTACTTCCGGTTAAGCAGTGGGCCTTTGATTCAAATACCGTAACTGTTCTTGCAAACGCAATTTAAAGAACTGAAACCGTATCAGAGTCTCTTTTATGTGTTTATTGTTCTGCGAGCGAACCATCAATAAGGCGACGAAAAATCGTCTGCTCCGAGTAGCCACGGCTCATAGCTCCACCGTGCTTGCATGGCGTCACATCCGTGTGTTCACTTTTAGCCAATCAGGGCTCGCTCAAAAGGGACACTTTTGAAAGGGACACAAAAGGGACAAAACACGGGAATGCCGCCCCAGGATTCCCGTACTTATACCACATAAAACTTCTTTACAGCTACTGCCGATACTGTCATAAAATGCTCAGATATTTATTGATTACAACAATAACCAAGTGAACCACACACATCAAGTTCTAGGTTCACAACAGGCTCAGACAAAAATGCAATGAGTTAAAAGAGGACCCCATTTTCCCCCATTGGGAAGGGCGAGTGAAAGGGTACCTCTATTTTTTCCACCTTGACTTCTCTAGGTACTCGTCGCTTTCCAAAGATTTCAACATTAATTTTGAAAGACTGGTCCTCGGCACCGTAAGTATCCTGCGTTACAAAGAAAAAGTTTCAGTGAGAACACACACAGAAACTGTTCTCTTTCAGCCATGCATAAAAAATACGAACCCAGAACTTGGCTGGGAACTTTTTGAGCTGGTCGCACACATCGTCTATCTCCTTCGCGTGGGCCCACAGCTCAACTATGGACCTGCAGGCAAAGTTTGCATGAGGGAAAGAACACTTCATCACTGAATTGAAACCTTGGAGGAAAATAATAAGAGCGTCAATACGTATTTATGCCAAACTGAAAGAGGACAAGTGTTTTTGTAATAGGGAGAAATGTAAGAATTAACGCTCCCTCAGTAATTTAGTCATTGCACTAAGGTGATGGAGAGTGGCACGGTTCAAGCAGAAGGAGCGCTGCTTTATTGTTATGAGTTATCTTTCTTGTTAAAGTTTTTGTTATTTTACTTAGTGTAGCCATTATTTTAGGGACAAAAGATGCACATTACGCCTGGCTTCATTTACGCTGTTCAGCCCAACAAGTGTAATGCAGAGCATTAATATCAGTCGAAGTGGTTGGCCCGTCTAATCTGTGAAGCTGCTGCGAGACAATTAAGACGATAGAGGCGATGCACTGCACAAACATTAGGAGGTAAAGCCACGTAAGCCGGAACCTGGCTATATATACGCTAAGCTCCTCTCCACACTGACGTCCTCTGTGCACCCTCTGCAGCTGTCATGCTCCGCTCTCCATTGGTGCATACAAAAGCTGCTATGCCTAGCATGGCCACTAATCCGTCCGGTCGTGGAAGTCACAGTGTTGGGTAGAGGGGCAATGGCGGAGCGAAGAGCGGTAGCAGAAGACATG
Organism: Haemaphysalis longicornis; assembly: GCF_048455015.1. Classification (NCBI taxonomy): domain Eukaryota; kingdom Metazoa; phylum Arthropoda; class Arachnida; order Ixodida; family Ixodidae; genus Haemaphysalis; species Haemaphysalis longicornis. Next base: position 18,202,950 of record NW_027526335.1, on the reverse strand, counting down.
CTTGGGATGCGGGCCATTCGCTAGCAATGCTCTTTCTCCTTGGTCACACGGCATTCTTTTGCTCTGTGGACTCGACAAGGTTAGCACTGGTAGGTGGGACTGTCAGATGGAGACATGCCTCCACGTCTCATGCCCTTCCTGATACTGAACTTTTTACACTTGTAAAGGATTATCCCGTCCGTGCATTACTTGTCCTCCAAGTTCTTTCGCAAGTGATAGCCTCTACTACCTGATCTCTCAATGTTCCCAGTACTGCGACGGTGTCTACTGAATCAAGCTCGCATAAAGGAGCTTATTACATTTTGCCACAATGCAGTGTACCGTCATGAGCACAAAGGATCACTGAGCAAGGGAAACATACGGATTTGAATTTCTTCAAAGATGAATAAACGCGGTGAAGGATCCACTGAAATACATGAAGAAATTTCTGTTTCTTCTCTGCAGCATTATTCATATTTTTAAATGTTAAGTTCGGAATGAAGAAAACTAAACTACCGTGCGTGACCTTGTAGAGCATGATCACAGCCGAGTTACGGGGACATTTTACGTGGAGAGAAACTTTGTAAAAAAGATTTGATTTGATTGTAGGGTTTAACGCGCCGACGCAACGCAGGCGATGAGGCGCGCCGTAGTGGAGGGCTCCGGATTAATTTTGGCCACCTGGGGATCTTTATCGTGCGCCGAAATCTCGTACACACGGGCGTTTTTGCTTACTTTGTAAAAAAGGAGTCAGGCGCACATAAAACTGAGGAATGTTCGAGCACGGTATTTTGCAGAAGTAAAACTGCTGCTCCACACCTGCTTAGCATTTGCAAGTCATACATGCTCAAACCCTTAAAATCAGAGGCACTGATACACAGAATCGCATAAGAAACTGTTTGCAAGGGCCCAGTTAACGACTGCAGCATTATAACATGGCAGTATCAAGAGGAAGGTGCAGGAGAACATACCGAATCAGTACGCTTCGGGAGGCAAGCTTCCTAGCATCGTCCTCCGTTGGCAGTTCGACAATAGAGTACGGCTGTGGGGAAAAACAAAGAAAAGAAGTGATTATAACAGCCTTTTTTTCCTGTTTTGAATGACGAGTAACAGTACCTCTCCTTTCGGCTGCTCTAAAAACTTGACAGTGATGCCGAACATAGATGCAATAGCTCGAAGTTCCTAACAAGAAATAAAGGGGCAGCGTTTAAGTGTGACTTCAACAGCAAATCAGGGTTATTGGCACTTACTGCCATTCTGAATGGCACATGCTCGTGGGCGAACCAGATCAGGTACTTTATTCTCGGCACAGTCATCTCGTCAAGATGTTGTTGCAGGCCAAACGGACCAAACCGACAACCACTCGCGCACTGCACGCGCACCATAACAAGTCTTGCCAGTGGGCTCGGCTTGTCTCGGTGCGTGCTTCGGCTTCACTATTTCTTTCCTCCATGCGTACAAAGGACCATAGAAGTATTAAACTCTATGCTAAGGACAGGTAAAGTTATGCACAGCGTTATTTTGTAGTTCCTTAATTGTTATTATGGTCTCACGTTAGGTAGTTTTGTCGGTTTTGTTGTATGCTCGTGCGGATTTTTTTACAGTGAACATGGCAGCGCCCACGAGCGCATCGTTGCGCTCATATCTTGAATGTCTGATAACTGTTCCACAAAACAGCAGTAAAGTTGCGAATGCTGTTTGATTTGTGGTGTAGTAATCTAATAGGCGCTGCACGCTGGACAATCCTGCTGGGATTATGGACGAGGCAGGTAAGCTTGATGGGGTATTAAGTCCCGTTACTTACGTGAATTGTCTGTAAGAACGTGCTGTAGCAGCTTTCTCTTTATTTAGAGAGAAATCCATCGCCTCCGCCGGAGCTTGTCGAAGCGGAGAAAACCTTAGAGGCTGACAAAATTGGCGAAACTGTGTTCAGCAGGCACTGGGTCTTTCAGTGTCTCCTCAAAGCGATCAAAGTGAGTTCTGCATTCAGAGCAGCGTTGCCGCTGCGCACTGGACTCTACTTTACTGCCTGAATATCGTCGGGGTTTCGCTGGTTTCGCTGTGCACTGTGTGTTCCCCTGCCAGCGTCATGTGCCGTTGTTACCATTTGCAAACGGTAGGTGGTCGAAAATGAGAGCTCCTCAGGAGAAAGTGAGGAACTGCCACCTGATGGAGTTGTGGAGTTGGACAAGGAGGTCGAGGAGGAACTATGCACCCTTTGGGACATGGCGGCAAATTCTGTAAGTATTCAGTTGTATGCATCTTGCATGTAGCGTTCAGCATCATCTCATCAGCGGTTAAATAACTTTTTTTGCGCGCCTTACGTCCTACGGGCTGCTCCACCCTAATTCACTAGTTATTAAAGTATTCATGCAAGTGCAAGTTTGTGGGCTAGTTGCATTGTCATTTGTGCATTTCAAAGTTTTGCTTTGGTATGCATCTTCCCCCACTTTAGCCGAATGAGCGCACACTTTTAGTGGTCCGTACCACACGCAATGACAGCCTGTTCGGCTGTCCACACAGCGAAAGAAGACAAGCTAAAGTTAGGGCAGGGGTACAGTAAGCGTCACCAATTGTTCCCTACCCTGACAAGCAATGCACTCGGTGGGAGCAGTCTGTCTTAATTTTTACCCAACTGGCTGAAGCGCTGCTGCATTCTGACGGGTCAGAGTTGCTGTTAATTATTAATCACTATTAGCAATTGCAGATGGCCAGGCATAACTGTAGCCATAACTACGCGTGGTCGAAATGTTAGCCAAAGCAAGCACCATGTCTGGATGAAACCTTAACCAAAGCAAGATATAGTAATTAATAATTGACAGTGACTCTGGCTAGTCAGTGAGCGGCTGCAGTTTGCCCGTTTAGGGAGAAATTAGTGCAGATTACCCTCACTGGGAGTTGTGAAGCGAGCGCATGACACAAGGGGTGCCAGGGTAGGAGGACATGACAGGCTGTTAGCAGTACAAAGTATTTGATATGTACTTTGCCTGTATTTCGGCACGCTTGAAAGAGTCGCAGGGGGTCAAAGACGGATCACTACTTGCAGAAAATTTTACATATTTTGTCTTATTTGTAATAATTTATAAATATGTATTATTAATATGTATAGGTGTATAGATAGATACACACATAATACTGATTAATATGTATTAATGTGTATTATCTGTATTAATTACCTACACAGGCATGTTTCAGCTGAAGGTACCTGTAGTTCCTATTAAAAAATAGAAACAAGATGCAGGGATTAGATTTAAATGACTGATAATTTCTTGAGCTTAGCAGTTAAACGTGGCACCTTGTTTATTCTTCTGTTTTTTACATTTTCTTTTTGCAGGATGTTGCACATTTCCTCCATGAGTTTAAGGCCTTTGAAATTTTTCTCCAAATCATTGCAACATCGAGATCACCTCGTTTGGTGGTGAGAACCTTTGCCTTTGTTGCCAGTTTCTTTTCACTGTCTTTTAAATCCCATTCGTCTCTTGAATAAGAATATGCTAAGCATCGAAAAAAATACAATATTTTTCTTCCTTCTTCAGTGGAGAGGGTTATTTAAAGAGCAGCAATTGAATGTATGAGCTTAGCGAAATGCCTGCTCTTTTTGACATGTAGTTGGCCTACTGGCTGACCATTTTTCTTGTCTGCGCTCTTAAATATTTCGCAGTAGGGGTTGATGAGTGTGTGGATAATTTAAAATCTTTTTTTTTATATGCAAATTCCGCTGTGATAGAATTGTTATACCCCGTCAAAAAAAACTTGTAATGAGGGCGCAGTTTCGCAACTATAGCAATAGCAAGCTTTGTGTACTTCGAACTCAATAGTAATTTCTGTAATGCTAGCAATAATACAGAAATTGTAGAAACTCCCAAGTGAGAATCGTTGGATAAAGGTTGAGGGCCCTTGCTATACACCAAACCTTTTAGAGTCAGCCCCACTACAATACACAAATGCATTGCTGGGTTATTTCAGGGGCAATATCAGAAGACTTCTATCAAAAATGGTGGCCAAAGGGCCTTTTATTGGGCCTCCTCGATTTACCAGTCCTGGACGGTCCGCGGGCAGTCAGAGGACTGCCCTCGGACCGGAAGCCCCATAGGAATACATGGGAAAAACGAGCGCCGGATCGCGTCTTGGGCAGTCCGCGAGGAGGCCCATTATATGCCTTGATACGACCCTATCGATCCCTGTTGAGTGCTGTGCACTGAGCTTCCTCAAATTCGGCTTCACTACTATACACAAATGCATTGTTGTGGAGACATCTTCTAGTCTCATACGAAAGCATGCAGGCCCTAGTGCCATTTATAATGGCATGAGGCAAAGTTGTATCACATGAAGTGTTACAGACAGACGGATGGGCTTCCTTGCTGAGCCCACATAGCAATACTTGAGCATTCAGAAACGTGGCAAGAGCATGTGTTTCCCCACTTGAGTGTCGTTTTGTGCTGTGTAAAAGCAGAGCATGCATGAAATCCTTTGGGGCTGCTACAAACGCAACCCATAGAAGCCCATTATTTTCCCTCCGCTGCCTTTGTGGCGAGAATTTTGCAGGGGTAGTATCTTGGGGCCTTGTTTTGCTTTGCAGGAAATCATAATTGGCATCCTGGGAAATATGGCCGTATTTCCGGACCTGAGCCTGGCCCTCTCGCATGATGAGGGCATCCTGTAAGTAGAGGCTTGCACCCCACTTTGCGTTTCTTCTTTTTCCTTTGCTGGTGTTCTTAGAAGTGTGAGTGTTTCTTCTGCAGGCAGATTGCAATGCAGCTCCTTGGGGGAACAGACTCACCTACACTCATCCAAGTGCTGAGGTAATGCTTCTACAACCTGCAGTAATGCGTCAGCTCTAGTTCCTTTTTGCACTCACCGCTGTTTTCAGTCCATGCATTCCGTATAGCAGCATTGTTTTTTACACGAAAGTAAAAGAAAACCTTTTGTGTTCTAACAAGGCAATACTTGTATCTATGTCGTAGGCCCTCAACAAAACTGATCCCATGTGAATTTCCAGCACTAATTTCTTTCTAGGCAGCTAGAGTGACAGGCACAAACTAGAGCACCATAATGTGGCCAAAGCAGTGTTATGTACCAGAGAAGAGCATCACTGGTGACCTTTTGCATTTTTGCTGAAATTTTTTTAGGTCACCTTGTACTGCAACCTCATTTATGTGTCCTCTTTTTGTGTGCTCGTGTAGTACATGGCAGGCCTGGTAGTAACTATGCAAGTGCAGCAATAAAAGGCAAGAACAGCATTTAGGAAAACGAAAGACTGCTCTGCATGGCAGGTGCCAAAGAATGGGCTCAGTGCAACTCTGGCAGGCATCGTCATTTGCCTAAATCTTTATCCGGTTCAACGTACGACTAGTCTAGCCTGTAATCTGTTATAGCATATGTAAGTGATATTAGCAGCATGTATGCATTTTATGTTTCCAAGCTTCTCCCTTTTTTTGATTTTGCGGGAAACCGGAGGGAGCAGAAGTGTCTCCTTTTTTGTAATGGGGTGTCCCTCTTTACTGCAGGCTTTGCCAGACGTGCATGTCTAATGAGGAGTCGCTACCATTGTGGCTTGACGCCATTCGCTGCTGCGACAGCTGCCTCCCGAGCATAACGTTCATCTTGGAGAACTCAATGAATGGCACGTGTTTCTTTTTTTCCGTTATTATTTCTTTGATCACCATAGCAGGTTTGTTTTGTTCTGGTACTGCAAAGCTCCCAATCCAGAGCTGGAGCAATTGTGGAATCACAAAATGTTGTCCCCTTATGTAATGGGAACAAAGTGATGGCATAGGTCAGTAGGGCAAGTTTTGAATCAAACTAGGTGCATAAATCTGAGTTGTGTTCATTTTGAAAGTGTCCGTTTAGCGTCCATTTCACTCGTGATGGAGTTGCACTTGTGAGGCTTCTGACCAATGATAGCAACCAACGCCACGCCTCGCTTGTGCTGCGAAGCACCTGGTCGTCTGCTTTCAGCCAATCAGTGCACGCTCCAAAAGGACACTTAAATGGACATGAAATGAACAAACCTGAAGATTTCACCCACATCTGTTTGGGTTACCAGTAGCTTGCGGATTCAGATGACAAAATGCAGAGTCCTGGTTGCCCTGTAAACATCTGGTCTGACTAAATGTCCACCTGTTTAAAAGAAAAAAAGAAAATCCCGCAAACAGAGAAGCTAGTCAATTCTAGTGTAGCTGGGAGGTGTTTTTCAACAGTGAAGCAAATCGTAATTTTCCACGTCCGCAGTTAAAAATACCGAAAAAATTGCCGAGCCCACACATGCGTGTGGGCCTCGCAGCGACCGCTGGACAGTTAACAAAACCAAGAAAATGCCTAGCGCTCGTGTGTGCGTGCCTCGTGACGACCAACCAGCGCCCTTTGCGCACGTTCATCAAGCCAGGCATAGGCACGGGAATTGCCTAAAATTGCCCCCCCCCCCCCCCCCCTCTCCCCTCTCCTTCCCTCCCCCCCCCCCCCAAAAAAACAACTCCAGCGTTCGCCATAATCGTGGCAACACTTGCTCAGAATGAGAAAGACTTGTCATACTGATGCCCCTCCAAGGTGATGTCCAACGATTATCGCTTCCAAAAAATGAAAGAAGCTCACTCATAGCAACAATGATGGCGTAAAGGCCATTGCAGCACAAAGAAGAAGCGATTCAGTGCAGTCACGTACTTAAGCTGTTGTGATGGTCGTGAAGGTTGCATACAGCTTCGCTACCTTCAAGTCTTACGCGTTAGTGTGAGCTTCTTTCATTTTTTGTTGTACCAGAAAATTACCCCTAAAACCTGGCCAGGTAGGAGAAAAAGAAGGCAAGGGCGCTCGCTCCCTCATGTGATTGTGAGCTGGCCTGGAAATGCCTTTGTTGTAAGTAGACACCCCAGCCCCATGGTGAAGGGTGTTGGCCAATGCCCTGATGAGTGTATGTGATGTTCTTTCCCAATTTTGCTCAGAGGAACTGCTGAAGCTGAGCTTGCAGGTCCTTGACTGTGTGATGGACGAGGATCCCGGGCTTTGCGCCGCGAGTGTCAGCAAGAACTTTGTTGGGTCGCTCTTCACTGCTGCCACCTACCTCAGGTGAGCACAGTGTTCCAACTGGTTGTCGCTTACATATTCATCGACGGCCTATTTTTTGGACCTGACTGTGGTGATGCAAAATGTGGGAATAATCAAGAAGTTTGGAAATCGCTGATATGTTAATGATTGTTCCATCATGATTGTCCAAATTGTTAGGCTGACTGTTAATGAAGTGAAGCGTTCAGTGATATTGGCCAAGCATGTCAAGGTACACTTTCTTGGTTTATTTCCAACTTCACATGCAGCTCACTAGACAAGTATGACTCTCTGGATGCATTCTGGCACCTTCTACATGTCATGGACGTTGAAACAGATGCCAAAGCCTTCCTGGGTAGGTGCTTAATTTTCTGGTAATTTTCTAGAAACATTTTGTGCTGTTCTGCTAAGTAGCCAGGGTAAAGCATTTAAGTGCTTCATCTACGTTGGAGACAGAAGAAAGGGAAAGCTACTTTTGGAGCAAGTGGAGTACCTATAAAAGGTGTGATAAATTTTGTGGCATGGTATTGGCTATGACCATGAGACCATGTGCTCTTTCCATCAAGTTCTGAGCAAGCATGTCTTTGCTCTTTAACTGACGCATGCGTACGAGGCTAGTCATGGTCAAGATAGCTTCAGGTCAACCTCTGAAGTTCACTGCAGTATAGTGTGCTCTGATGAGGCTTTTCCAGACCAGCACAACTCCAAGTTCAAAGCGTTCATTTGAAAAGGAGTGCTAGTTTAATTAAATCTCCCTCCTTGTCCGCCATCCTTCAAGCTCCATCATTCTGGTAGAATTAACCCACTAGATCATGGTTTCTCAAAGTGGGTTCCGCGGAACCTAGGGGTTCCGCAGGCCCCTTCTCAGGGTTCCGCGAGCCACTGATAAATTTTCCCTGGTTCCGCAGTCGCAAAGTCTTATATGGTGAACTTGAGGTGCGATCGATCTAAGGAACCTCCATTACTCACGCCCAAGTGTCAGTAAGCACATCTCGGCGCATAACAGAAACGCGCGAGCTGCGCAATAAATCTCGCCAGCAGCTTGTAGCCAGCCAGACTCCGAAAACGGGCCACGTGGTTGAACTATTGCACTTGAATGTCGGTCTTATATTACTCCCATGCGCATTACTCCTGTTTGGAGATAGGTGCTGCTAGCGTACGCTTTCGCGTAAAGTCGACGGGAGCAAAAAAACGATACCCTTGCTTGCTTTTGAATTTATTGCAGGTTAATGTAGCATGAACGGAATGAAAAATGGCGGGAGGGGGGGGGGTTCCTTGGCACTTAACGGAACTTAGCAGGGTTCCCTGGGACCAACATGTTTGAGAACCCCTGCACTAGATGCTTTCACATTGGTTGGTCACTTTTTTGTGTACCAGAGTGAGGTTCCACAGTAAGTATTTTTTTTGTTTGTTTGAGCATGGTCTTGAATGGCCCACTAAGCACATGACCGTGCCTTAATTAAGGCCCATTAAGAGCCATACAAAACGTTCCTTTCTGGCTGTGAGCTAAAAGTTAAACTACTACTCGTAATCATCATCCTCAGCTTACGTAGGTCCACTGCAGGACGAAAGCCTCTCCCACTGACCTCCAACTGCTCCGGTCCTGCGCTGCTCGAGTCCACAGTTTAACTCTGAAGTTCCGTATTTAATCCCTCCATCGTGTTATTGGCCTTCCCCTTCTTCTGGACCCATCTCTTGGCGTCCACTCTGTTACCCTAATTTTCCAAGGTATGTCGGTTCGTCTCACTGCATGGCCAGCCCAGGTCCATTTTTTCTTTGTTTGAACTATGACATCATCAACCCTGGTTTGTTGCCTGATCCAGGTAGCTCATTTCCTGTCCCTGAGTGTTACTCCTAACATTATTCATTCCACGGCCCATTGAGCCGACCTAAGTTTGCACTCCAGTTGTTTAGTAAGGTGCCGAGTTTCAGTTCTGTCTGTCATCACTGGCAGTATGTGGTGGTTCTATATTTTTATTTTCAGTGACAGAGGTGGCTTACTTTTCATTATTTGGAAGTGCTGGCCGAGTGCTCCCCAACCCATACCTATTCTTCTCTCGTGGTTTGGTTCATTACTAAATATCTGTCCAAGGTAGTTATATATTCTTTTACTTGTGGCATTTTGTTTCATAAGCTGAAGAGGACGTTTTTGGCATGCTTATTCCTCATTACTTTAGATTTACTCATATTTATTTTTAGCCCCACGGCCGTGCTTTCTGACTGTAGTTCCTCAAGCATTGTTTGCATGTGTTCTGCAGTCTCATTCAGCATGACTATCGTCCGCAAACCTCAAATGGCTCAAGTATTCCTCGTTTATCCTTAATTCTATGTTTTCCCAGTCAAGCTTTCTAAATACCCCCTCCAGACATGCTGTGAATAGTTTTGGAGAGATGGTATCTCCCTGTCTCACTTTCTTTCTTATCGGATATTTATCACTTCGCTTGCGGGGGGTTATCCTGCCCGTGCATTCCTTAAGGTGCTTTTCGGATGCATTCGGATAAAGCTGCAGTGACAAGAAAAACTCTGCAACTTTCCCCTAAAAAAGGGGTGGCTAGAAATAAGTTGAGATAACGCTCTGAAAACGTGTATGCAGATTGTGGTTCATATTGAAAATGAGCCAAATGCATTTGCCCAATGGAAGTTTGCTTTCAGACTGGTTTCATAGGTGTTTTCGGTAGTTTTTTTTTTTTTTTTTTTTTTTTTCTGTTTCCGATCTAGCCTGTTATGAATTTAGACGGCGATTTCAACATCGGCGAAAGATCTGTCCCCAGGTGTCAACCACAAATTAAACGGAAGAAGTGAACGAAATGAAAAAGATGTGAAACAATGATTTCATTTCGTCTTCCCCATTCTAACCAAATACCTCTGGTTGTATTTATTTGGTTTTTACTCCAATATTTACCATTTTAGTACAATCCCTGGCAAATCCCCCCCCCCCCGTTCTGAAAGTCCGAACCACTTCATCAAGGTGAAGAATAAGTTATGAGCAGCGTTCTTGTGAAGTGTTTTGGGAAATAATGGCAAAGCAATGGATAGCTTGCTTGCTTCGCTAATGCCTTGATTTGTTGCCAAGATAATTATCTTAGGGATGAACTTGAAAAGAGCAGCCAATGGTGCCAAGATGACTCACCTTCTCTCCTAGTATAGTTCTACTGTTCTTGACACCCTGTTGCATGTGTCTAATGCATTTTCCACCAAAACTCAATCGCACAATGCTTGAAAGTCAGTTTAAACAAAGTTTTCATAAGAATGCAGCATCAACTTGAGTGTTTCAATTCAATATGAGCCAAATAGAAACTGATCACCCCGATCTTGCTCAAATTCACCGCATAATTTTTAATTACTTGTGGCCATAAACTTCCACTTGCTGACATGTAATATATACTATATAATTATGCTTGTTTCTCAAATTTGCTTTAGGTGTATCTGGCTCATTTCGAAAGAAAAAAAAAAACGCCTCATATATCTTCTACAAGTCTTATGTAGGTTTCCTCTATTCCCTGGTCTTTTAGTACTTCTAGCACGGCTGCAGTGAGTATGGAATTGTACACCTTCTCATAATCTATAAATGCCATGCAAAGGGGTTTAGTGTGCTCAGTGGATTTTTCTGTCACTTGATTGACGACATGGGTGTAATCCACGGTAGAGTACCCTTTCCTAAACCCAGCCTGCTCCCTGGGTTGTTGGGAATCCAGGCTGTAACATATGCAACTAACTATAACTTTGGTAAAAAGCTTGTAAAAAACTGAAATTAGGCTGATGGCTCTGTAATTATTGAGGTCCGTAGGATTTCCCTTCTGATGAATCAGAATAATGTTGGCGTTTTCACAGGCTGTGGGCACTTTTTGAGTCTTCAAGCATTCCGAAAATAGTACAGCAAGCTTTTACAGTACAATATCTCCTCCCTCCTTCAAAAGATCCACGGTTATGCCATTGTCACCTGCAGCTTTTCCTCTTTTCATGTCCTTGAGAGTCTTTCCTACTTCCTCTATAGTAACTAGTGGGACGTCGCAAGTTAAGTTTGTGCTCTCAGTAGTTTCCTCTGATCTAATGTCGCTGACATACAGTCTGGTGTAGAATCGTTCTGATACCTTTATTATCTTGTCCAAGTTGTGTGTAGTGCTACCCTGCTCGTCTCTGAGTGCGTAGATCCTGTCATTGCGAATGGCTAGCTTTCTCTCAGTTGCTTCCAAGCTTCCCCCTATCTGCAGCGTTTCCTCGATCACTGCCATGTTATATGCGCAAATGTCGTTTGTTTTACTTCTGTTAATCAGTTTCGAAAGCTCAGCTAATTCAATCCAGTTCACTGTACTTCACACTTTCATATCGTTACATTTGGCAATTAGTTCCTTTGTTTTCGTAGTTACTTTTCCAGTTTTTTCCCTGCATGTTGCTTTTCCCACGGTTGCCACTGATTCACTGAGTGCCGGTGTTAGTTCGCCATTTAGCCTGTCTACACTGATCTCGTTCTGCTTGTTCAGAAGCGTGAATTTGTTTTAAAGAGTTATTTTTAACTCTTGCGATCCGGCTCTGACTGACTACATGCGGGATTTCTTAGTTTTCATTAGTTTTTTCCTTTCTGTTTTGAGAATTCAACCTTAGCTTGCATCTAACCATCCTATGATTGCTGCTCCGAATCTTACTTAGGACTTCTGCATCTTGCACAATACCTGGGTTGTCACTTAAAATGAAATCATTTTCATTTTTCATTGTACCATCGGGGCTTTTTCATGTCCATTTCCTATTCTTTTGTTTGTAGAAGAACATGTTCATCAACATCAGGTTATTTCTCTCTGCAAATCCTACCAGTGTATCTCCTCGAGTGTTGCGATTGCCTATTCTGAAGTTCCCCACTGACCTTTCTCCCATTTGCTTCTTACCGACGTTTGAGTTAGTCTCCCATCACAATCATCCTCCCATTACAATCATCCCATCCTGAGCAGCCTGGATGTTTACTGTCAGCGGGGGAGACAGCCAGAGCTCCCAGGAGGTGATGGAGGCGAGGGATGGGTCAAGAGATGGCGGGGTGCAGTCCCAATAAGAATGAGGGATGGATGGGTAGGAAGAACAGGTGGGACAGGAAGGATGGCCAGGGCGCCGATAGATGCGGTGAAGAATGTGATGGGAGGGGAGTGAGGAGGTTTGAGCCTGTCGAATGAGGCACGCAGCCTCACGAGTTAGACGGGAACTGGGGGGTGGGTACAGGGTGCGTGATAGGCGTTGTGCGTGTAATTGGTAACGGCGGGAAGCGCGGTGTTGAGTACGAACCGTCGGCGGGTGGTACAAGGTTGGCCAGGACATGGGCGGACCCGGGAAAGGTACTCGGAGGTCCACTGTAGCACAGAATATGCTTGCTAGTGAGCTCCATAAACCCTTGTCCTGCCCTTCTAAGTTTGCTTAACCCTATAATATCCCACCTAATGTCTGAGAGCTCCTCTAGTAGTACAGTCAAACTTCCCTCTCTAGAAACAATGCGTGCATTGAATGTTGCCCGGGTCTGTTTTCAAAGGTGGCCCATCTGGACCCAGAGATTCTTAGCATCCTCTGCTGTATCGCTGTTCTGACCGCTGCCATTGACGGGGGCTCTGCAGCTGCTGGGGACTGAAAACCAAGACTGAGACTTAGGCTGAGGGAGACTGAGGGCCACCTTTCAAGTTCAACTGCCATTAAAAAAAAAAAAAACATCTCGAAGCAGTGAATTTAAATAAAAAAATTCAGGTGCATTTAAAATGACCCTCCGTAATAAGACGTGAATTTTGCGTGGTCAAATTTGTGATCTGTTGCACGTGGCAAGAAGCGACCGTTCTTACATTGGCTGTCTCCCTTGGTAGTGCCACGGTGCGAGCAGCTGGAGTCCCTGCTGGCAGACTGGCTGCTGGGGCAGGAGGCAGCGCCCCTGCCACCGAGGCACTGCTGGCGGCCCCTCGGCTCTGCTGTGACCCTGGTCACGAGCCTTCGCCAAGCCAAGGGCACACAGGACATACGTGAGTGCGCACTTGGCCACTCATTTTCCTGCACTTGCTGGGGGCGGGACCGTGCGATTTTAGTAAACCTTGGGCTGCGTGAATTTTTAGCATCCAGAATGTATAATCAGTGCACTTTGAACGGGAGCGTTTAAGATCAGTGCAGTTGGTACGGTTGTTGTCTAACAGCATCACAGATTAGTGCTACACAGTCGCAAATCAGGTGTATTTGTTCTGTTGTTGACTGGTCGCGTTCAAGCTCTTTCCAAGCAGGCAAACATAATTGACACGCAATCTTTGATTACGCAACTGTGCATATGCATGTACAAGGAAGAACGTCAAAAAAATATAATAGGGCAGCAAGTGCCAAGTGTAAGTAAAAAAGTGGTTTTGTCAGATTAGTCGTTATATTTGTTCAAGTGTTTTATTTCTAATGGGCTGGAACAAGCACAGAAAAAGAGGGCATAAGCACTTGTCTGTACTTTATGCCTAAATTCGTTCCAGCCAGCTAGAAATCACATTGCTCTGTCATTATAAGCCAGTGCGAAGTCTTTGTGGAAGTCATTCAACGTCTTCTTAACATCCTGTAGCTCCTATTGCTCAGTGCATGTAACATATTGCCTTTTTTAATTGGTCTTTTTTATGTGCCTGCTCAGAGCAGTTCTGTGCAGCTCCATGTTTTATTTGCCCATAGAATGTCTGTGGCAGGAGCAGTTTTGTGCTGCCCAGGAACTGCTCAAAGCTGCTGTGGGCAGGCAAATAAGAGAGACAAACTTTTTTGGTGACCAGTTTCGTCAATCATAGCTAAACAGAGCATGGGAGCAGCAGCTGGAAGGCTTTACTGCACTGCCCAGGAGCGCGTGCAGTACCCAATACTATGTGCGTTTGATCTGCCCCCGCTGCCGTGTGTGTAATTTCCCCTCTGCAGGTGTTTTGGACGCCTGTAACAGTTCTTGCCACTCCACGCAGGGTAGTGCCTTTAATTAAGTGTGATAGGCTGAAGGTGTGGTCACAGGAAAGCCGGTCGCTGCTGACGGTAGTGTTGATGCTGATGGTGCTGATGGAGCAACTTAAGGTTAAGGGAAAGCGAAACGCAGCTATAATGAAGCATAGAACTCTGTGGGGGTATAACAAATATGAAGTAGTAAGAGGAATGTGGAAAGGAGTAATGGTTCCGGGTCTCACGTTTGCAAACGCTGTACTCTGCTTAAAATCAGACGTTCTATCAGGCCTTGAAGTAAACCAGAGAACGGTAGGACGTTTGGCCTTAGGCGCGCATGGAAAAACAACTAACGAAGCAGTTCAGGGAGATATGGGCTGGGCGTCGTTTGAAGTTAGAGAAGCTCAGAGTAAAATATGCTTTGAGATGAGGTTGAGGGCAATGGATCAACGAAGGTGGGCAGCTAAGGTTTTTAGGTACCTATACCTGAAAAGCGTGGACACGCAGTGGTTAAGAAAGACTAGAAGGCTAACGATGAAATACGGAAAGAACAGTGGGGAATCCAAAACAGCCAAGTTAACCAAAAAAGAGGCAAGGCAGATTGAAACGAATAAATGGAGGGAAAAAATGGAAGCTAAAACGTCGTTAGAGATGTACAGGGCTGAGAAGATGAACATTAGAAAGGAAAATTTCTACGATAATTCCCAGGGCAGTGCTTTGCTTTTTGAGGCTAGAGCAGGTTGCCTGCGAACTAAGAGTTTTGTGGGGAAGTATTCACAAAATGATAGGGTATGCGTGATGCGTGGTCTGCGGAAAAGAAACAGAAACTATGCGGCACATAGGGTGAGGGTATCCATCCAAATCTACATGAAGGGAATATTGGGCTTTCAGAAGCCCTAGGATTTAACGGTATCAGAGAGGAAGTTAACTTCAAGGCTGTCAAGGGGACGAAAAGAAGATTAGAATGCTGGTGGACGAAAAGCAGGGAGGGGAATATTGCCTAGGACAGTTACCACTTGTAACAGAGAAAAGAAAGTATTTCGGGCCTAATAAGCGTTAGTGCCTGCCCTAAGCAGCGCTAGTATTAAACCAAGAGTGTAAAACATGGTTGTATTAGTCCTTTTTGGGAAGATGACATGTCATCACTCCGCATCAAAGGGGAAACCAATAGGAATCATCATCATCATCATCATCATCAGTGTGCTAGTGCCACTATGGGGCCCATTGCTGCTCTTTGGGCCTGCAGAGCGGCGATTGAACACATCGGATGGGGCGGCATGTCCCCAAAGCATGCGCTTTGGTTCTCGTCGGCTCTCCCAGCTGGTGCAGCAATGCGATCCGGCCGAATTTCTGTGCTCCCATCACATCTGAGTGGACCTGTTTCTTAATGAGTGAAAGCATGCCAAATGTAGCTGCGCCTTGTTCGTGTTTCATGCCTTTTAAACTTTTTCAGATGACGGTCTTTATGAAAGGCTGAAAGAAATGCACTCTGCACTACAGCTGCGGTTCCAAGAGGCACAGTCACCTAGTCATGCCAACTTTCAACGGCGGGAAAGCATCGACGACACATTCCACCTGCTTCGCAGTGCTCTTGAACAAGCTTTAAACTTCAGCACAGATGATTGTACAGGATGAAAATAAAGCTTGTCACTACACAGAAACGGAATTGAGTGGCAATTTTGTTTATTTCATACGCAGTGTATTGAGGGCCGGCCGACGGTGCTGCAAGCGTCTGCTCCAGTGCAATACAACGGTGTTACAAGTTCAAGATGAGTGCCTTTTTTTTTTTTTTTTTTTTTTTTTTTGCGAGAGTTTGCCTTACGGCATAACAGTCATATATACAACATTACATTGGTTTCACGCAGAAACGTCAACAGAGACCGGTACTGAGGCCCCCATATCCACCGCTGTAGATCAGGGGGTCTCCCAGGATGGAGTCCTGTGCCCCGGAGGTGTTGCAGGCGAGAGGTTTGAAGGGCAGGGCAGGTCCATAGAAGGTGGCTCGTGTCGGCTTCAGACGCAGGGACCGTACAAAAGGGACAGGTGTCCGCAAACGGTGCGTGATAGCGGGCAGGCCAAGCGTGGGTCACTGCTGGGGATAATGCCACCCCAACTCGAAGCCTCCGCAACAGGACCTCCTCCCAGCGGGTGTGCAAGAACAGAACTTGCGCAGCACAGGCTATGCCACGTCCATGTGCTTTTTTTTTTTTTTGTACTCCCATCTTTTTATTATAGCAATTATGGGCAATCTGTGTTAGGAAAATCTACTGATTTAATCAGAAATTTGTCTAAACGTGGCTGTTTTCTTCATTCCGTCTGTTAAATACTTGTTGAAAGGTGTCGGTTCACCTTAACCAAGTTTGCTTTTGATGTGAATCTACAGTAAACCCAGGTAACATTTCGTGACCTAAAGTAGACGTCACAAAAGCTTTTGCCAAAAAATAAGGTGCACACAAACCGATACGCGTAACGAATGTAATTTGCAAGGTTATCTGCACCATCCTAGTACAACACGCTGAAAACAAAGCAAAACACGGTGTAAAACATTATTTGATTATAGCCAACAGAGGTTTGTAGGACACGAACATGCTACTCAAAACGCACTGCACTTTAAAGGAGCCATGAAGACAAAACAGGTTTGGTTCATTCAAAAGATGGCCTCGTTAGAATCATACTGACACTTTTAATGTAAACTTCGCTCAAATAAGCTTATAATTAGGAAAAAAGGGAATGGCCATGCGACCCACTCGCTCATTTCCCGCAACAGAACCTATGATGTCACACCAGCCAGCTCTGCGATTGGCGGAGGCCGGCAAAAGCAAACGCAAATTAGGCAGAGCTTATAAGCTTGCCGAACGAGTTATTAGCGCTTAAATTTAGGGCACATTCTTTCTAAAGCAGTAAGAACGGGGACAAGCAGTGGAAATTACGAAAGCATACGATAATATAGACGTACCGAAGCGTACTGCTGTTGGTACTGCGCACACTATGCTTGGTTTAGCTGCACAGGACTGCGGAGCTTTGGGGTAGTCTCGACGACACTGGCCGATTGATGCAAGCAACGGTGTCTTACGTGACCATATTTGTCAAGCGAGCGCCATGTTTCACGAAACGATTATTTTCTCCCTGAACAAAAACAAGCCAGGTTCAGATACAGTCAAAAATAAACCACAGGCAGAAAACGGCTTGCCACGATATGGTGGCGCCATCTCGGTTCACTAACGGTAAACCAGGCTTCCCAATCGGCTGCAGAGCGGTCGGTTCCTGTTATGTCATTGCAGACCATGAAAAAACATGATTTGGCGGGGAAATCAAAATTGTAACTTAAAATTAATAATTTCTCACTGAATAAAACACTGTTTGCATTTGGACAAGCGCTGGGGACACTATAAAACACAAAATCTTTCAAATGAAACAAACTGGTATTTTGTCTTCATGGCTCCTTTAAGGTGGTTAACCAACTAGGAGAGAGACATTAGAGGCACGTGACTTTGACGTTCGCAACTCGTGCAATGGTCGTCTTTAACCCTGTGAGTGCCACGTGCAGTTTGATGTTACTGCGGTGAGTGAGGGGTAGTGAGTGAGGCGGCATGCCCGAACTGCTTATATCGAGTTTGAACAGATATGGACTTCTGCTGGTGGAAGTCCCCTGACAGCAGTGTTGTCAAATGCCAACCTGGGCCCCGCTCGTACTGTTCAGCGTTCAGCCTCGTAATTCTGCTGCTTTGAAGAAAGCAGGCAAAGAGTGTATTGCATACCACACACTAACAAAGACATCCACGGCCCACTAGTATGGAGGCCTCTCCCAGTGTTGACGGTGGTTGTCGGTGCCCTGGTCAAGCACTGACAGATGGGGCTGCCTGGCAGGCAGGCACAGGACTTATATGAGCTTAAGAGTACTCGGCAGACTGTTGAAAACACCCTTCCCCATTTTTTTACTGCCGTGCTGATGTGAGTCGGGCAGAAAAGGTTGTTCTCACAAGAGCAGTTGGTAACAGCAGTGACTCTGGGTCCACGGCTGCATTGAACTAGTGGCATCAGATCGAAAGCCCACCAGTATTGGCTGCGATTTCATGAGTTGGTGCTTAGGATTGCCCTGGACGTCTTTCCTGCTCTGGGTGGCATTGGTTTGCCAGGGGGATTGGTCTGGCAGGCTCCACGGTGGTGACAGTGTGGCGGCAATCAACGCGTCCTCAAAACACCTTAGGCCTAGGGGCCAAAGGATGGCAAGTACGTTTGTAGTTGTGCACGGTCTATGGTGCTGCCCCACAGCACTCCAGCTAAGCACTGCAGCCATGGATAGAATGCCGTTTGGTGACACATTCGAATTTTGAAAACTAGGCTTGCACAGGAGGACGCGATGGCACAGGGCAGTGCATCTGCCTCCGTGGTGTAGAGGTTAGTGGTTAAGTCCAACTGCTGCCTCCTGTATTCTTTTGCATTTTTGGTTTCTATTATAATTTTCATGGCTTAGGTTAGTCTTGCGCATTTTAGATAACTGCTTTCTGTTCGTAAGGCTATGGTAGGTTAGGTTACGTTATGTTGGGGAGAGCGAAGTGTTGCCAGCCGCGGCTCCCTTTTTGCGAACCGGTGGATGTCGCTTCTGTGCCGTCCTTATAGTAACGTCGGACGGCACTCTACGCGCAGCCTATTTCATACGTTATTCACCGCGCATATTACAGCAACGGTGTACAACGGAATGCTTACTTATGCTGAACGACAAAATTAATTTATTGTTTCTGCAGCAAGAGACCTGGCCACTGTACCAGCCACACCCATGACAACCAATGAAGTTACACGTTCACCTGCTCTTAAAAGAAAATTATTTCCTTGCACATTACAGGCTACGAGTCCGCGTTGTTGCACCCAGGAAAGTACAAGCTTCAGTGACCTTTTATGCACTTGTGCCGCGGAATGCTTCGCAGACCATTCTCTTAAAGCTATCGAACACAACACGGTTAAAAGAACTTCACACCGTCACTGCCGTCAAACGTGATGAGCTCGGCCTTTCCTTGCTTTTCGAGCGTCTGCAAGGACAGCCGTAGCAGGTCGACGTCGAGACCGAAGAACTCTGTGCCGGCCGTGTCGTCGCCCTGCACAAGTTCGTAGAACGTGCACACGGAGTTCAGATGTCCCGTGGCGTCCGCCCAGTCGTACATCAGTTTTCCCCACTCTTCAGGTGACCTCCATAAGACGTAACAGCGCGTCTGCTGCTTATCCGTCCAGGCGATGTGGCCTTGCGAACACATTGACTTGAGGATCTCCCGAAGAGCGTCCATTGACAGCTTGCGAGAGATGTCCTTGTTGTGGAACAGTGGCGAGGCCAAAGCTTCGGCGACGTCAAGAACGTAGGCTTTATGCGCTCGGTAGTAATTCAGGATGAGGTTACTCCAGGCTTCCAGCTGTTTCTCTCTCGTCGCTAGCGTCGGTTGGAGTGTGAAGAACGGCGGAAAGCTGTACTGCCACGGCCACTCGAAGTCGGTCATGGCGACGTACCGCTTTTTCTTTGAACCAAGCTAAGCAGACAGCCCGAGTTCACAGCACATCAAATGTGCCAAACGGCAAGAACACCTTGTGGCAGATAACAACGCACAGCGTTAGCAGCGGTGGGGCGTGAACAGACTCTGCATAGAGAAAGACTGAGCAAAAACAGCTTTGGATTGACTTCTACAGTCTTCATAATGGCTTCACCATCGGCTTTGGAGAAGAAGATAATTTTCTTGAAATCCAAGTACAATATAAATACGTTTTGATTCCTTTATAATAATAACTGAACGATACCGCATAAAACATAATGCACAAAATGCTAGATTTGGAAAAGTATTTTTGTGGGGACGTTGCCAGCATTGCGGGGCAAAATCCCAGCCTCTGCTGGACCAGCAGAACACGAAGAACAGGTGTCGCTGAAGAAGGAAATCAAGAGGAGTGGCGTGGTTTCTGTGGATTTGTGCCGTGCGCGGTCCCTCTGTTCTGTGGCGCGGTGGAACCAGTGCAACGAAGTTCAAACCTCGTTGATGAGAGTCACGCTTGAATGTGCCGTTTGTAGTCGCCAAGGGATGACGGAGGCGTGATGGATTCAACGGTGAGTTACCGGGTCGCCGCATCGATTAGCTCGGCTTCGCCGGAGGGTCCACAACTCGTGTGTTGCGAGGCTGTGAGTGCAGCCGAAGGTACTGCTAGCGTTTGCGTAGAAGTGCTGCTGGGAACCTTTGTATAATTCCATGCTTCGGTGTTCAAACCTGGCGCTAAATAAACCTTGGCGTGGGAGTAATACCGCGGGGGGACTTGAGATTGTCGAAAATACGAACGTTTTCTCATTACTTTCCTGTATCAGCACCTCGCGTGCAATAATATGAGTGCAATAATATTGTACCATCTCAGTGCCACTGTTTTATTGACATGTTTGCTGGCGCTTGAGGTGGGGGCGCGTACAGTCAAAGCTTTGGTACAGTACGCTTGCCCAACGCACGATGGGTGAGGCGGCAGTTGTTTGAGGCAGCCAGCTGTGTCGAACGTTCCGTTTTTGTCATTACCGCCTGTTCTCAAGATTCGTTTCTTTTTATTTTCTCCCAGAGCCATTCGAAAGAAGGCCGCCCTGTCAGCTCGTTTGGAGGTAAGGGACGTGCGCGCACACTTGCATGATGTCTGCGGATTCCTGCATGATGGATTCGCGCCTTTAAAAAGCGACAGGTTGAAGGCGAGCTCACCTGCGGAGCTCGCCGGCTCGCGCTCTCACGCAGCTCGCCGGCTTCACCCGCGACCGCCACAAGTAGCGTTCGCGCGTCGCTGAATAGTATTTATAGTCTTTCATACGGGCAAGTTGCAGCGCTGTCTGTTTGCCATGTGACTGATCGTTTGACGTAGTTTAGAAAGAAATTGTCGGGCTGGTGAAATTTGCACTGCAGGCTTTCGGATGCACCTACAGTGTTTCGCACTACAGTAGAACCTCGTTGCAAGAGCCACTGTTACAAGAGACACTTGGTTATAAGAGACATTTGAAAATGGTCTGGTTGGTTTTCCTATGCTCACCGTGTTAGCAACATTGCATACAAGAGACACTGTTACTAAGGGCAACTTTTTGGGGATCCCTATATTAAATTCTTCACTATTTAGAAAAAAACTTGATGAAATGGGGGCCCTATATGAAGGAACTTGTGGAAAACCGCCTATATGAAGGACCTTGTGGAAGATGAAGCTTGGGCCTGCATTCAAGAGACCGCAGATGTTCCAGAAACTTTTGAGGAGTTTGTGTCTGCCGATGTGGACCTTGTGTGTTCGAGGAGCCTACAGATCGTGTGATTCTCACGCGAGTAAACGGTGCCCTAGAGGATGAACCAGAGGAGTAGGATGACGATATTGTCGGCAGTTAAGGCTGAAAATTGTCTAAGAGCACTCTAACAGTATTGAGAGAACAGGAACGCTTGCAAAGTGAAATGCTTTACTTACAAAAGTTGGAAAGGAAGCTAATGCAATCTGCAGTTCCCGAAACTACTATGAATGACCTTCTTAAGCCATAGTGGGATTTTTTTTAATGTGTATGAATACGCTTCGATACTGATTTATAAAAAAGTGGTTATTTTCGGCTACCTACAGTATCTGGAATTTTTGGTTATAAGAGACATGTTTTTCGGGTTCCTTGAGTGTTTCTTGTAACGAGGTTTTACTGTAGTGTCGGTCAACGTAATTCACAATTCACTTTTGGTATTTAAACGTAACGCGGGCTAAGTTAGCCTAGCTCTGGTGCAATTAAAATAATGATGCCTGGATAAAATATAGCGGAAGAAACTGAAGACCACTTCCTGCGTGGTTATTTTACAGTAATTTGAGTTCGCATTAGAAAACGTAATTTTAAGAATACACCCACGGCCGTGCCAACCGGCGAAAGGTTGGCGACTCATTTAGCCACGAAAGAGAGAACCACACATCTGTATTTTCGATTACTCCTGTGAGGAACGGGATAACCCGCGCCGTCACTTGGTTGGACCGTAGGAGTGTGGCCATTGCTCACTCCACTTCTCGTATTAGTCATGAGCTGGGAAGCAGGGCCGTACCCCTCCCGAAATCTTTTCCAGGCAGCACGTAAGCAATACTTATTGTTGCTTTCAGCAAAACTACCCCCTTCCCAAAATCCATACCCCCCCGAAAAAAATTTCTGGCTACAGCCCTGCTGGGAAGGATGATGACCATGCGTCCTAACGTGTTAATATTTGCCAGGTATAGCGAAATTCGAGGCACATTATAGAGCCATCTTTCCTCGCCTTGGGGGACTGTTCTCCCAAGGCGAGAAGAGATTGCTACGCAATCTACGCAGGCTTATCAACGTTTACAATTGTCGGGCTCAAGTCCTTTACGAACTGCACCAGCAGCATACATTGAATCGTTGCGCGAGCCTACAAAAGGCAAATCGAGGGGGCCTAGGGGAAAATTAACGTTTTCTTATTTTGGGAAGCTATCTAAAAGAAAAAGCGGGAACCACGGGAAGGGTGCGAGAAGTACCGTCAAGCACAACGGAGGCGTCCTGCTACATCCCGGGTGGATCCCCGCCAGCAGCTGGGCGGGTTTTGAGGAGCGGGAGCCCGCGCTCTACTGTCCCTGCTCTACTTCTCTAGCGCCCGCAACGAGCAAAGGGTTGAGGTAAAGGTTCCAGGGTAGAAGCCTGTGCATGACGGATGTCCCCCCAGAACCACTGCCGAGCGCTTGAGCGCGGAAGAAATACGTCCACGCTGCTTGGCGGCCGCTAGGAGTCCGAACGTGCCCACTTTGCAAAACTTCCCCCTCTCCAATCGCCTCGTAACTTCCAGCTCTTTCGTCGTTCCCAACCATTGCTATGGATGCGCAAGAAGACGCAGTGCGCATGCGCAAAAGTATGCGTTTTGAGGTTACCGCGAAAACGTGACGCCGCTCTGGTTTGACACCGTCCCGGCTGTCCCAACTTGAAAAGCGTAGTCGTGAGATTTTTTTTTTTTCTTTTACAGCGTCAGCTAGTAGCGGGAAACAGAGACAATCTTAACCTGTATTGCGTCCATTAAATTGTGCGCGTCGAAAATATCCGAGGACGCGGTGCGCTTTTGTCACTAATCAAAGTAATGATGGTCTGGAGAAGCTCGCCTTCACTTTATCAGGCAAGCAGATCAAATTAATGATGGTCTGGCGAAGCTGGCCTTCACTTTATCAGGCAAGCAGATACTACGCCAGATCACAGCTTGGTCCTTGACCCGAGCCCTGCACATGGAAGGTGACAGAGGATCTGATGGAAATCGATGACCTTCCTGTTGTCACTCCCAGGACCTCGAGCAACAAAGGATGCAAAGGAGCGCAGCAAAAGAGACGGCCACATCACACACTGGGATGGCCACAACGATCATTATACTTGAGACGCTGACCATGCCAGCGAATTTATCGGTATTGGAACAAGCGATTACGGAGGTTTAGTGCATGGCTACCAAAAGATTGAGAGTGTCAGGAGATAACCCTGATCGAATACTAGGCATCTGAGAGAGAGAGAGAGAGAGAGAGAGAGAGAGAGAGAGAGAGAGAGAGAGAGAGAGAGAGAGAGAGAGATTTAATGGGCAAGTGAGGTCAGCCAGGGTAGGCGCCCGACTTGCTACACCAAATGGGGGTGAAGGCTTGATAAAAATATATTGAAAGAACTCTCATTTACACAGGAATACCCAATTACACAGACGCACACGAAAAACACACACTATCAGGCGATATAGTCATTTGTCCGAGATTTGTCACAAGTCCAGTGCTCCGACTTTTTTGCGCGACTTGCCACGCCGGTTGTAAGCCAGGGCCCAAGAAGATGCTTCGAAGAGATCTGGGCGGGCACGGGCAGGCCCAGAGAAAGCTTAGCCATCGGCTGCACCTGTGTAACCGCATGCTGACGCTTCTCGCAGCCTTCCGAAGACGGGGACGTCCAAAACTTGACATGCAGCTCCGCCGCGGTCACGGCAGAATGGAACTCATGTTCTATACCAGGGTCGGCAACCTGCGGCCCCCGGGCCGCTTCTGCGGCCCCGACACGGCGTCAGGACCCCCTCCCTCCCCTTTTCACTTCCTATCTGAAGGCCGACATGACAGTTTTCATCTCAACTTGGGTAGACAGGAACAAAGAAAGATGATACCTTCCAGTTGGCCTTGTCCCTCATCATCACACTTAGCGAGGTATACCCCCCCCCCCCCCTTCCCCTCGATTTGCCATCCGGCCCCCGATGTGTCGACCTCATGCAATTCAGCTCTGCACGTCAAAAGGTTGCCGACCCCTGTTCTATACCAACTCACATTCACTCAGTAGTCGCCAATGAACGACATACGAGTTCAGCTCGATCTTGCACCTGCGGATGCTGATGCCACGAGTAGTAGTCCATTCACGATGGTACCGTACTCGGACGCGCGATTTAGCGGGCGAACGTCCGCAGTGCAGCCGGCCCAGTCGGGGTGAACTTCAACTTCAAAAACCTTCCCACATCGTACAAATGAGTCCTCTGAGAGTTTAGCTCACTATAAGCATTCCGCGTGCTGCCAGAGGAACGGCTACATTCCACGCGGAAGCCATGTTCCAAACTCGGAACCCCCACCCCCCAAACAGGCCAACTTAGGCAGAAGTATACGCGGTATAGAAAGTGTGTGCGGACGACATCACCGTGTGAACCAGAAATGGATGTCTGGGAGAGAGAGAAATAAACCTCCAGGCCGCCGTAGACACCATTAACCTTTCTTTCCACCAACGAAGTCAGCCCCAAACTGGCCCGAAAAGGCAGAATTTGTCGTTATACATGGAGGCAGACATTCGCAATCAAGGAGTGCGGAAAAGAGAAGCGTAGAAGCTACATCTTCGACCGTCTTGTACAGCGGAAAGCCGTAATCTGCATTATTGATTGGAACGTTCCTAAACGAGGCGTGGACGTCCGACACGCGTCCCGCATGCATAATCAGAACAGTGAAGCAAGTCACTCAGACGTTCCGCACTGTCAAAAGACATCGTGCCTTGAGAGGGAAGGAATGAGAAATGCACGTCTCAACCAGAATTTCATCCGCTCGCGCGTATTGTATACGGAGCACCGTATCGTTCTAAACTGGTACCGTATTTCCAAACGCTGAAGCGCTGCACAGAGCACCCACGTGACATGTCTTTGCACGCGATGCAGGACCGTAATTAAATGTCGTCGTTGGCTGCGCCCCAAACCTAGAGCGACCTATAACATACCAAATCACTATTATTAACGAAAACAACTTGCACATTTGTGTTTAGAAAAAAAAATTAAATTAGAAAAAATAGGAAAGCAATGAAAAAAAAAAAAAAAAAACGTAGACCTGCTGGGCTCGAACTCAAACCATCAGCGCCAGTATTCAGTCATCTACATCGGGGCCACCGAGCGCGAACGGTGGGATCCTTTTAGCAGGCGCTCAAAAGAATAGCGCGCGCAGAAGCTTTTCTTTCCTCCATGGCACGCAGACAACACGTGTCACGTGGGGGCTCTGTGCCGCGAAGCGTTTGGAAACACGCAGCTTGCGGCGTTCAGATCGCCTTGGTGGGTCGGGCTGCCATCGTCGCCACTTATTCCTCCAACCGGCGGCCACCACGCTTCCATAACGTAACCCCAGACGCCCGATAGAAGTTTCTCTCCCTTTCCTGACAACAAAGTGTCGCGGGATTGGAGCCGGTCTTCTTAGACACTCCGTTAGCAGCTCTCAGTAACTACGGCATGCATGATAGGCCTAATCAAGGTTCCCATGCACGCTTGCAGTCAACATTCGCAGGGTCAGGCTTGCCATACTCGTTCACGACGGCGGCAGGCTTCCCCGTGGGAATGGATCTTGCGTACAGATCCAAAGCCGTTACTGTTCAACACGGGAAATTATCAGGAATAAAAAAAAAAAGATGAGCATGGCTGCGTTTCTTGAGGGACACCGCTCCAGAGGTGAGAAGTGTCACATATCCATGGCGATGCGGCACCTGTCAGGCAGCTTCCCTACTTCGCCACTGCTTTAATGAGGACGGCATGTGCTATTAGGACCGAAACTTCACCTCACGAAAGAACCCAGTCACAGCGATGGGGAAGACTTGAGAAGCTCTGGTGTTCAGCGAAATCTGTTGTGGCATGAACTCTGAGCTGTCAGCGCAGTTTGGAAGGCGGCCGGATAAGCCATCTTCGTCAATTTTTGACCCCAGGAGGCGCGCTGCGCCTGTGACGACGCTGGACGCACATTTACACTAATCAGGCAATTTCATGCGTGCCAACATGTTTCGCACCATGCTTCATAAATGACTTCACGCGCGACACTGGGCACCAGCGCGTCGGCTGCCAAGTACCGCTGCTGCCGGGAAGCGAACTCGCAACGCCTTATCGGCTGTACCGGTTGCGGGCGCAACGCCTTATCGGCTGTACCGGTTGCGGGACGTTTGTGTAAGTGGCCCGCAGGAAAAGTTTTAGCTGACCGTTTTCGACGGTCCGCTCCTACCGGCGCAACCGCCAAGCGCGCCAGGCATGCGCCATGGCGCTCCCGCTTGCTATCAGAGTGGAGCGGACCCTGAAAAACGTTCAGCTAAAACTCCTACTAGTGCATCATGCGTCGCTTCACTGCGTACCAGCCGGCCTTTGCGGCATGGGAATGCGTAACCCGTCCAGCAGAAGGGTATACGGGGATGGCCACTCGAGATGTGGCGACCGTATACTTTAGCAGCGAACGCTTCAAGTTTTGAACCCCCCTCCTTTTTTTGACTCCCCCCCCCCCCCCCCTCTCAAAACATTTGATGTTTTCGCATATGTGTCGCGCAAAGACCCAAGAAGCAAACCTTAGGACCCCCGGCGTACCGTCGCGAAAGGGGCAGTGAGCGGCGTTCACTTGGCTTTTCCAAAACGCCGCCACAGCTGATGATGCTCTCGCGGCTTACGCTTTCCGGGCACGGTTGCGTGCCGGGTTGAGGAATGCCATCATGTTCCATGGTCCACCGCGTGGGGAGATTTGCGAAGTGATATCCCGCAACTACGATTTGCTGCACTTCCCCGTGGCGCGGCAGCGCGCGTAGAGCCGTCATTGACGGGCAGTTTGTTGGATGATTTCCTTCTTACATGATGGTGATGTTGATGATGAGAACTACGATGGCTTTCCCCTTGAATGCGGATGGTGACAATAGTTTCTTGGCATATGGCTACTGCTTATTTAAAAAAAAAAAAAAAACGGCAGTATATTTTTTTCAGTTATGCGCTTAAGATATATATATATGATTCTGACGGTCCTTTGCTGGCGCTTTCCCTGCTTTTTCTCCGCCAGTACACCAACCGCTTTTTGCTAATCTGCAATGTAGACCAGCTACTAAGTTCTCGATTGTTTCCGTATCTTTTCCACAGCATACATATAGTCGCCACAGCTGTGGCAAGTATTTGCTCACACAGGTCATTGTCCTCACGTAGACAGCTTGAGTCTCAAACAGCAGCGCACCCCGTTGTGCGTTATCGTAAAATAAATTATTTTTCATTCTCCATTTGTCTCTTTATAGACCCCATTGACTTTCTTGTCTCTATCTTTCCCGCGCACCTAACTGTCCACGCTTCCTTTACTTTCGTTTTCAAAGGGACACAGAAAGCGCTGAGTGGCTTTTTGTTGTAACTGAAAGATCGTCGCACTGTTCAAGGCTGTTTCAGCTTTTGATCGACGGCAGACAGTGTCTTGTTTGCTTAGAAATCATTCCTGTCTTTGTTGCCCTTACATTTTTACGCTACGCAAAAGATCACGTCACACAAGGCGTAAAGAGGGCCCGCCTACAGAACCATTCAAGGCGTTTCCCGGAAGGAGGTGCTGTTACTTAGCGGCCCCTGATTTGTTCGTTTGCCCCATTAATTGTGTACTTTGTCGTCGGCTTTCTCGTCGTCTTCCGCCCTTGAGTGTCGGCACTTTTCAGGCATATTCCGGTACCTGGGCACTTTTCTTGCCTATTTCTTTCCGTCCAAGCTTCTGCGCCTTCCACCACAACGTATTTTACGTTATGCGTCCCTGGCTTAAAAGGAGGCCTGGGTCATGTGTATAAACAGTAATTTCAAGTTCTATTAAGTATTATGGACAGGTGGAAAAATTTTAAGGGAGGGAATTGCTCCAGAATACCTCCTATCAGCAAGCAGTCGTGACCGAGTGGCTGTGACTCCGGCTTCTGGAGCAGAGGGCCCTGGCCTCGGTTTCCAGAATTTGCCAATTGGCAAATTCTGTTTTGTTTTTCAGATACGTGCTAGAGGTGTCTGTGCACGTTCGCACAAAGAATTGAGGATAGGCTTGAAGCCATTTGATGCCTGAAGGGATCTGTATGCTGTGCCGAAATCTCGACAGTGCGGGCAAATAAATGACCGACCCGGCCATTTATTTGCACTGTGTCCTCCTGCTCCTTTTCAACTGTGACCTCCTTTCAACGGCGGTATACGGAATGGCGTGGCGGCAAGGCATGACGCGTGTCCAAGAATCCCTTATCCCGTATATATGACAAAGAAGTGGCCATACACAACGCACAGCGCTATACCACTGGCCGAAGGGCCGTCGCGGCGCATCGTCGCTCGCATGCCTGGCGGGGACAGAAACGGAATAAACTTTGCCGCTCTTTTCCTTTTCTCGGCGCGCGTGCACCAAGGACACGGCGAGTGGCGTCTGCAGCAGCAGCAGCAGCAGCCTTGGGCGCCGATCTCGGGTTGGTGGCAGCCGCGCATGTGCGGGCAGCGGGCCGTGCACGGAGGCAAATTGGCGGCATCCCATCGGGTCCAGCACGCGCGATTAGGAAGTGGCCGCCTGTATGTGTACGGCACGCAAGGTCGACTCGGCAGTGTTAAAAAAAGGGAGCGTGAGTTTGACCAGGAGTAATACAAGTTCGAAAAAGAGAACGAAATAGCACGAACACCTCGAGAACAAGTGCCAGAGAATTTTCGTATTTTTGGGCTTCAGCCATAAGCTGTAATTGTATGCTTACGGGAGCTCGTAATATCTCTCCTCTGGGACCCGCGTTTTGCTCGCCCGCCGCTATTAGCAAATACATCCCCGCATCTCAATCGTCTTTCGGCTATCACATATTAACTTGTTCAACGCGTGGATTTTGCTCTGCGCGCCTGGTTAATGCGATGTCTCGGCGGGACGGAAATATCCTCATCTTGACCTTGACATGGCACACAAAATGGCGCAAAAAGAACAGGTTAAGGAAGGTTCGGATTGTCGCTAAATGTAAATGGCTATATCTATCCTGGGAGATCCTGTAAACAAAGGTAAACATGCAGTCGAATAGAAAATCGGGTGAATTTGGGACTGGGTGGAAATCAAATTAAGCCAGAGCCTGCGGAATGCGACTCTTAGCACGCATCCCCAACGCCATGACGGCGCGGTCCACATGCTGAGGGGCCCTTACCATGGTGCCAGCTGTTCTTTTTATCGGCGTGTCGATCGCCAGTGGCACGGCGTATATACGCTGCAGAGCACATATCTAAAAAAAAGCAAAGTGCTTTTGCGAGTTCATAAGTTCTCTGGATATATATCGATCCAAGGTTTGTTTGCGTCAGAGGCGCTGATCACTTACTTGGCCATGAGTTTTCACCGATGACAAATTATCCATGGGTTTTGTATTCATGTTCTAAAGCCCACATAGCAGAGGCGGAAGAAGGATTCATCATGCTTGTGAATTTCGTCACAACTGAAAGCGACAACATCAGGTGTGCATCCATTTGCTGCTCTATACATATCTATGCACACGCACACGTGCATTACACGCATGCCCACCCGGGGGATTGAACAAAGGGGCCAAAGCCACAACCTTGTATAATCAGGGGGTCAGAACTGTGCCCAGTTCGATGTAAAGCCGCAACTTAAGGACGTGCCACATGGATTGTTATCCTCTGACAATCATTGTAATCGCCAAGCTGTACCTATATACGTCACCAGCTATCGCTGTGCTCGGGTGATCGTATGTGGTTTTTAGAGCGCAGCTGGCGCAGATGCGATGTTGGGAGATTGTAAGTGGTGAGTGTGGGTGTCTCCCGCGAGAAAACGCTCTGCGGCCGAGCCAATACTAACGCCAGCAGTGTCCGCCGATGTAGGTAATTTGGGAGCGGCACTTCTGTTCCAGGCCTTACGCACAAAATAGCGCGTGTGTAGGAGCGCAGTTCACGTGGCCTGCTGACTTCGCCGGGCCGGTATAGCTGGTTTCTCCTATAGCCCCTTCGTACGCTTTAGCCACGAAAGGAAGAAGAAAAAACTGGCAGCATCTCCACTCCGTGGATGATGGCGAGGGTGCGGTGTACGGGGACTCGAAATGACAACCATGTTGCGCCCCTAGTGACATCCGATTTGCGCCCCGACCGTCATTCGATTTGAGCCGTTAGTTGCACCTTGATTATTCCCTAAGTGAAACTACAACTCACGGTTCAAATCGAATTTCGCTTGATGGTGGTTTGCGCACGGATGAACGCGGACGGACATTGGGAGGTCCTGAGGTACTCCGCACCGTTACAGGCGAGGGAGTGAGCCGTTTGTCTTTCGGGACTAACTCACGGTCGTAGCCCAATGGGTATGTAAGACGACTGACACCAACTCTGTCTGGTCTACCGGACACACTGCAGGCGCGAATCCTGCCGGTGCGTGTGCGGTTTTTTGCGATTGTAAATATGCGCGCGGACGCGGACGGACAGGTCCTATAGTTCATACCACAAGCTAGCTGCAGCACTGTGGATGCTACATTGTTATCAATAGTGCGCCCACTGAGGGCGCCTAACTCGCCGTGAGGGGGCTCCTGAAAGGACATTCCCTTCTCCCCTCTCGGCAAGTGGCACCGCAAGGCTCCGGCGCCTTTTGTTGCTTCCTTCGCGGTGAGTTAGGCGCCCTGAGGGGGACAACAGTGTAGCCTCCACTGTGCTGCAGCTAGCTTATGGTTAGCTGCAGCACCTAAAAAAAGTTTATGAAGGGGCTTTAGTTTCCCCTACCCTGTGCGGATTGAATTGTTACGTCACGCGACCCTAAGCGCTCGCACCTGCAGCCGACGCGGGGCGGTCATAATCTTACCACCGCACCATTTCGATAGTCGCACCATTAATAATCTTACGACCGCAAGGTATGCCTAGGAATACGTCTGAGCAAGTGGCTGCTTTGTTACGTTATCGCCTGATTATCGCCCTATCTGCGCCGTGGCTTCGCCTGACACAGCGTAATCGTCGCAGAATTTTTTCAAGAGGATATATTCTTCCTCCTCGGGCTGCTTGAACGCAGAAATTTTGGCCTGTGTGTCTGTCTCTAACTTGACTCAGCCAACGGGCAAAGGGAAACTGAAGCTGCGCAAAAGTTTTATATACCCACAGCCAAATCTAAACGTTTAAGTCCGGTGGCAGTGTTCATATACTTGTCGACATTGTTGAACACGAACAAAAAAATCACGCTAATACGATGCAGAAAATCAACACACAAGTGATATTTGCAGGGCTCCTTGATTATAATATTCACGGATGCATGTTTTAATGAAATACGAAATCCACCGCAGAAAAAAATTCACTCCATTGCCTGCTGTCGCCCGCGCCACTATAGCTTCTGACGGTATTTAAAGAAATCAAACGGCAGCAGTAACAAAAGGTTGCACTGATAGGTTCCACGTTCCGCTTGAAAGGCAACGGGGTTCTATAAACGCGCGAGTAAGGTGCCTCGATTCACGCGCGTCTCCGCCGCAGTGCTGGCATCAAGAGACCCGGCCTGCAGCAGTGGAGCGCGGTAAATTTAAATTGACTCGAGCAAACCTCTAGCGCGAGTAGCGAGACGGGAGAGGAACAGCATGAGAGGTGAGCGGAAACGAGAAAGGAGGCCTTTACGTGGGAGGGGCGCCGGATGACTATCGTCGTTCGACATTTGCAACGAAAGGAGCAGATACGCGGCGGCAATTTTTACCTGCGGCTGTGTTATGTAATGTAATGTGCATAACTTTTTAATAATAGGAATTATTTGGCTACTTCACCTACCTTGCACTATCTGGATGGCTGCGTATACGAGACCATCTAGCCTCTTACGCCAAGTCTGCTTGCAGCGACTTGCCTGTAAAGGGTGCACCACAGCACACGGGGCCCTACGGCGGCGAAGCAAGCGTTAGCATTTAGGCGAAGCATATATACTCGCACCACTCACTGCTCGCACGCACTACTTGCACTACTCAGTGCTCGCAGTACAGGATCTCTTTTTTTGTTATTGACAGATCCGGGCACACTGAGTTTAGCGGTGCACGCAGTTGTCCACTTGCGGTTATGATTATCTCATATTTATACTTCATATTACACTGTTGCAGAGTTTCTCAGTCACAGATGAAAAGCGGACGACAGTACGCAGTCTCGGTAAAGCCTTGTTGACAGGAGGCTTTATTTGCGAGTGCAAATAATGTGCAAAAAATATTTGCACTCGCCGGAAAAAAAAAAAAAAAGCATTCTGAAATGTGAAGATGCCAGCCATGGGGGAGGAGGGATGCAGCGCTCAGAAAATTTCGGGGGGTGTTCTGACACCGAAACACCTCCCTGGCTACGCCCCTGCTTGCCAATATAAGGTGTCTTCGATTTGGCTGCACTCGATGCATTCATTCAGGTAGTGCAGCACCCGCCTCTTCGATTTTCGAGTGCAGCGCACCGCGCGTGCACTTTTCTCTTCGATTTACCGACGGTGCAGAGAGTGCAGGTCGAATAGGTGACGGGTAAAAAGCGCAAAGGCTCATGGATACGTCGTCTGCTACCGCCACTTCCGGTTCGAGATCTCTCCTGCCCTCCCGTACGTCTGCGTGCGCCGGCGGCTGTCAGGCGCGTGTGTGCGTGTTGTTTATCTGTCACAGGGTGCTTACCTGTCAGATAAACTCCTAGTAGGGTCAATCGTTGTGATTTATGAAATTCCCGATGCATGAGCGTTTTTTTTCCCCGGTGGAAACAGATAAACAACAAGCACACACGCGCGTGAAAGCCGACGGCGTACGGGAGGCCAGGAGA
Organism: Haemaphysalis longicornis; assembly: GCF_048455015.1. Classification (NCBI taxonomy): domain Eukaryota; kingdom Metazoa; phylum Arthropoda; class Arachnida; order Ixodida; family Ixodidae; genus Haemaphysalis; species Haemaphysalis longicornis. Next base: position 18,170,059 of record NW_027526335.1, on the reverse strand, counting down.
GCTCCCGAACCGGAAGTGGCGGCTCTCCGCGGGAGAAAACAATGCACCCATGAGCCTTTGAGCTTTTTACCCCTCACCTATTCACGGCTTTCCCTGCACTTCCCAGGAAGGAGGTGCAGGAGCATACGACAAAAGTGCAGGACCGGTTCTGCAGTTCCGGCGCCTGCGCTGAACTGGGAACTCATGCACAAAGTGCAAGCCAAATCGTCCGGCCGCCGCTGACGTTGACCGGTGGCATCTCCAAATCAGAGCCAGTTAGGAGCTGTTACCTCTTGGATATGGACATTGAAACACTAACCGAGGCGATGTTTCACGGAAACAAGTGTACAACCGTATATTTTTAAACCGTTTTTATGTATACGTGCGCGTGTGCCCTGCCGGCTTATATATAGTGCTTCATGCTACGGTGTCTCGCCTTGACTCGTTTTATTGTGCACGAGTTATTTTAATCGAGTAGCGGTAGCGGATTGAAAGCGTATGCTGGCCGATACGCGTTCCGCTGTGCGTCAGTTTTTTCCCCCGCGTATTGAAATTACAATTTTTGTTAAAATTGCAGCAGTTCCTGTCGTTAATCGTTTAATAGAGGCCAGGAAGGACCGTGATTACCAAATCACCACAGTTTTATGCCGCGTTGAGTTCAATAAGCCTCTCACTGCCCTGTCATGCTTCTTTCTGGCGGCGTTACTGAAAAAAAAAAAAAAAAAAACGGTCGCGAGCCGTTGCTTCCAGTTTCCGTACGAAGCTAATTCGCCTGCGTGTCGTGCAGCTGAACTCCGAGTTCATCCCCGCTTGCACTAGGCGGGAGAGGTGGAACTCGCGCAATAGATATTCTCAAGTGGGTCTGCGGGCTATCTCAACTTCTAGTCCCGTACCGGTAATCGGTAAGCTGTGTCGCGCACTATAGGTGGTATAGCTGTCAGCTTATATAGAGGGGCGCGGCTGTCCTCTGACTGATCGATGCCTCGCCACGATGCAGCCGGGCAGGTTCTTCTTCGCCTATACATCTGGTATGCTGCTCGTGCATGCCCGCGCTACATAACGGCACTCGTAGCACGTACACAGCTGCACGCCCTCCATTAACTTATTGAGGCAAGGAGCCCGCAGCTGCGTATACGTATACGCGGCGGCCCACTTGCCCACGGGTTGATGTCGGGGCTTTTTCTCCCCTTTTTATACGCACTTGCTCCTCCTTGGTTATGGCTGTACCGCACATACCGTGTGCGTTGTCGATGTTATAACAGGGAGGCATTACGATCACGCAGGGGCCGTAATTTTCCCCAAGGAACGTGCGGCCTATTCCCGAATGGAGGGGACGTCCGGCAAGGTTCTGTCATAGCGCCGACACTGTTCGACGCGGCCCTTGTCCGACTGGCCGGGGCACTCGGAAAAGTGCGAGACGTCAGTTTGAACTCACGCGGATGATGTGAATATGTGGAACACGCACGCAAAAGGCCCAGCTTCACAAAGCAATATACAGCATATATATCAGCGCGATGTGTATTGCAGGTGAGAAAGCAGATGACAAAAATTGCCTACTTCCAAGTGTCATTAGAGCGCGCAGGAAAATAGCTGACTTCGCCAGTTTTGACCTCCGGATGAAATCGAGTCCTAGATAAAAACGTGAACACGTGCATGTCTTACACACGCCATTACGGGCACGTGTTAGCTGGTTCGTGAAGCGCATCGTTCACTAAACCGAAGGCCCGCCGACCGACATGGTGCGACCCCTCGTGAAGGACAACCCCAGGTCGTCCATGCGTGCCAACACCTTTGACTTGCGCAACTGCAGTACAAGGCGATCGAGAATGTTGACAATGGGGCCATGCATGCGCGCCGTCAAGGGCGTATACCGAAGATGACGCCTGCGCAGCCTGCGCCTGTAGCAAACCCGACCGAATTCTCTGCAAGAAACGGCAGACCACAGCATAGCGACCCGATGGGGGAATGGCAATATACAAAATAAAGCACTCGCCATTTGCGCCATGTAGATGGCACCCATAACTGTGCCACATACGCCGCTGCGGGAACGCCAACCGCCACGTTGGACGGCCTTAACTCCAATTGCGACCAACAAGCCAACGAAACGAGCTAAACCAGAGACGGAAGAACACCCCAAAGCCGCACAAAAGGCATGAAAGTACGGCGCTGGCCGACCCTCCTGGAGCGTTCATTCATTTTTATATGTGGACGTACATCGCCAACAGAACGTGCGTCTAAATACGCAATCGTCGAACATGAAACGGCAGCGATCATGGTGCTTCAGGCTGTCACCGTACGGTTTCCTTGTTTCCATAAAGCCTCAGCAGAGTTGTCAGACTGAGCGCCACTGCGGAGCTCGAGGGAGTCCAGAAAAGCCTGCAGATCGCACAAGCTGGGTTGCCACAACCTCAATCGACAGTAGGTCCACAGATTTGAAGCTCCGTGCAAGCGTTTCTAGCAGCGAGCTAGGCCATGGAAACTGGCAAGGAGACCACAAGGCACGTCATATCCACACCTTTTAAACTGAACAAAGCCGCCGAGATGCAGCGATTGCGACAGCGGCCTCCACTTCTTCTCGTAGCTGAATGTTGGTTTGCAACGGTTCAAGAAAGTGACATTTCGTCGAGCATTACTCTCTCACTCCACCATAAACGTCATTCAAAATTGTACCTGGAGGACGCAGGATTTCATAAATGAGCGCCTTTTTACTTATACGCCTCGGGGGACATTGCATTAAAACTCTCTAATAGTGCGGGCAGATGTGGACATGGACCCTGCATGGACATGGACCCGGCCGTGGTTTCGAACTTGCAGTATTATTATCATACGTCGGTCGCCGCACGAGGTCGTACTGTTCGCAGCCTGAAATGCAAAGTGTGCGGGTTCAAGAAGCACTTCCCTGTTTGTTCTTACGGTCAGCTTTCGCATTGCATGGGGCGCGAGCTTTCCACCACCCGCGTATATGATACCGCCTTTGGAACTGCACTTCGATCTCGACAAAATATTGCGGCATGACTTGGAGGGGAGCAGCTGCCCCATGCATGTCCCGGGTTTCGCCATAAATATGCCTCCTCGAGTCCGGTGACACAGCTCATCAATGCAGCGGCGCGCCACAGCTGGACCTCCGGAGAAGTGGTGCAGGGCGAGGGGCTACGTAGGTTCGGTGACCCCGATGAAGGGGCCTTGTAACACTTAACGGGACAACTGAGGGCAGTAGCCATTTATTTAGTGGTGTTTGTTTTGGGAAAGGATCACGACCTCCCCTATCTGCGACGGACAAGGCCCTGTCCATCACGTGGCTGTACGGAGTAGCGCTGGCAGAGACCACCGCTATGAGGCCACTGACTCAAGTCTCATGGGCGAGCCCTCAGCGGAAGTTGTGGAATCATAATGAAAAGAGGCGTTGCAACCGGGAGTTTCTCGGTGAAACCATTGTGCCCCTGCCTCTCGCGTGACGCATATATAGAGGTACGGGCCACCTCAAAGCCAAGCTTGTCACTATCTGGCAGAAAGAAATGGGCATATATGGGCGAGAAGGGCTGGCTCAAATCGTATGCTGCAGTCGGGATGCCATGAACTCAAGTCTAGTCACCAGTTATACCCTGAAACTAAGTGAAGTCGCCTTTGTGACATCTAGAACGAGCGCTGAGGTTCTCTTGAATCGCTCTCATTGAAGCACCTCACAGATCACAGAGTGTCTACCAATTTGTCTGCCCCCTTTGAGTGCAGCAAAGGCGCAACTCGCCGGGGTCTTTTCCTTGTGGCCGTTTTCGAAACGGTACAGCGTGTATTCATGTAGTTGTGTTATAGTGACGAGAGGACTTCCCTCCCCGTGTGCGCAGACTGTGCGACTCCAGCAGCGGGGCCGGCCAACCGGACCTTGGGCTCCCTGGGCGGCAGCGCCATGGCCAGGTCGACGCCCGCCAGCGGCTCCACGGCCAAAGGTATACACGCGTGCTTTACACTCCGTCGACGCTGGTACAAGAACACAGTGATTCTCATTCCGCGGTTCTGCAGGGATATGGCGCGAAGGTGGCTGAGCTTGTGTAAGGTGGATCTATAGCGCTTGTCCTGTGTGCTTCTTTTCTCTCTTGCGCTAAGGAATGTTTCACAACCGTAACCAACTATATATAGCCGACATCGACGCTCTACATGATGGCTATGCGCGCACAAATTGGCCGTCTTTTTTTAATGCGTAAGCGCCGACAACGCCCTGTTGTGCACAGACGCAACGCCGGCGATGAGGCGCGCCGTAGTGGAGGGCTCCGGATTAATTTTGACCACCTGGCGATCTTTAACGTGCGTCGAAATCTCGAACACACTGGAGTTTTCGCTTTTCGCCCCCATCAGAAAAGCGGCCGCCGCTGGGAATCAAACCAGCGTCCTCGTGCTCAGCAGCAGAAGCACAGAATTGGATTGGTGAAGTTAACACATTTGAGCCTTGTAGTAGTGTGACTACATTATTTATCGAAAAAAAAAAAACTTAAAGAAGAGAAGTGGCGTAGGAATGCTTGCGCATTAGTACGAAATTCCCGGAATTTCTGTACATTTTTGCTTTGGTTGCCAATCGCTGCATGAGCGTCGCGATTCCTGGGCGCAGCGTTCACGTGAAGCCCGCGAGTTGCACAAAATGCGGCCTGACAGCCATCAGCAGACGTCATTCCGTCCTTTCCGTGCAGGTGAGGAGGAGGAAGGAAGGTGCGTTCATGCATTCACTAGAGACCATCTCTCTCTCTTCCCGCTTGTTTAGCTTTTCTCGGGCAACAGCGTTGAGTCTCCGTGGTCGGTGCAGATGGGGGCCTTGGTAACTTTGTTGTTGTTGTTTTCGCGTGCAAATATTAATGCGCACGTCTTGGGCGCAGCTGGCGAGCATCACGCGCGAAGGCCGTTCGCCTGCGCAATGGCGCTCCAAATATTGTTTTGGCTGCGGCGGAACTCGAATCTGCCACGCCGATCTGCCATCCGTCGACGTCGAACCGAGGCGCGAAACCAACGGGCCAAACCAAAATCACTTCCCCCTAATGGTTAAGGCAGAAAAGGTGGCGCGACGCCGAGCAAGCATCCGGGTTCCTTGCGTTCGCGCACACCGATCTGTATGCCAGGGGCGTTACCTCGACGGCCCTCGGGGTTAAAAACTTACAAGAAAAAGGGTCACCTCTCGGAAAAGACAGCTCGCTCGGGAGCATCACTCCGCTGCCTCTTCATATCTGTTCGAACGGGACAATGCGCGGCCTGTGTACCTCGCCGCCGCAAATCGCTACCTCTTTCCCTTTTTTTGTTGCGGCCAACGACGACGGCAGTGTGTTTGCCTGCCAGACCCATATCTCGCACGACCTCGTAGCCTTGTCGCCTGCAACGCACATGCACGCCGCCGATATTCGCCGGCGTTATCCATTCGTGCGCTTTTTGCGTTGCCTGCTGCCGAAGACGTGCCGTCGTGTGGTCGGTTTGAAGCAGCGGATTACTAGGCGTGGAGCCGCTCCTTGGTATTGGCGTTCCATCGCTCGAGCTGCAAGCACGGCCGTAGCGAGAGGTGGCCGTCCACGCCCGTCCACGCCATACGCGGCAGCTGAAGTAAGGGGGCGAAAGAAAGAACGCGGCCGAACGAACGATCGGACACGTCGTCAACTCTCCCAGTACACTGCGGCAGGAGCGAGCAGCGGCGCAACGCGTGGGAGTCGGATCGAAGCCATTCGAAAGCGTTCAGGCGGAAGCCGATCGCGTGTCTCATTTCACAACCCATCAAACAGGTCCTCGGACTTATTTTCTTTTGGCCCGCGGGCCACCTCTTTCAAATATTATGTCACCTCATGGTCGTAGGACATATGGACAGAGCTGGGCCTGGGAGAATTATCTTGCCTTCACTCCGAAGGCTTCTCCTTCCATCCCTTCGTTTTTTAAAGGAGCACTCCCGGGGGAAGCCCGCAGAGAGACAAAAGTCTCTCTAGCTGACTGTCGTAGTTTTCCTGCATCTTGTGTGCGCAAGAATGTTGTCCAAGTGTCGACTCTGGGCAAAGCATGTACCGCCCCCCTCTTCGATCTACCTCGAGTGGAGGCAGGGGCCCTTTTTAGCGCGGGGTTTGGAAAATTAAACGCCCAACAAATCTAAAAACTGAACCTTGTTATGAAGAGGCTCCTCATGCGAGAACTAAACACCCGCCCCATGCTGCTTAATTAGTGCTGTGGCGATTGTCTAAAATTTAAAGATTCTCAGGCGGCCAAAATTAATCGGGGGCCCTCCTCTACGGCGCGCCTCATGGCACAGGTGTACCCCCCCCCCCCCCCCCCCAACAAAAAAAGGAAAAACTCGAATGCTTGCCTAAAATGATTAAAAATCTATCGACATATCTAAACCATTTCAAAACTTCACGCCTAAGAGCATGTTCCGAAGTGCGGTCCACTTTCCCTAAAAAAATTGAAAAAATAAAACTGCATAAAACGGGAGCAACGCATGGGGCGATGAAAATCCCTTCTTCTGCAGGTAAAACTTGTCAGCACAAGTGATAAAATTCCTATGGGGATAAGCTGACCAAAGTGATAAAAGATAATCTAAAGACTCGCCAGCCACATTTTCAAACGCGATAGAGAAAGAAATACGCAAGACCGCACCGCACAAAAGAATTCAGGAGGAAGGAAGTGTGCGTGTGTGTGTGTGTGTGATTGAAACAAATCCTGTACGTCCACAGAGAAAGCACTGCCTATGTCCTGGTTTTCACAAATGAATTCTATCGCGTCATCTAAGCGCCTAATTTCAAATTGGCCTTTAATCTCGAGGATGTTCTATGTTTTTAGCAAGATTTGCTGACCTGAGCTTGCCACGTCTTCTTTTCGGTAGTTATTATGATTGTAACTTCCGGTTTGCGTCTTTTAGCGCTGGAAAAACAAGCAGCGCTTTAGTGAGTGCTTTGCCCCCCCCCCCCCCCGCTAAAGCACAGAAACGCTTAAAATTTTGAAATCATATTTCCACTTTAATGCTACATTCGGATTTTAGTTGTCTGTTTTTGGCACTTGTCACCGTCGTTATCGAACATTTCCGGCAATTCTCGCCTTGAGAATACGGTTAAATTATCCTCACCAATTTCATAACTACGCAAAACGTCAAAATAGGGCGAAATCGTCCACGCCACCCAGGGGCGGATCCAGTTGCCTACTTTGGAGGGGGGCGGTTCCATAATGCTGATGGGAGAGGGGGGAGTGGAGGGCACAACCAAACAAAATGCCATGGTGTGTTCCGAGTTGCACACCGATTGCTTTTTTCATCAACGCATTGCAGACAACCATGTGTGACTAGTTTAAAAAAAGGCTCCCTCCTCGCTGCCGCTCTGATACCTTTTAAAGGGGAAAAATTGGCTGTGGAGAGAAAAGGTGATTAGCACGCTCCCACTAAGGCGGCGGCAGTTGCGTTAGCCAGTGTCACACCAAACAAAAAGTCAGAAGTGAGGGGTGCTTTGCTCGCCGCGTTCTGAAAAATTGTGCGGGCCAAAAAATCAGTGCTGAGGAGTGGGGAAAGGAAGGTGGGTGAATTAGTTAGTGGCCTCGGGGCCTTGGATCCGCCTTGCATGATTTTAATTGCTGTATTGCTGGAAAATTAAGCATGTGTCATTTCGATCGTTGGTACAGATTACGCGAAACAGCTCGTGTGTCAGGGAAGAAGTGATCTGTGTTAATTTTTTTGTTGTTTATGATAAGTTCCGAGAACCCCTGTAGGACTAGCAACTGAAAGCGTGCTTCACCGCGTAGATTAGGTGCTTGATGTGAAGCTCGCTTGGTGGGCCTTCTAAATGTTTGCAAGGAAGTGACGCACAAATACGGAGTTGGTAAGGCAACAACGATACTAGAGAAGTAGCACAAAAATTTTTTTTTTGCGCAAGTCATATTAGGCGCAATTTTATTTTTTCGGTGCGTGTAGAACGAAGCGGAGTTGGGGAGGGGGGGGGGGTGCTCTTATCATTCGAAATTTGTGACCGGTGACTCGAAATTCGTTTCTGCCAGAAATAACCGTCTGTGCGCGCTCGAGTTTTCGGGTGAAAAAAAAAAAAAAACAAAAAACGCCGAACTATCGCTGTCGCACATCCAGTTTCGCGCAGCTCTAAAGAGTCGGGAGGCGCAGTTTCACGATGCATAATATATTTTATCTTCGCCGGCGAAGGAGTCGTATTTTTTGGCCTTCGATTTCAATCTAAGCTGGCGTCGTTTCGCCAATCCGGGACAGCTAGGAATGGTTATTAAAAGCCAAGGACGCCGGCCGATCAAATCCACCCGCGCTGCCGCCAAGCGCGTTCGGAAACTCGAGAGCCCCCGGTAATTTCCCCATCCAGTCCAGCGCACAACAGCTTGGGCTCCAATTTGTCCCCCCTTTTCTTTTTTCCCCTTTCGCGCAGGATTTCACCGCAACGGCTGCGCATGCGCGCTGCTGTCGATGTTCGCTTGCTCGGTCGTCTCTGTTTCCCCGTCCGTGGCTCCGGCGAAGCCTCTCTCTTTGGGCTGTCGGTCTTTGGTCGGCCGCCCATTTTGGCTTCGTTCGTCGCTGTTCTGCTTCTGTTTGGCGGCAAGGAAAAATAAGCGAGGCGTTTATTTTAAGGGAGCCGTTTTGCTTCCTCACAATATATCTCCCGTCTGCGCGTGCCAGTGAGAGAAATGACCCCGGCGCACGAACCTGCAGTCGCGGGCTGAAGTTGTGGCAGACAACTTTTGGCTCCTGCGGGGACGTTTACGCTGGTACATACGTTACGAATCGCACCTAAAAATCTTCGTGGTCTCACCGTGTGTGGGTCCCCTTTCTACGCCCCCGTTGTCTCTGTAGGCTTGGAAGGAATTCGCGCGTGATCGTATTATTTTTGTGGCGCATTCGTCAATTAACGCCTCCCCCGCCGAATTTCGGGGTGCGTCGCTCTACGAATTCGAGAATGAAGCGCCGTCAGGTAGCGGTGGAAAGAAAACACATCGTCGGAGCTGTGTTTTATTGCCCGGCCTCGTGCTCGCCCTGAGATCCGCGCGCTCGTTCGACTGTCCGTCCGACCGTCCGCTCATGTTATTCTTGGAGCAGGTGCGGGTGGAGAGGTCAGAGTGTTTTTTAAGCTTGCTGCCAGGCCTGCAGTGTGCGCCGTCGCCTTCCTGACCACCGTGCCTTGCAACCCTCCACCTGTCCCACCACAGGACCACCAGTGGCTTGGATCCACCTTTCGTAGCTTCAGTCAAGCCCTTATTGTATAACAGGCTTCATTGTATAACAGGCTTTTTTTACGTGTTTTTGTTACCGCGGAAAGTGGAAATTGTTGTTTTTTCCACTTTTTTTTTTTTTTTTTCACTGGCTAAAACTTCTATATTTGTCAACACAGTAACGGCGTCACGCCCCGCTTGAGTCAGCTGCCCGCTTTTTCGGCCTTCCCAAAGCTGTCCACGCGTGCCCCCCGTGCGACATATCGCGGAAAGGTGGGCGCTGCACTGCACAAGCGCGCCCACCGCGGTCTCGCGCTTCTTGCAGACGACGGATCGGTTCGGCGCGTTTGCAGCCCGCCCTCTCCAAGGAGGGTGTCAGTGAGCTCCAACGCTCTTCGGGCCCGCTTGTCGCTGCGCGCCGAAAGCCGGGCGGAAAGCGGTGCCCCTAGCGGCCTGCGCTGTCTGCAGGACGGGTGGGGATGAAACGGATGAGGGATGCGGCCGAGGGATGCTGAGGGAAGAGGAGGGCGAGGAGGAGTCCGCGCTAGGCCTGGCGCTGCGTGTGCCGCGGCGGCAGGCTGCCCCCCAGCCATGAAGCGCGGCTGCAGCGACCAGAGGATCGCCCAGCGACCCACGTGCATCGGCCTCCCCGGGGCCGGCTCGGCTCTGTCCCGAGGTGCGCTGTGTGATGTCTTTCGTGCCACCGGCCACGGCTATCGCGCCCGTGCGTCGCGGAATACACCGCCCAGCGCGGCGGTCGCATGGATTGCGCGTGTTTACGTCGCTCGATGCGCGTCGCCGCCGTCTGGGGAGATCGTTTCCGCGGCTGTTGTCGTCGCCCGCCCTTGTGTCCTGTTGGGATCGGTTATTCCACGCCGAAGGTAACCGCGGAAGGAAGGCCCAGCGATCGTGCTCGAAGCAACGGAGTTTTGCGGGTCTTTGCGTATTTCCTGTACAGAGGTCGGGCAACGTCATTAGATTACCATCTTTCACACTCGGAGCATGAGGTGTGGGTTTTCACTTGGCGCTCACTTTTGGCGTGTGTTAACATTTCTGGCTCGTGAGATTGCATGTTCTGCCCAGCCCATTTTGGTCACCCGGTGGGGTCTGCTACCAACAGTGTGCGCGCACGCCTTTATGTACTTCGATCATGCTTCTATTGACCTGTCTGCAGCAATTAAAATTTGGCATGGTGCCAGAAACGATATGGCTGAATGGTGACCATTTCACATACGGGATTTTCTACTTTAGACTAGTGCTGACTAAAGCAAAATTCTGCAGTTTATTTTTCGTCTGTAACGCTGATTTCTCGGATGAGGGCAATGAGGAAAATGCTGAATGAGGGCAAAACCTCATTTGCATTTGTATGACAAGTGCACCAAAGTCTGTGCATGTTTGCAAGCATAAACGCAGACTCTAAGCTACGTAGATGCTTTGAAACATGGATGCAGAGCAAAATTGTGCATGTGGAGGGTATTTGTTCCAAAATAAATCATCCGTGTGAACGAGAGAGAGCTGGGCATTGGGTGACGATCAACTTATTTTTGATAATAGCAGCGAAACTAGACCGAACCCTCACCTCTTTTTTTACTGGTTCGTCGTCAAAACCAAGGGAAGGACACCGGCATTTTGACGTAATGTGACTGCCGTTGCCAAGAGTACATGTGGCCAATAATTGTAGAAGCCTGTTCTCTTGATAATTGTGGCAAATTTGTTGTTCTTGGGTGAAGGTCTGCCGTTTACATTATTTTATAGCCAGGCACTGAAAAGCTTCTTGAGACCTTGCTTTTGTCACGTAAGTTGGGCAATAATAGACACTAAGTGGGTTTTCTACAGGGCTTATCTAATTTAGTATATTTCGAGAATTCATTCATGTGTGAAAGTTGTTTTTGACAGCTACCTTTCTAAACCATTTGGAAAGTGGTTATATGCCTTTTTTATTAACAGCATAGTTGTGGTAGCTGGCTGTAATGTGTGGGGCATTATGCATAACGTGTTAAAAATACCAAGAAAATTCCAAGTGCTCATGAGTGCGTGCCTTGCGGCGACCGCCGAGCGTTCTCGGCATGCGCAATGGCTTTAGCAAAAAAAAAAAAAAAAAGAAAGAAAGAAAGAAAGAAAGAAAGGGAAAAGAAAAAAAACTGGCTTTGAGGAGCAAGAAAATGCCGAGCACTCGTGAGCTTGTGCCTCACGGTGACCATGATGCATTGCCATGAGGGACACAATGATATCAATGAATATGGCGATACTACTACTACTACGATACTACTAGCACAGTGCAAAGCAATGACAGAACATGTAAATAAACAATTTCAAACTTCTACAAATGCGTGGTGATCAGGGGCAGATCCTGGTTTTTTCTGAGAGGGGGTTAGCTTCTATCAGTGATGATGATGACGATGATGGTGATGATGAGGCGGAGTAGGAGGAGGAGGAGGAAAAACCTTGTTTATTCACCAATATTTCAGAAAAGCAAAAATTCAATAAACAAGAAAAATCATGAACTAGACCTTTTCTATAACCTGAGGGGTCATCATCTTGGAGGTATAAAGTCAAAAATTGAGGGAGGGCTCAAGACATCCGAACCCCCCCTCTGGATCCGCCAATGGTGGTGATATGTCCTTTGCTCACGTTGAAAGAAATCCTGCAGCTTCGCTACAGTTCAGGCCTTGTGTGACTTGGTGCAAGCTTCCCTAGTTTTTTAGTTTGAAGGGTCTGCGAATAAATATCTTAAAAGAACTGAGTGTGTTCTTTTCTGGGAAAGTACACTATGTGTGGCATTCTCCTAAACGCCTTACATCACAATGTATGTACGTATGTATTTCTTGTGTTTAGCAGGTCCTGACACAAGCGTAGAGGAACCCCGTCTGTCTGACACCCAGAGTACCACCTCCCTGTCACCTAAGGTAGGTTATCAAGGCAGCTTTACACCACCCCTTGCTTATTTCTCATTCTTTGACAGTGCCGCGCACTTTCCAAGCTCTTCATGTAATTACTGCAGGTGTTACTATTTATTTCACGTTTTTGTACACCAGTGGGCCGGCTCATGTAAAAGTGGCCATCACACTATGTGCGTATTTCCTTACAAAAATTAGCAGAACTTATGCATGCCGCAGCCTTATCGAGGTAGCACTTGAAGTCATTGTGCGCAGTCGTGCATTTATTTGTGCAGGCTTGTGTTTAGTGCTTTTTAATTTGTGGAGGCTTCTGGTAAGTGTTTGTCAATTGGAGTTTGTGCCCTGTGCTGATGACTAATGGATTTACAGCATTCTTATTGTGACTTCCCTAAGGGGGACTTCATGGCGGTGGACTCCACGCAAATGTCTGCAAAGCTTGCGAAAAGAGAGTCGTACAAGGTAAGGGTGTGCCTTGCCTCCTTCTCTCCCATTTCTGTACTGGCTCTGCTTACTGTGCTGATGGCGTGCATGTCACAATTTCTGGAAATTAAGCACAATTTGTCTTTTTGGGTTTTTGCTGTGTACGCAAAAGTTTTTCATTGCCTCCTTTTGCTTGGAATGAGCAAAGATAGCCTGTTTCAGCTTCCACATTGCATATGAAGAAAGATATCGCTGTGGGTGTTTTTTGTGATTTATGGGCAGTAACTTTGTTTCCTGTGGTAATTGACATTGCTGTTGTCAAAGGGGACTCCTCCTTGGGCCGTGACGTGTGATGGTGGGGCTGCCATGTTGCCGGGTGACAATGCAGGCCCAGCGCAAGCACTACCGGTGCGAGAAGAAGCGTGTGGCCCAAGAGCTATCGAGCACGCTGACTGACCCCTCCATCATCGTGCTGGCCGACTGGCTCAAGGTGCGCGGCACCCTCAAGGGCTGGACCAAGCTATGGTGCGTGCTCAAGCCGGGCCTACTGCTGCTCTACAAGAGCTCCAAGATTGGAAAGGTGATCTGCGGCTTCTTGTGGGCTTGGGGTGGCGTTATCGCTGCTATGGCAAGGGACTCGTGCCTGCCACTGTCTGCAGACAGGCCAATACATACTACCGACTGCAGATGTCAAATGTCAATTAAAGGTCCGAAAATATTTCTGAAACCGTTTTAATTACCATGACGTCTGACCCACAGCAGCATGGCTGTCCTGAAATATTTTATTAATGTTGTACAAAATATAGAAATAGCACTTGTAGGCAATGGACATTTTGGAGGAAACTTAGCATGACCATGTCATAAGGACACCAAAGACAGCTTGGTGAAATTGCATTTCCAACTGATTTTCGTAGAGAGTTACATAGGTCTCTAGTTCAATATTTTAGTTTGTTTGTGGCCTCCAAGTTACTTTTAAAGTACAAAAGGAGTACGATTACCATGTGCTTTTGCCAGCCAAGAAGCAGCATCATCACAGGTGACATACAAGCCTTGTCAAGCAGTAATTAACAGCTCTTTACCAATAAATCTGTCTAGCCCCGTATAGAAAGTGAACTGAACGAAATTGGATCTTGGTCTTGTTGCATGGGCTCAAGGGGAAAAAAAACTGAGAAATTGGTCCAAACACATTTCAGTATTAGTTACTACCAGAAAAATTGGGATATTTAGCATGTGGCGTTCAGGAATCTCCCTGTGACCTAGCTCACACTCGAGACTAAGCCGCCATGCTAGCTCAGCTGAACTGCACCGTGGGTCGCCATCTGGCGTACCGGTGGAGAGCAGCCAGGTATGTACACAGTGGAATGGCCAAAACCCACAATTATTGGCACTCCAATAACATAAGCCGAGCACGTTTCTCCGTCCTGACAAAGCCGTCTGGCCAGATGAGGAGAAAGGCACAAGAGGCAAACAAGGGAAGGCAAAATGGGAGATCCCATACCTATCTGCAGAGTAGGACTTCCCGATCCAAAAGACTGCCTCCCTCAGCTGGTGCAGCTGGACCAGCACGTCAGGTCTCCCGTCAAACCAGTCACGTGGGAGGGAACGTCGTGTCGTACTTGCCCCACAACGCGAGCGGACGGCCGTAGAACGGGAGAGAGGGATCCTCCCTCTCTCACCTCTGCGGCACACTGTGAGGAATAGCATACATGGCGGGTGCCCCACAGTTCCCACAAGCACTACATTTTTATGTTTCATTAGCAGGAACTGTTCGAAGTTTACCACATGACATGGCACTTAGAACGTTACTGGGAGGAAGATGTTGTAGTACGGCTTCTGCAGTCCCACACTCTGGGGCTTGACCAGGCAGGCAAAAACATACGCTTGCATGAATATGTGTGTCTTCACCCTCAATAAGAAGCGGGAGCATGTTTCCACTTTTGTTTTCAGTGAGGAAAGGGATGACACTCCACTGGGGATATTTTTTCATTATGCAGTGTCTACATTGAGTGCAGGTATAGTATAGATAGGCCAGTGCATGTATGACACCACACTGGCTACACTAGTGCGGCAAGTGTAGGTGAGGAGAAGAGAAAAAAAAAATCAACATTGCCCGGCTGTCTTTTGTAAGGAGCAGGAGCTCTACTTTATTGAGGGATGCGATTTGAAATTGCAGTTTTCACGAGGAAAGAGGATAAAATGCTGCCGTCTCTGATGAGGCAGGGGATTCCAGTTGTGCTTCGCACTTTGCTTGGAACGAAATACCCCAGTCCCTAATGGTGTCTGGAGCCCCCACTAGTCGACACCAACTTTTGTAAGTGTTGCTCAAGAGTGCCTTTCCCGTGTCATGTGCAGAGCAGCCAATGGGTTGGGACCGTGCTGCTCAATGCGTGCGAGCTGATCGAGCGGCCATCCAAGAAGGACGGCTTCTGCTTCAAGATCTTCCACCCACTCGAGCAGTCCATCTGGGCATCCAGGGTATGCAGTTTTGTGTGGTGAATGCCAGGGACATTTAACAGCCTGAAACAAGGTGTGAAGGATTAGCCTGGTTTGGCTATACATGGGCTGTGAGATGAAAGGCTGCACTTTACATCTGGGGCTCTTCTTAGTGTGGGCCTAATGTTGGGCTCACAGGTGTTTGGGCTTTCTGGGTTCGTCATAGAGATGTCAATGCCAGCCCGATTTTGTCTGGCAAAGAGCCAACTCTTCAGCTGCGAAGCATGGGCAAGCTTGCGCATGTGCCCCCCGGTTCATGGTGCAGTGTCCTGTGAAGCAGAATAAAGACACCGTTGTCAGGATGTGTTCTCATGAGTGTTGCCCTCCCCCCCTGACACTACTGCCAGGGCCCCCGCAACGAGGCCATCGGTGCGCTGGTGCAGCCGCTGCCCGTGAGCCACCTGATCTTCCGGGCGCCCTCGGAGGCGGCCGGCAAGTGCTGGATGGATGCCCTGGAGCTGTCCCTGCGCTGCTCCTCCCTGCTGCTGCGCTCCATGACCTCGGGGCACCTGCGCAGCAGTAGCGGGGGCGGCACGGGGGGCATCGGGGCGGGCACCAGCCGGGAGTCCGTGTCGGCGGTCGGGGCCGATGTGGAGCACTCGCAGGGGGTGCTCAGCAGCACCCCCACCACCATCATACCCCCGATGCGGCACTGGAATGAGAGCGACCTGGAGAACCACTTCAGGGACCAGGGTGGGTTCCGGCACGGCCTCTGGGCCATTGAACCTTGGCCGTTCAATAACTGTTTGTCGCACGAATGTGCAGTGAGGAGGGAATAATGGCAGGGCACCTTTGCATGGTAAAGCAGGCTTCAGACCAGTTTTAGCTTTGACATGGTTTTTCAGGTCAGTTGTAGCCTTGACATTGTTTGCTTTGGCTTAATTGCTTGTCACAAGCCTGTGCTGGTGGCTCCATAACGGATAAACTTGGCATAGAAGCTTCAGCATGGCATGTGTGGAGACTGCAGTGCACAAGCAGAAAAACTCATCTTAGAGCATTTCTGGCAATGTTTGTTCAATTCAAACGTATCTTGCAGTCAGTATCGTGAACTGCTGTTCTTATCAGGCACCCAGTGGTAATTTTTTTCCAACCGGGAATCGGGGCCACTGCTGCAGACTTGGGTGACGATGCTCCGACGGATGACCAGCGGGACGGCACCCAGAGCCTGCACTCGAGCGATACAGACTCTGAGGAGGAGGAGCACCAGCGTCTCACGGAGGACAGCGGTGAGGCCCAGGAAGCGGACGATGAGCCAGAGACGCCCTACCAGGAGGAGAGCAATGAGGAACTGGGCGTGGTGAGTCAGAGGGGCCCGCCCTAGTCAGCAGTTGGCATGCACGTGTGGCAGGGAGCCTGGGAGTTCTTTTCAAACAGTGTTGTAGAACAGAGCAGCTTCACCGTGGCTTTGCGTTCAGAGTTTGTGCACGTCGTATACTACTGTGAAACTCAGGGACATTTGAAACCTACCTATCTGAAACGTTGGATGCAACCTAGTCTGCATGCATGGCAAGGCCTTTTTAATATGTATGCGCTTTAAGAAATACTGACACAAAATTATGAAGGTGGGATAACTATGTAAAAGGCTTCTTTTGTATGTGGAGATATCTCCCAGCAAGTTTCAACAGTAACCGTGCAGTGTAACATATTTTAAGTCCATTTTAATCGTTGCGCACACAAGGAAGCTCAGAACAGATACACTTTCGCAATCGGCATCAGCATGACTACATCTACTCCTCCTGGCCCCAACTACCAACGTGAGGGCTCCTGTGATGTGGCCAATGCGCTGGCTGCGGTTGGCACGTGCTGTTCTGCTGTGTGTACACGCCACAGTTTTGAAACTGACGTCATGCTGCCCGGTGCGGGGAGAAGGTGGAGACCACGGCTGGTTTGGGTGTGTGAGCGCGCACATCCGTACTGGCAGTGGTGCGATAAGAACGGTGACGTCACGAACGCCCTCCTGTCAAGGTGCTCTCCTGTCATGGCACCTTCCTGTTATGGCAACTCGGTGTTCGTGTAGTCGAAACCGAAACTGACACAAATAAACAAGGCTGTAAATACTTGCGCTGCTATCGACCGTCTAATGTGCCATCCTATGATTAGTGGGCTCGTAGGGACCCATAGCAGCGAAAAAAACTTAACACAAAAATTTCATGTCAGTACTCATTTAAAGTGTGCTATTACCTCAAAAGTGACTTCACCAAGTGCTCCACATTTCTGTTTGCCCACTAATGCTGGACCAGCTTTTACTGTGGTTTTTAACACCCCAAATGCTGGTGCAAGGCCTGCCAGCTTGCTGATGCAAGCCCAGCATTGCAATCAGGGTAAAAGCATTGCACTGCATGTTCAGTAGAAACCCACAAGACTTAGCGGAGCTGACGAGGGCCTCGCACTACGCAGGCCGGTGACGCGGGCCAGACGGAAGAAGTGGCCGAGGAGAACCGCAGCCTCATCTGGGCGCTGGTGAAGCAGGTGAGGCCGGGCATGGACCTGTCCAAGGTGGTGCTGCCCACCTTCATCCTCGAGCCGCGCTCCTTCCTCGACAAGCTGGCCGACTACTACTACCACGCCGACATCCTCTCCAGGTGAGACCGTCTTGTGAGGGCAGAGTGGCTTCATTGGAGGCCCCCTTACGAAGGGATCAACATTCTCGAACGTTTTCGCAAAATAAGGCTGAGCAGAGGGTCTTCCGCCAACTTTCGATGCTTTGGGGTGCCAAGCCTGGCATCTTGCCTAACATGTTGGCTTTTAAATTTGACTGTGGTGCTGCAACCTCCACTCTCCCCTTGCAGAGTTGCGGGTGTGGGCAACGTGATCTAAATGCCTCCAGGATTGAGCAAAAACAGCTGCGTTTTGGCAGTGCATGCAGCCTAACGGGCAGCTCTTGTACTAGCTCCTTTGGTAACCCTGTGGGGGGGCGGGCTGGTTGGGTGGCCCTACAGTGCAGTGCAAGAGGACGACCCGCTGACCCGGATGAAGCTGGTGGTGCAGTGGTACCTGTCAGGCTTCTACAAAAAGCCCAAGGGTCTCAAGAAGCCCTACAACCCCATCCTGGGTGAGGTGTTCCGCTGCTGCTGGAAGCACCCGGGCACGGCCAGCCGCACCTTCTACATCGCCGAGCAGGTGCGCTGCCGCCCTGGTCCCCTCCGGGGCCCTCAGGGGCCTTCTTCACCTTTCTCTGCACCGTCGACGTGCCTCGCAGCTTTTTCTTCCTCCAACATGAATTGTTAGAGATTACGGGCCTAGTTATCATAAATTACCATTGGGATGATCTACCAACAATTTGTTTCCCTTGCTCAGGGTCTTTGTTTTCTGCACAGCGTCTTACGACTTCACGAAGGCTAAAAGCTGATACTGGATTGCCGGAACTTGTTTAAAAGTTTTTGAAAGTTAGCAGTAAAATAATAATTAAAAAATGTAAACATAAATGGGAACTTTTTTGAACACATCATTTTTTGGAAAGATGCAGGCTGGAGCTTGGAAGCAATAAAGAACAGGACAACATGCAGTAACACACATGCAGACACCAGGGTTTGAGTTTCTTTTCTGGTCGTGGGTTTTCTGTTGGTGTAGAAATGCAGTAAAAAAATTTATATTGGGGCGTGCAAAGTTTTTTTACAGAATTATGGCAGGAATTGGAAACAGTGCAAAAGTATAAATTCAGACGATTATGTGACAGAGCCCATCATGCGTTTTACCACTCATTATGTGCCGCTGTTCATACACAGCCATTGATAAGGACGTGTGCTACCTTGTGTTTTATTGTGTACGACCCATATTGCGTATGGCACATATCGCTGATATCTTCAATTATATTGCAGCACATATCATGAAGCTCCACTAATCTTGTTCCACCATTCGCAGTTTGTGACTTCACAAATCATAGTGTGAAAAAGTATACAGTAAAATCCCGCTACAACGGAATGGACGGTACGTGCGAAAAATTTCTTTGAAGCGGAAACTTGTTGATGCGAAATCCGCTCCAACACACCACAGAAAGGCAGGAAAAATAGCCCCATATATAATCCGCATCATTGACCGTGTAATGCAATCTTTAGAAAAAGGTGTGACGCGCAGGTGCATCGTGTTTATTCGTATAATAAACATACCTGTGGTTATCTGCTTTTTACCCGCATGGAAAGGGTGTGTTGTAGGGGGAAATGCAGTCGGGAAAACATATTGCTGTACAACAGGGTATATCTACCAAACTGATTACTTGCAGATAGCTGCTAGGCAGTCCAAAGCCCCCTCTCCCGTGGGGTAGGAGGGGGGCCCATTATCTTATCCTCTGACTGAGCAGGGTGGCATCTGACCTTGGCAGGGAAGCCGTGCGCACTTTCATTTATTGTGAGTGCACGCTTGCAATTAAATGACCTGGGTTCAAGGCTAAACACGAAAACATTATTTTTCCTTTAGACTTTGAACATTAGTACAAGGAAAACTGCAGTGACAGCTGCTCACAACGAATGCATGACGGTGCAGCACCAGCAGGGCACATTTGCTCCATTTTAACTGGATACAGATCGGCTGTTGCTCTGGCTTGGCAAACCAGGCCTGCACCTAGTGTAAAGACGGCCAGCGGCAAATCGTTGTCACCAGCAAACTATGGCGGTCATTGATGTGTTCGTTTTTGTTTATGGGGGGCAGTGGGGAAACATGGCGCACATTTTCGGTGAAACTAAGCACCCTGGGTGTGTAAAATGTGACAGATAGCTGGTGTTATGCTTATTTTGCTGGCGCTATGCTGGCGTTATGCTTACTTTCAAAGCCAGCCCCACGGAGTGAAAATTTTGTTGAAGCGAAAACAAGCCAGACAAATAGTTTGTTGTGACGAGGTTTTTGTTGCATTGAATTCTATGGCTAGCAAATGGGGATTTGGAAGTACTATTGTGTTGAAGTAAAAATTTCGTTGAAGCAGAGTTCGCTGTAGCGGGGTTCGACTGTATGTGCCAGCAGTACCTAGTTTTATGCTTTTAATAAAACATCTCCTGCAATACAGTCTACTTCACTTATAACAATACCCAAGTGCCAAGGAAATCCCATCCCCCCCAAAAAAAAGACTGGAAAGAGCTTAAATCATTTTATTTGCATGCAAGCAAGGTCTTACTACTACTACTAACATGCAGAAAAGAAGCCATAGTCGGTTGGCTTTGTTTTCTGCATGTGAAGCTGGTGCACATCTTTTTCAAGAGCATGTATAGGTGCTTTACCTAGCTGAATTAAAAGTCCCTAACTCTTGTTATGGTGGAAAAATGGGCGATTTTGAGGGCTTCCACGAAACATTCTTTTTCTCTTGAGCGACTGTACACATTTAGCATTGCCATGCATGAAATTGTAGCTTATAGATTGCTCTTTCGAATGCATAACAGCAGTTTTGTGAAACATACAAACATTACAGTTTATTGATCAAAGAAACAGAAAAAAAGAATGCACAATAAAGGTACACATACAATACAAATAGGTGATTGTACTGAGCATAAAAATATTTTAGGAATTCTGAGATATACAAGTTATTTCTACGTTCCTAAGCTATGATTCAATATATACATCAATGCTGTTCACCAAGTTCTGAATTTTTGCGGGCCCACCAACCTAGCGCCCCGGAGAGCTGTGCCACTCAGCGAAGCCACTTGAGAGTAAGGTGGGCTCTCTAAAATATGCATCCAAGCATACTTGTTTGTGTTCTCACATAAAATTCTTATCACTTCAGTGGTAAAAAACAAGAAAAGAAAATCTGGCACTCTTGAGAAGTAGTGCTTGTCGCTCTGCAGCGCTAATCCGTAATGAGCGCCAGGCTGTCTTGAAGGTGATACATAACACGATACGGCGCAGTGCATTAGGCAAAATATCCCCCGCCGCTGCTTTTCCAGACCCTACTCATGAAAGTAAAACTGCAGTTGTCAGATAGGAAGCCCGTTTTGTTTATAAATACAGCGCGAAGTAAGGCACAAATCTTAACATCAGCACTTGCCGAAGTCTGAGGCCATTGAATGGGATCATCTTAATTAGAACTAAAATCTGCCAAACCCGCACCATTGCTGGAGTCATCACTGCAGCAGGGATAAGAAAACTCGGCATCTGGAGCTGCCGAAGTACCTTCCACAGCTGTCCACTTTTGCGGAGCATGCCCTGAAGTGGGCACCATTTTCGTGCAACTTGCCACTATCATGGGTTCAAATTTCACTATCGACGCCGTCTCCTCACACAAAATGTAAACAAATGATAAAGAAATAAAAAAAGGAGTTGCCAATAAGCACGCCAGATGGCGTGAGTTGTCCGCAAGGCACTGTTTTTAGCTTTCGTGGGACGTTTGAAATCATCAGAACTCTGTGTCCTATAACCTGTGACTTCGTAAGGAAGGAGTTAATGTCTTGAATGACCTTACCACTTTCGTGAATGCGGTAAATGGTTGTTTGTGGGTCATCCAAGAAATATTTTTTTCCTGCCACAAAAAATGACTGATGCTAAATGCTTAAGTGTAAGGTATGAAATGATAGAGGAAGGATAAGGCTTTTCAGCAGTATTAATTTCAAACAACAGATTTATTATGAATATTATAAAAAAAATTCAAAACAAAAAAATGTAACAAAAAGAAAAAAAATGATGAAAACATTAATGCTACTTTGCACAGAGTAAACATAAAAATTGAAATAAATACAAGGCTTTTATAGAATAATACTGCAAAAATGAGCTCTGTAAGTACTAAAATTATTTACATACATACAGAAATATAAGTGCTAGTGCCTATCATGCCACCGCACCAAGCTCTTTCTCGACGCGGTGAAACAAAGGTTGGCCCAACTGTGTAGCCGGCGCCAAGTGGTCTTGCCTGAATGAAGTCAACACCCTGCAGATAAGAGCTGTCACCTTTAGGACAGGTCGGATATGTTTACATCAACGCGCAGCAGCAATAGAACGACCCGAGGAGAAAGTGAAACTTGCTGGCAAATACCTGCTGACGTTCTGGGGTGGTTTGACGGACTTCTGCCGCCGTCTGACAAATTGAAGTCTCCTGACGTGTCTGTGCTGCTACCATCATCCAGAGATTACAGCTCAGGTTAATCGGAATTTGGCAAAATTTGCTGTTTCCGTAGAGCATCGGTGAACGGCATCGACGCTGCAACGAAAACCACATGGGCCCGACTGCGAAGGACCTTTAAAAATCCCTCCCCCACGTGGCGTAGAAAAGAAACTTTGAAAGCGAAACTGATGAAATACTAATGAATTACTCTTTTACCCTGTAAACGGCGTTAGCTGTCCAGAAGAGCTTGGAGAGCGCCAAATTTGAATTTGTATTCATTAATAACATACTGTCGATGAGAATAAGCGTGGTTACAAAAGTGTAAAGGACCTAGAGGTATTGTGCTACGCGTTGTGTTTGCATATCACACCAGTTCTTTCTATCTCTATCGCATCCTCAATTTGGGGAGACGAAGTCCTTGAGGGACTGTATCATGTGTCGGCCCTCCTGTGGAGACGCTACCTAAGTAGGCTGCACAACCACGTCATCAGAGTCGTCACTGCCACCGCTGTCCGCAGCACATATCCGCCCAATGATTGCCTCTTCAGTGAGGCGCTTGGACGTTTCCAAAACATCGGCCCTGACATTCCATCTGCAGAAAGACGAAGGCAGTTGAAGAGGAACCTAGTCAAATTCAAAGTGGTGCGCACGTGACACAACAAGCTAACGCATGAGTGAGAGGACACGGGGACGATGCCAAAGCAGAGGCGCCGGGAGGGTGGTTTTGAAGGAAAACTGCTCTCTTCCTCCCTCACTTCCTTGTAAGTGGCACAGTCGGCTCGTTTTATGACGGGTGGAAGGGATGCGAGGCGCATCGCGGCTCTCGGCGCATGCCGTTAGCCAACGGCAGTTTGCATTTTCGGTACATGCTGTGACCAGATTCAATTGTTATATCCGATATTGCGGCACTGGAGCATTGTAATAGGTTTATTTTACCATATAAAGCATACAAAGGTGGACGGAGCCTTAGTTGTTCGTTGTTATGTCCGATATATTGTTATAAACGGTATCGTTATAAGTGGACTCGACTGCAGTACACAACTGCGGTTGCCGAAGTGTTATATTTGTATTCATGGCACTGCTTGCTACCTACCGACATGGGCCAACTTGTTTCCACCCTTGAACGTCTCCTAAACTCACCAATTTCAGGTTTCCCACCACCCACCAATTTCTTCATTCTACGTGAGCAATCGCCCAGATGGCTTCTGCATCAGCGGCACCATCTTAGCCAAGTCAAAGTTCTACGGTGAGCTGCCTGTCTCTTTTGCTTCAGTAATTTTTGTCTTGTTGAATGTCTTTCTTGCTCAGCTATACAGTATTGATAAAATAGAAATGGGGATTTATTCATGTTTCGTTGGGCCTCATTATAAGCGACACTGATGGAGCACATCATTGCATGCAGCAAAGTAAATTCGGGAGCAAGTTGTTTTTATGGCGTTCGAATGAAAGTGTGAAATCAGATGTTTTTCTTTCCACGTGCGAGTCTGTCTGATGGGGGTGTGCATGCGTCCCCCCTTTTCTGCTGTGGCAGGCAACTCGCTGTCGGCCATCCTGGAGGGCACTGCGCAGCTGTGCTTCCTGACGCGGGGGGAGACGTACAGCATCACGATGCCGTACGCCCACTGCAAGGGCATCCTCATGGGCACGCTCACCATGGAGCTCGGGGGCAAGGTGAACATTGCCTGCGAGAAGACTGGATACCGCACCGAGCTCGAGTTCAAGCTCAAGGTGGGTGGTGCTCGTTGGTGCAGAGGGGAGGGGGAGGCGATGCCCCTTGAGGTAGCGACTGATTTGACTGGCCTGCGAGTCCAAAGCACTTGCGCAGGATGGGCAGTGGTGTTCACAGGGGTATCCAGCTCCCCTGGAGGGGGCAGCGAGTCTGATACAGTAAAACCTCGTCACCAGGGAAACTCGAGGGACCTGTGAAACATGTCTCTTGTAACCAAGGTCTCTTGTATGCGGTGCTGCTAACATGGTGGACCTAAGAGAACCAACGAAACCGTTTTCACTCACATGTCCCTTATAACCAAGTGTCTCCTGTAACAGTGACTCTTGTAACAATGTTTTGCTGTAGTGGTGCTAGGGGGAACTGATTGAGAGAGATTTTTCCACTTTCAGTGAATCCAAAAAGAAAATAGGTGCAATTTTGTCTAACGGTCGGCTTTCCTGTGGTCCTGTGCACGGTGTGCAGTTGCAGTCTCCCTTGTGCGAATTATCTTTGGTCGTGTCCTCTGTGTGCGTGCAGCCGTTCCTGGGCGGGGCGGAGCTGTGCAACCTGGTGGTGGGCAAGATGAAGCTGGGCAAGGAGACCCTGTTCCTCATCCAGGGCCACTGGGACGGCCAGATCTTCCTGCGCGACAAGAAGACCCAGGTCAGGCACCGCACCCTCTCTCGTGTGCGCGCCGCGCCCACTTGTGTGGCATTCGAGCTGGCTTGGGGAAGGCCAAGCGTGGTGCTGGCACAAAATGGTTGCTTAAAAGAGTAGGCCTGCATGCACCGCTGTCTTTGTTACCTGACGGACGTGCAGAGTGAGTAGTAGTACAATAAAAGTGATACTGAACCTAATTGAGCTCATGGATCTTGTAGTGCATAAAGAAGGGGATTGTAGTTTTTGCAGCCAGAGCTGTTAGAAGGAACTGTGTTTCTGCGTGAATGCTCCGGGGCACTAAAATACTAGTGGTGGTACCACGATAGTAGTGATAGCAAGCACCATAGCTACATGGCACCAGGGTAGGTGGTTGCACCACTGCACTAGCGGCAAACTCCATCGTTGTTTTGTGGATTGAGGGATGGAAGAACAAAGTTGAAAGGGACCGCACTCTTCGCACTGTAGGAGAATTTTGTCTTTCTGTTTATTGATCTATAGTCTCCTCACTTAGGTCCATTGGTGCACTCTTGCTCTGGCTGTCCCAGTCGGCAGGAGAGAGTGTAATGGTGAAAGGGGCGTGCTTGCATTTTTTGCTGCATTACGTTTTGCAGAGCTGATGAATAAAATGAGTTGTCGCTGCTACACGACTTGTCTTAGTGGCTTTTGGGAGTTTTGGTGCTTTGTGCAACAACTATTAAAGTGTGGGAAGCTGGCGTTAAATCTATAGCACCTTTTGTAACATTGGGGGGAGAAAATGGGGCAGCGGCATGTTGGGCTAGGTTTAGGGCTGTTGCTGTCCTCGGTGAGATCTTGGGAAACTGTTGAATTTTTTTGTTATTACCGATGCCCTTTAATCCTGCAGTTGTATTCAGAGGCTACTGTCATGTTGGCTGGTTGCAGGAGGAGCAGGTGCTATGGAACCCCAGCCCAGAAGTGCGGGCCAAGCGCCTCAAGCGTTCTACGGTGCCCTTGGAGCTCCAGCAAGAGTACGAATCTGAAAGGTACGGCTTGCGCTAGATGCGCTTGTATTTGATTCAGGAAAACTGTCCTGCTGTTGCCTGACACCTGCCAATAACACAACAGGCTGTGGCAGCACGTGTCGGCGGCCATCGTGCGGGGCGACCAGGTGGCGGCCACGGAGGAGAAGACCATTCTGGAGGAGGCCCAGCGGCGTAGCACCAAGGAGCGGCAGGCGCGCATGGAGCCCTGGGTGCCACGCTTCTTCGTCCAGGACCTCCTCACGGGCGACTACCTCTACAAGCACACCGAGTGCGTAAGCCACCGCAGGGTCCTGTCCACAGGCGGGGATCGCCATTCTTATTTTTGGGGAAAAAAAAGGAGCACAGCGTGATTGATGCAGAGGCTAGTGATGTGGTACAGGGATGCCCAATCATCTGCGAGTGGCTCAAGTGCAAAGTGTCTACAGGGCCCAGTAGTCAGCAAAAGAGGATGAAATGGAATCACGGCACCGGAATGACGAGACTGCCGAAAAAAGATAAGAGCAACAGGGAGCTAATGCCGCTACTTGGGGAGCAGAGGTGACATTGAGGTGGGAGGAATGCAAAGCGGGGCTGGCACAGTGCACAGATACGGCGTGTGAGCAACGTGCGGGATGCCGAGTTTTTGGCTTCTGAAGCCAGAGCAGAGCTTGTGCATCGGGCTGGTATTTTTTATAGTTTGAATTTGTGGCTTGTGGCACCACACGATTGCCCTGAAGGTGAACATTTTGACAGACTTCTGTCTGGCTGAGAAGTTGCTAAACAGAAATTTAATTATGCTCCAACCAATTGTACATAGACAAAACCCGATGTTTCGAAGCCTTCTCGGCTTCTTCTTCAGGGGTGACTGGGGCCACACTGCAGCTGCGTCTTATAGTCTTTCACTGTTGCTGTCCTCGCGCAAAGCCCTTCACTGCGGCACGCAATCCGTGTGTGTACACCGAAGGGAGAGGACCAAGCGAGTGATTAAGGTTCCCAGGGGTTCGTTGAATATGCCACGACTCAAGGAAAAGCCGCTTCCTCCAGTTTGTTTCCCTTTCGAGGATGGCCGTTCCGGAGAAGTCAATTTTGTGGTCGGCCACTTAACAGTGTTTGGCGACTGCGCTGCGTTCTCTATTCTGTTTCTAACGTCGTTTTTGTGTTGCCTAGTCCTCTCCGGGAGGTTTTTGCTTTCACTGATGTATGATGCATTGCACTCAGCACACGGAATGCGGTAAATGACCCCGGGCGCTTTCTCTATTGTCGGCCGGTCTTTGGGGCGGGGGATTAGGCGGCCTATAGTTGTCGACGGCTTGTGGACGATGTGCACTCTTTCTCCACTGAAAATGTGGGCCAAGGCCTCACTCGTTCCTGGGATGTAAGGCACCAGCACGCGTTTCAGAGTTCCGACGGTCAATGTCCTCAGAGAGTTTGTCACCCTGTTCAGCTCTTTGCAGTGGGTTACGGAGTGAATGAACTTTTTCAGGTGGCCGTTTTTCTGGAGGTCCGCAATTATCCAGCTTTCTTCTTTTTTACGTCCGGATTCGGACGAGCAAAGGGCATCAGCTCTGTTAAATAAAGAGGGCACAACAGAGGCTTTGTGGTTAGCGGGGTGGGCCAAATTAAAATGAAGGTAGGGGCTGGTGTGCTCTAAAGCCTTGTTATAATTTTTGCATTAGATACCACTTTGCGTTACGCATCCTTGTTCCCTTAAATGACCAGTGAGGCGTATGACTATGCCACATCTGCAATTCTAGATTTATCATTTGCAAAAGTTATGCTCACAGGAAATTTCATGTTGTAAAGTACTAAAATTAGGATCATAAGAAATTTTATGTTATAAAGCACTAACGTAGTTGTTAGATAAGCTGCAGAATGCTTATACCTTGAGTAAGGGAACTTGAAAGGTAAAAATTTAGGTAAAATGCACTCGAACGTATGAATAAAACGTAGGTTGTGACTGAGAACATGTGCTACAAAGTAGTAAGTCCTACCACATGTGCGCAGCATTGAAATGCACCAACGCTTTGTGGCACATAAAAACGACGTTGTCTCATGATGAGAATCACATGGGGTCTGCAGACCATGACGTTTGCTGCCACAGGACCGCAAATGTTGCTATTTGCTTCCTCCCATCATCTGCTCTGAAAACATCACATATTGTGGCCTTGTTCTTGTTTAAGGTACACTGAAGCGAGTTGTAAACATTGAGTACTTTACCCTATAAAGTCTTGAATGCAGCCAAGTTCACTTATAACGATATTCAAGTGCCAAGGAAATTCCATCGGTATAACCAAAAATTGTTATAAATGGGTTCCGCAAAAAAAGAAAAGACAAGACAGAACAGAGATCAAAGCATTTTATTCGCATGCAAGCAAGGCCAAACCTCTACTTATTTGCAGAAAAGATGCCATAGTTGGTGGGCTTTGTTTGCTTCACGCGAAGCTGGTGCAAGGTGCTCGGCTGAAACAGAAGTCCCTGAGGGACTGCATCATGCATTGGGCCTCCTGCAAGGCCACTAGTACCTGAGTAGACTGCTCAACCGCATTGTCAGAGTCGTCACAGCCACCGCTGTCCGCAGCACGTATCTGCTACAATCGTCTCTTCAGTGAGGCACTCGGATGTTTCCAAACCATCGGCCCTGACGTCCCTTCTACAGTTGAACCTCCTCATTATAAGAGACATGAATGTAAGAGACAAATGGGTATAAGAGACACTATTCACCCACATGGTTAGCTGCCCTATCTTTCCCATTAAATTGACCTCTTCTATAACAGACATCGGATGTAAAAAGACAGTTGGTTATAAAAGACAAGTCATCCTTGAACTTTAATCAACAATCTCGCTTGTAGCAGACATTTTAACTTCAGCTGCAGTGCCACCAGTCACTAATTGCAGTTGCTTCCATTGTGGAAACACAGGTGGACGACAGACGCCTGCAGTCGCTATTTATTACAACTTCAGCAAACACAAAGTGGTTCAGCCAGCTATGAAATGACGATGAGAAGCCCTGCCAATGTAAATGCAACTTACAGAAGTGGTTGAAGCTTACTGCCATCCATTGGAGTGTGACCGCACATGCGGGCTCTTCCACTCGCGTAGCTCCCAATCAAGAAGCATCGCAGATGTTGAGTCCTGCAAGTGTAATGAATAGCCTGAGCACACAGCGGAAAAAGCTCTGCATTCTGGCTATTAATCAGGCTTGTGAACTCAACATCTACAATTCATCTTCCACAAACAGTGAAAGGAGAGAAAGCTTGTAGAATCGGTTGTAAAAAGCAGTGTAAATACAGTCATGAAGCAAACAAAGATTCAGAACTGTTTCATAAATTCTGGGGGCCAAACATAAATTAGAATGAATCTTTTGCAACATGCTGTAGAATTCTTTTGAGCTTATTTTAGTCATACGGTGCCCACATTAAACTAGGGTCTGATTAGTAAGTGAGAACATGGTTCCCTGCTTATAAGAGACATCTCGTATAAGAGACAGAAACTGCTCCCCGGTACGTGTCTCTTATAAAGGGTTTCAATTGTACGGAAAAACACAAGCAGTTGAAAAGGCACCCAGTCAAATTCAAAGCGGTGCGCATGCGACACATCAGGAAAACCTAGCGTAGGCGGGCGCGGGAGCGAGTGGTGCCGGGAGGGGGTTCAGAAGGAAAACTGCTCTTCCCCTCCTCTTGCTTCCTCATAAGCGGCACAGTCAACATGTTTTCTAAGGGGTGGAAGGTATGCAATGCGCATCGCGGCTCACGTGCTGTTGGCACGGAAAGCCGGTGGCAGCTCAAATATTCAGAGCAAGTTGTAACTGGATTCAATCATTATGTCTGATACTGCGGCACTGGAGCATTGCAACAAGCGGTTTATTTGACCATAGAACGCATATGAAAGGGGAAAGTGACATGTTCATCGTTACTTCCCACATATTGTTATACATGGTATCGTGATAAGTGGACTCGACTGTATATGTAAATCATGTCTATTCTAGATTCCCTTGTGGCTGTAGGAACATTATTAGCTGGGGTGGGTTTTTGATGGAATTTTTTTTTGTATAAAAAATGCATTTTCCTTGATGTTTCATTATGCATCTTGTGATTGCCATCTGATTCTCAAGTATGCAAAACAAAAAACATTGCTGGCGCTAGGATGGTGCCACTGGCCACTTCCAAAGGCTAGTTCTTGTCTCTGTCCATTTTTCTCAGTGCGGGAGAGAAGGGAGAGGTGACATACAAGAGTTGCAGTGCACATGTATAGAAAGCGGCATTTCTCTGGCTCTCTGGCAGCTCTAAACCTAGGAAATGCAGGGATAAAAGAATAGCGATAGGATAAGAAAGAAAACTTCTTCTCCTGCCGTATTTACCTTGTGGCACCAGGTAACGTTATGTCAGAAGTGCAAAGATGGCACATTGTCCTGCATTTATTCGAGTATTTTTAAAAGTTCAATTTCACAATGAGGCCCGGACATCAGAAAAATTAATTCTCCATGTTTTCTTTTTTCACAGCCTTTGTGAAAAAAAAAGGAGAAAACTGATAAAAAGATTTCTTTTAAGATTTGGAAAGTGCCTCTTGTGTCTGGCCCTTTTGGCGAGCACCACCTCTGCCTGCCTCGCTGCGTGTGCAGTTCCCGGCCGTGGGACCCCCGCAACGACGTGGTGCAGTTTGAGCGTGGCGGGGTGATCCAGAGCAAGACGCGCCACCAGACGCCCATCGTTCCCTCGGGGGGCAGCCTGGTTAGCATTGAGGGCAGCCCCCCCGAGCCCCCCGGGGGCCTCCGCCGCCGCATCCTGCACTCGAGCCCCCGGCAGGCAGCGGCCGCGGCTGCCCACTTGGGCCACCACCACCACCACAAGCACCACAAGCACCACAAAGATGGCCTGGCCAAGAAGGAGCGCAAGAAGAAGCTCGGCCCCCCGGCCGTCGGGCTCCCCCACAGCGGGAGTTCTTCGGCCGAGCGGGGCGCCTGCTTCTCCTGCGACTCGACCGATAGCGAAGGTGAGGGGCTGGGGTTGTCGCTGCCCCTCCCCTGGGGGGGCGAGGGGGGGGGGGGGGGATTTTTAATTAGTCACTTCCTGTTTTTGAAGTGATTTGATTCTGGCAGTTCATGGTTTGAACCTGGACTCCAGTCTCTAAATGAAAGTTAGGCAAAAGCTGTCCAAAGTTGCTTGGACAAGTGCGAGATGGCCGCAGGCCTTAGCTGCCCTGATAAATTGCCGCAGCGCCCTCGTAATCTATGTACTTCTACTGTGTTGTGTTGTGTGCATGCTCTGGGCTCACTAGACGCCCGACTGCGGGCACAAGTTTAATGCACGACTGTCTAATAGTTTGTTTCGTTGTGTTGAAATATGTACAAAAAACAACATGACAGAGCTGAGAAGGATAGTGAATTAAGCTCCAGTTTGGTTGTTTTTTGGCTAGAATTGCCAGTGTAATGTTAACACTTCCGTGACTGCGAAAAAATTGGTTGTTTTTAGGTGTTCCAGAAAATATTTTTTTTTTTGCCACAGACAATGAGTGATGCTGATGTGTAAGATACGAAATGATAGAGAAAAAGTAGGGCTTTCTAACAGTAATAGTTTCAAACAGCAGATTCAATACAAATTTTATTTTAAAAATTAACAAAACAAAAAAGTAACAAAAATAAAAACAAAATGATGAAAACATCAATGCCACTTTGCACAGGGTACACATAAAATTTTTTTGAAATATGCAATTTGAACATAAGGGTCTTGTAAAGTAATACTGCAAAAATGAGCTCTGTAAGTATGAAAGTTATTTACATACATACAATTATATAAACACTAGTGCTTACCGGTTGTTTTTGGGTAGTCCAGGAAATATATCTTTTCTTGCCACAGAAAATTATGGATGCTAAAGTGTAGGTTCTGATATTATAGAGGAATAATGGGGCTTTCCAACAGTAATAATTTCAAACAACAGCCACTTTAGAAATTTTATTAAAAAATTGTGAAAACAAAAAAAGGGTAACAAACAGAAAAAAAAAATGATGATAACCTCATTAGTACTTCGCACACGGCAGACATAAAAACAATTTGAAAAATACACTTTGACCATAAAGTGCTTATAGAATAATACTGCAAATATGAGCGGTGTAACAAAAGTTATTTACATAAAAAAATATCAACTAACAGATGCGGGCTGCTCTGGAGCGTTATGGCAAGGTCAACCACGGGCCGTCTTCATGGAGAAAACTCGGCTCTCTGTGCAGCCGGCGCCAAACAGTCTTGCCCGAACGTCGTCGACACGCTGCAGATAAGAGCTGTGGCCTGTAGAACAGGGCCCGATCTGTTTACAACAGCGCGCGCCCGCGATAGAGCAAACAGAGAAAGCGGAACTCAAGGGCGCACACCTGGTGATGGTCCGGGGCGATTTGACGCACTTTCGCTGACCGTAGGAAAGTCTGATGAATCAAAGTCATCTTCTGTGTCTGTTCTCCTGCCATCGTGCACAGATTCAAGCTCGGTTACATTGGAATCTGCCGAACTTCGCCATTTGCGCGAAGCATCGGCGAGCGGCGGTGACGCCATAAGTGAAACCACGTGAGCTCGTCTCCCCGCCGGCAAAGGACATTTAAAAATCCCCCATGCGGTGGAAAAACGAAACTCGAAAGCGAAACTGATAAAATACTACCTCCTTTACCATTTGAATGGCGTTAGCGGTCCGGAAGCGTTCGGAGAACGCCGAAATTTGAATTTATATTAATCGATAGCATACTATCAATGGGAATAGGCGTGGTCACAAAAGTGTTAAGTGCTGTATTTCCAGATGTATAAGTCGCGGTTTTTTTCTGAAATTTTTGTTGGTGTGTCTTATCCACTGGTGCAACTTATGTATGGAATAAATCCGGTTCGTGGCGGCCGTGTGTGGTTCGCACTCGAAAAGGTGCCTGTGTGCTGCGTGATGTCAGCGCACGGTAATTATTTTACAAAGCGCGAAAGAAGAAAAACTACCATGCGCGGTTTGCGGCGGCCGCACCAACTAAAGGCTGTGACAATGGGAGGAGACGCACTGTGATTGCACGATGCCCAAGGTTAGCAACCAAACAAGTTTCGGTTTCGGTTCTGTAAAACAATGTGCTTGACATCCGACGGCATCGTTGGATGGGCATTCTCAATACCTCAGTAATCGTCGTCCCGCGCTTCTGCCATGTTGTCGGCTGTGAATGCCTAAGATAAGCCTCCCAGGACGGCTTGGAATCGTAGCAATCACTAGCCGAGGCCTACGTAGTGGATGAACACCCTCCGCGTCACTGCAGATGCCCAAATGCCATGCGCTTTTCCCCCATATTTGGAGCTTGCCTCATTCATGCCTGTATCGTAAAATGCATGTTCACACTAGGCCAAGGGTCTGCTGATTCTGGCCTGTGCCCACTGCCCGCAAGCAGTCAGTGCTTATGGCAACAGCACACCAATGAGAACTCGCTAGCGCATCAGTGTCAGTCTGCGCGCGTTCTGCGAACTCGTTCGTGCAGCAGTGAAAGTTACGGCCCAAAAATGGCGAACCCAAAAATGAAAAGACGTCTACCAAAAACGAATAAATCAACTTACAAAAAAAAAGTATCCTCGGGGATTTGAACTTGCAACTTGCAAAATAACATGCCTAGTGCTCCAGACCACTTAGCCAAGGAGCAGCGCTAGCCGGGGTTGGAAATATGAGGTATATAATCTATAACCAGTTTACTCTTTTATTTAGTTTTAGCATTTCAAGCAGCTTAGGGGACTATTAGTTGTATAGCACTCGTGCAATAAGTGTCCTCCAAATTTCCACAATACCTCACGTCTAGCAATTGCATTTCTTAGATGGAAAAGCGTTCGCAGATGCGTAGTCGTGCTGCTGACCGCTGTGCTTGTCCACCCAGCACAATAAAGTGCTTCCTGGGGCCGAATTCTCTAAGGAATTCGGCCCGCTTGCCCCTCGTTTTGAAACGGCGACCTTGAGGGCGCACGTGATTGGCCGTGTGCAATGTCATCACGCCTTGCGTCATCCCGAAAAGTACCGTGAAGCAGTCGCTCATAGCCCGTGACCTACTTATTACGCCGTTTTATATGGTTTGAAAGACAAAAGGCCGTAATTGATTACGTCACCTGTCAATCAACCGCACGCCAAAAGGCGGCCAGAAACGATGCGGGGGGAAGTGCGTCGTTTCAAACGGCGCTCCCTTTACGGCGAAAGCGTGCGAGAGTCCTGCGCGGTGCAGAGGCGGTTGCCTTCGCGCCTTGTCGTCTGCTAATTGTTTTACCCCTGTTTTTTGTAAAACTCGAAGCTCGTTCGCGCCAAATCGTTCGGCGACGTAGCTTAGCAAGATTTCAACGAACATTTTCACGCTGTCGCCGATCGATGTACCCGTCCGTCAACTCCGACGCCCCAATAACAGCGCGGGCGCACGGAACAAACATATGCCGCACATTTTTCCGCCAGGCGCACTTGGGCTGCACCAGCGCCCGCACGCAGCTGCACCAGTACGGACAGTACGCGGTAAATAGAACGCTGCCGTAAAGCGCGCCTAAAATGGCGTATCGCGACACGGCGGGGCATTCGCTCGTTAGCGGCGCAGCAATCTCCGCAAGCTCCGAGACGACAAATGCGATGGACAAGGCGACAACACAGGCCGCGCGACGCGTTCGCCCTGAGCGACGAGGAGTTTGCGCGCAAATTTCGCCTTTCCAAGGTCGCGGCGCGCGTTTGCTTTCACGCCACACACACACGTTTGCTTTCACGCCACAACTGTAGCGCCGTGCCAGAACACTTGCATCCTGGCCAGCAAATTTCGCTTCTTTTCACAGATGCCAAAGTTCTAACGCCTCTGAACTCTGGTGTTCACTACTCACCGATAGAGGTACAAAAACGCTGCAAGTCAGACTGCCGTCCTGCTAACCATTTAACTAATACAAAGATTGCTTGCTTTTACAATTCAAACATGCTTATTGCACTGCTGAGTCCCATGCTGTTTGTTGATTTGTACAAGCGTGACCAAAGAACCGAAGTGCACAGACAGTTGCTTGCAGGCCCGACAAACACGCCCGGCGGCGGCGGCTCGCCGCCGTTTGGAATGCCGGATGTAAACAAACGTTTCATTTCTGGCCACATCAGCCCACTCCGCGGCCATGATTTTCTATCCGGTTTTGCGACCCCGTCGTGCGACGAGGGAATTTGATTCGAGAGCGATTAGCTTTGCCTCATCACTTTGTGACGTCGTGTGGCGCGCCAAGTCGGAAGTGGGAATGTGCCTACAGAGCCGATGTGTGAACGCAAGGAACACGAATTATGTATTCATATGTTGATGCAGTTACTTATTTGTTTTTTCTGCACTTAACACGCACTTAACCCGAAAGTTTGCTCATCTCATATTTTTACTTGATATCACTGTACTTTGGGTGGGCGTTCTTTCGGAACTTTACAGTATAGCAGCACACTCAATGAAAACTGCTACAGCCTACAAGTCATGTGGCGCTTGTACGCAAGTGTTGCCAGAGCACAGAGGAAACATTTTAGATGGGGCGGTAGCAACAGTGTTGGGCAGGGCATTCCACTTTTAATCGTTTTTAGAAAAAAATGAAATGACGTTTGGAATGCGAATGTGCGCATGAATAGTTGCCAATTTGCTTGCTGCTATTTCTTCGTCCGGGTATGTACGTGGGGTGATGGCAATGGTAATTGTGGTTTTACCCTTCACAACGGGTCACCGCGTGCTTCACACAGCGCTGAAGGTATTGATGACGATCCATTGCTACCTCCTCTCATACAATCTGTGTTAAGAAAAAACACCTAGAAAAGGTACACCGGATCTTTAGAGGGTCCTGTGTGACAACGTTTGAAACTTGTAATGCTAATATCATTGCTCTTCAAGTTAGTAACAAAACTCTCTGCACGATTTCAAATTGCCTTTCATTGCCTCCAAAAAGTCTCAGGCCAAGGCAGCATGCTCAAGAATTGAATGTACGCACGCAGCATGCTCGTTTTCCGGAGTCTTTGAGTGTTTGCACCGAACAATTGTGCACTTTATTCCAATAAAGAGCCCCGAAATAAATTTCGCGTGAAGTTTCATCATGTATGACAGCGTCTCGAACAAACCATCAGGTCAGATTGAGCGCTACTGTCATGTGGTTTCTGGGGACCAGAATAGGAACTTGGAGCGTCGTTTGCAGCTGCACCACCAAGAGTTACACGACAAGGAGTGCTTAGGGGTCCTGGAATATTTTTGGGTGCTGATCACCTATTTCGCAGGCTCTATTTTTACAGAAAAATTAGTTAACATCACCTAATGTTTTTGACACAATTTCACAATTCTGACAACTTTGTGTGTGTGTGTGTGTGTGTGTGTGTGTGTGCGTGTGTGTGTGTGTGTGTGTGTGTGTGTGTGTGTGCGCGTGTGCATGTGCATGTGCATGTGTGTGTTTTCTTCTTCAGCAGAAGCGGAACGGGACTTTTATTTATAGAAGGAAACAGAAACCAGAATTAAAAACGTGTTGTTCGGACACCCTGCTTTTGTCCTTCCTCTTGTTCTTTGGTGCTCCCCATTCCTGTATTGCAACACCTTCAACAGGAGCTTCTCTCCCTCTCTCTCTCTCTCTCCCCCTGTTCCCCCTGACCCAGTGCTGGCAGCGGAGTCGGGCAAGGCTGTGGCGGCGCGGCTGGGCCTAACGGCCAGCCGGGGCCCGCTGGTGGGCAGCAGTGGCAGCTCCCCGCAGGCCCTGGCCTCTGCCCTGGCCCCCCTGCAGCGCTCCCTGGAGGAGGCCAACGCCAGCCTGAGCACCCTGCAGCGGCACCTGGAGCACGTGCTCAGCCAGCAGCGGCAGCTCGAGCACCAGCTCAGCCAGCGGAGCGACGTCACCACCGTGGCCGTGGTCGTCTTCGTCCAGCTCGCCCTGCACCTCTTCCTCTGGGCCTGGTTCCCCTCCTGATCGCACCCTCGCTAGATAGGCACCACGGTCACGCATACCCGACATGGGGAGGGCTGCGACTGTCCTCCGCGATGCAGCCACGCTTGCAAGGCGTCGCACCAACGCAGTATACCGGAATAGTTTTATCATTGGGGGCGTGGCTTCGGAGCACAAATGATGCGGCAAGTTAGTTCTGTGAATCATCGTGCACGCGGGGGCAGGAGGCACGGCATGCAACCAGGTTATAAATGTTTATAAATGTGTGTGTGTAACACAGCGGCGCTGCAGCTAGCCGCAAACGGGAGAGCGCACCTTCACGTAGTGAATGGTTTACGAACCTCAGAAGGAGGCCACGCCTGCACATCACCTCGTTTACTATAGGAAACGGACCCTGTAAATGCAGGGAAAGACGCGCCCGTGTGATCACCACGCTGTTTACCGAAATGTTTCTGCGGCATTTGGGGACGAGTATTGCGTTTGTTGACCTTGTACAAATGTGTATCAGCATTAACGTTGCAGTGGCATTGTAATATGTGGTGCCATCGAAACAGAAGTGCCATTTCCCACGATTCATGTGCTGGAGCGTGGAGAGGAAAGAAAGGAGCCTTGAGCCAGTCAATGGTGTGTGTAAGATTGGGTATAGGCGTGACGAATTTATGGCTGTAGTACAAGCGTGCAGCACGTGTGAAGCAAGAATGCATCTTCCTAGTGAAACCACATTGCATGCTTGTAAGCTCTGTTACGAATTATTTAATCTGAATTTAATATGAATAATATTTTGAAACGAGTGATTTCAGCATGAGCTCAACTTTAATACATATTTGTGATGGGCAGCTAAAAATGCTGCACATACTGTTGTCTCTGCGAGTAATATTCTTGGCATTAAAAGGTACGCCCAGTTTAGTTTCTGTGCTCATTAGGCCACACCTGCTTGACCTAATGGGTTCCGAGCATGTAGTGTGACAGATTACGTGCATAAGTCATATAATTTCTCTATAAAGGCACAGCACTAACGCTATTCTGTTGCTATGAAACTATTTCTCAGGTAACACAGCTAATATCACGCTCTTCCCACCTCTCTACCAACTGTTTCAGAGCTATGCCATCTGCCAAAGAAAAGCATGTAGTGTAGATGCTTCGTCCCAGCTTTTACGATCAAATTCTTGTTGGGGTGTTGCGCCAAATGCAAAAGGCTTTGGTTTACTGTCAGTGTCTCGTATTTTACGCTGGCCTAGTGGAAATGGTAAAGGGTGCAGCACGTGTAAGTGGCACAGGGCTAGTAAAAAAAAAAAAAAAAGAATACAAGCTGGAAAGAAAACAGAAAAAAAAAGTTCTTTTACCTCTAAGCTGAGCTGAGGGAATGGAATTGAGCATGTTATGAGCAGTCAATTCACGCTTTGTCCCGTGTGTGCTTTTTTTGCTCTTGCAAGTTTGCATTCAAAACAAGGTGTCACAGTCACAATCTGGTGGGCATGTGACATCCCATCGACTGACAGAAAGCAGAGGGAACGGATGCGGACTTTGGTGATAATAGCACTCTCGTTGTTTAGAACACGCCGAACTCCACATATAGAAATGCGATGTAATTAATGTATACTACATGCTGCATAACATTGTCTCTGCTGAAAAATCATACCTGATCTTCTTTTCAACAGGAAATGATGGTTTGTTTTAGAGAAACGGGAAACTGAGCAGCTTGATGTACTAATGCCCATTGCAAAAAACCGAACAAATGGCACATGAGACACGAAAGGAAGGAACTGACGGTATGAGCACTGTACAAGCAGATTAGCGCACAGAGAAGTTGAAGTTTATTTCACATGTTTTAAAAGTGCGTACAAATAATAATACAAAAGGAGGTCCCGTAGTTTAAAAACTGTCGGGGAGAGCTTGGCATACTAGCAATATGACTTATATCAGTAAAGTAAGCAAGCTGCTACGCATTTGTGGCAAAAAACTGCGCAAACAAAACGTAGGACACAAAATGAAGAAATTGACGATAAGTGACACTCATGTCGTCAGTTTCATTTGCTCATTTCTTCCCTATGGATGCTTTAATTAAAATAATTTAAGCTGGCATTTGTCTCACAAACCGGGTTATGCAAGTGAAAAGCAAGATGACCAACGCAGGGAAGCGTTGCTGCTTACATGTAGTCCATTTCACGAGCTGCGTGCATCACGGTAGGCAGCCTGGCTACCAACCAATCTTCCCAATGAGTGCGTCTAGCTCACCACAACATTCTACAGTTTCTGGCTCGAGAAAAGTGTCAGAAAGTGTTTGGGCCTCGGCAGGGCATTTCCACCTGTGTGCTTTGAAAATGAAACCACCTTGGTATGCCCTGCTGTGTGCAGCTTGTGAAGTACACTGTCGGAGAGGGCGTAAGATATGCGTGCGCAGAGGGGATTAGAAAAGATGATATCCAGCTGATGCGTCGTTGATTGCTGTAATAACCTCAAACATTTGTGACTGGTTTTCCTGCGTGTGCGTGCATTGTGTGTGTGTGTGTGTGTGTGTGTGTGTGCGTGCGTGCATTGGGGGCGAGTGCATGTACGTATATACAGACATACCGATAAATGCAGCCTTCTTTTCTTGCTTTAGTGCCCCTCTAGGGCTGCTCTTAAATTTTAATCACGTTACCTTGGGTGACGAGATTTGCGAGATGGCACTTGCTGTGCAGAGCACGATGTTGGCATTCTTTGTTTGCAAAATGTACCGTGGTTGAAGCCTCCACAAATCTACCAAGGTGGTGAAAGTAAGCACAGATGTGACTTGCATGCGTGCTTTGCACCCACTGTGACAGCAAGGTGTTCATAGGAAATGCACACCAAGTGGTTTGAATACAAGACATGTTGCAGTCACATTGTTCGGGCCCTATCTGTTGTAGGCAGGCGATCTAAGGACGATGAAGCAAGGAGCACAATTCTTGCACGCACATTGGAGAATGTAGCCCTTTACCTTACTGAGAAGTTCACAAACGGGTTCGAAGCTGGTTGACTTGCAATGTGTACTGAAACCTTGTTTGAACATGATTAGGTCCAAGCATGCTTTAATTAAGTACACATGATGGCGTGAAATTCAGGGGCCGTGTCAAAGCCAAACGGTTTGTCCTTGTGGTCACAGCACTGGGCTTAACGGGTAGAGTCGTAAGGTGACCTGGCTGCAGAGCATGGCTGCTTCAGTCCAGCTGTTGACAGTTTCATACATGTAAAAAAAAAAAAAATAGGTAGAGTTGGCAAAAAGTAGGGTGATAGAAACATTATCTGCCATTGTTTTGAGCCTGTTTGTCATTTTCAGAGCAACCACATTAGCTTATATATTAACAGAACCTTATGCTGACAGAACAGTGGGTTGTTGGTGTGTAAGGCTACACAGGATATTGTCTGGGCTCTCGTATAAAGATATTCACTGTGGCTTACAAGTTTTTGGGCTCAGTGATGTGTTTTAAATACTGTAGGTGACACTATCAAATCGGGCATTCTTCGTTGCTTGCCCGTGTGTGTGGTCGAGTGTGCAGAAAATTTTTAGCTCGGCCTGTAATTTTCAGAGGCCATGTAAAAAAGATATATCCACAGCATTAATAGGAGACAGCGGTATTCAGACCCGTGAGCTTGCTCTCACTGTTCAGCAGTGTGGCTGTGGCACTCTTAGCTTCAGGTGCTGATTGCTCAGGAAAAACTGATAAGTTCATCCAAATCTGTGGGGTACGTTTTTGAGGATCCTGAATTGATGGTTGGGTTTGTTGCAATGAGCTAAGCTGAAGTTATTTACATCCAGTACGTTGTGGATATGAGTCTTTCTGAAGGTTGCCATTTGCATATACCTTTGAAAGAGTGAGGGAAAAGGAATTACTGACGCATTCATGTAGCTAGACATAGTGATATGTACATAAGCCTAGTTGGAACAAATTAATACTGTCATGTCGTTAGAGCCCACATCTGAAGACGTGGCAGCAAGCCATACAGGCAGGTCTCAATAGCTGCCGGTCTTGTGAAAAATTACTGCATCGCGGAGAGCTGTTCTGCATGAAGCAATTGCTCTAATCATTTCTTTTAAAAGTAAGCTCCCTTCAAATGGCAGATTTAAACAGGACCACTAACTACCAACTCATTTCATTTTTGTTGGTTTTTCAGACATATTTCTGAAACATAGAAACATGACAGTGGAATTTGCCATATTTGCATAGCTTAAAGCCTTCACAGTTGGTGTATAAATGTGCTAACATGGGATAAAATAGGTGGGTCTAAGGGAAGTCTTTTAATTAAACCTATGTTTGGCCAATTCTTTGAGTTGCTGCGAGTCGCTTGTTTGTGCCATTACCAATGCAAGTAGGGTTTCCACCTGCCCGGTTTTGGACCGGCCCGACCGGTTTTTTAAACAGCGGGCCGGTTGCCGGTCTATACTTAAAACCAGCCGTCATTGGCCGTTTTTTTTTTTTTTTTTTTTTTGCCTTCGTGCCGTGATTATGTCCGTTTTGGCGTTTTATAAGCGTCAATTGAACAACTAAGACGATAAATATGTGTCGACAAGCTGCGCAAAGACATGCGAGCCAAGCAAATATGCGGGAGAGCGCGCTGCCTGAGATGGAGGGGGCCTAAGGGAGGAACAAAACAACGAAATGTGGCCGCCATGGTCAGCAATTGCGGTTACTTTTCAGCGAAGCACATACAGAGCAATAACCAAGCTCTCAATCGCTTTCAGTACAAACGTTACGTTGCTTTCTCTCTAAGAAAACGCTACAATAAATGGCACTGCATGTCAAAAACAACATGGCGTCACTTTTCAACACAAATTAAACATTCTATATACCACGCCCCCCCCCCCCCCCTCCTCCCGAAGGGCCGGTTTTTTTTTTTTTTTTTCGGGGAAAGGTGGCAACCCTAAATGCAAACAATGCAGCTTTAGCAAAGATCACTGAATTTACGGGCATGGCATGTGGGGCTTCAACCCCTCAGTGATTGCTTCTTCTGGCTAAAATAAAAAAGAGAATGTTTGTGTGTAAAATGCCACCTCTTGTGAGAAGTGTTTCTCTTTGGAAGCAGAGGTGGGGAGGGGGGTATATGTAATCAGCTAGCATCCCCTCACAGTTGCCCATTTTAGTAGCTTATTAGCCCTCCTTCAATTAAATTGCTGCCTACACCACTGCTTTGAGTTGTAGTCAGAAAAAATGAGTTGTTATGAATCACACATCAATCATCTATGATTCGTTTGTGGTCCTGTTTAGATCTGTTTGTTTTGGTGCATTTGCTCCTGTGATGGTAAACTGAGCATTCCCTCTGCTCTAACGACGTCATCTTGGGGTCATTGTCAGAACCCAACAACTTCCATTTATCTACGTCTCTTAAATACGGGAAGGCCTGCACCATAGTTCACATTTAGTGGCAGTACAAACACTTACTGCATATCACTGTGACATCTTGTGGGCATGCCTGAATGCTAAGACAAGTAGCATCAAAGAAGAATTTCTCCTTTCCCTAGCTACTCGCAAAGCTGGACTAACTGCTATGTAGATGCCATCTCTCAAAGTATACGTAGTGAATGGCTAGAGTGTTTGGGGCACCTTTTGTGCAAAATTTGTCTTCTGACAAATGGCATAAAAGTGCAGGCAAAGGGTGAATCTTGTCAAGCTGAAACATTTCCTGTAATGCTAAGAGTAGACCTGGGGGTACTTTTCTAAACATGGAGGTTGTTATGATAATCAGCGAGTGACTGCTGTGTGCCATATACTTAGTTCACCTCATTTTTTCGCTCTAGAAGTGAAGTGGGTTGTGCGTGTTTTGTTTTGCAGCCAGCATATTTGACTTCTACTTGGG
Source organism: Haemaphysalis longicornis (assembly GCF_048455015.1). Taxonomy (NCBI): domain Eukaryota; kingdom Metazoa; phylum Arthropoda; class Arachnida; order Ixodida; family Ixodidae; genus Haemaphysalis; species Haemaphysalis longicornis. The sequence goes on along the minus strand of NW_027526335.1, from coordinate 18,128,039 downwards.
CTTCATCTAAATCCCTACTACAATGTATAGTAGTTGTCGCCTTGGCTCTAGTGCAGACAGTCCCTTGCAGATGTTTTTTTAGACAAATATTTTAGTGTGTGTAACGAACTTGTGTACCAAGAAGGTGTTGTAGGCGTGTGTTCATATTGAACTGGTTTATGGCGCTTTGGGTTGGGGTGACATTGTCACCTGGCATGTGCATTATTTGTGGGTGTACTTCTGAACTGAGCACGTGTCACTGGAGCCTTTAGGCCTAGCTCTTTCAACTCTGGCAGCTTCGTTGGATTCATTAGGGATATTTGAAAGAGGGTGAATTGTTTGAGTGTGGTGGTCACTGCCGTTGAAGGGGACTTGGAGGAGCGTAGATAGCTGCAGTTATTAGTTTTTGATCGGTTTATTGCCAAACTGCATTATAGCTATTCTTGCAGTGTTGGCAACTCCAGTAGCTTCATTGGAGGTGGGTTATTCTCAAGGAGGTTCTTGCCTTTAAAAAAAACTGTACAGAGTTGCAGCAATGTACTGGGGTGATTCGAGCACGGTGGCAGCTGTTGTTCAATATTCTTTATGCCTTGTAGAGTCCTGCAGTGAATCTGGAGGACTGTTGGAAGGCGCTATGGCATGTCAGCGAGGGGGCACGCCAGCAAGCGGGCACAACACTTAGCAGGCATGCTGTTTGTGAGCACATTTGTGGGGGCAAGGCGGAAAGCGAGCCAACTAAAAAGCGGGCGTGCTCAGGAAAACGATAACCCTTCGCATTTACGACTGTCACTGTAAATGTTATTCTCGTTTCAATTGAAATACTCTTTATAAACCTTTGTATTCTCTTTAATGCCTTTAATGCCTGGCCCATGCATTGCTACGATAATTAGAGAAGTTGGTGGTGGTGGCTGTTGACTGCTCGAAACCAATCAAATCGATGTTCTTATTCCAGTACATACTTTTTCTGTGTTCAGGCATGCTTTGTAGTCTTTATAATACCGTTGTGCAGAGCCATGTGTTAAAAGCAGGTAGTCATTAAACGGATATATCTATGAGCTATTTCAATGGTCAGTGAATCCGATAGCCCTTGAACCATCAAATTTGGCATATTGCGAGTAGCATGGCTTCTTCGCTGGCCGAGATTGATATAAGTTGTAAGAGTGTTGTAAGCAACAGATCAGTGGGCTCCCGTGAAATGACCATCTAAGTCGGTCGGTCGTTGTATGTGGCTCTGTGACAGCACCCAATCACCATCAGGTTTGGTGGCCATTTGTTTCATTTACCCTTGAAGCCACTGTAAGAAGTATCTGGAGAATGATGAGTATGCATACATATTCTAATTTTTGCATCGAATTCAGTGTGGTTTCAAATGTTCTAAAGGCCTAGCATGTTCATGTGATATGAAGAGCTTTTGTGGATTATGCAGTTTTATTTGCAGTGCAGAATTGTTGAAAACATCTGTAGACCCGTATGCTAGTCACTTGCAAAATGGCATTTGTGTGCACAAATTACACGTATTAATCTTGAAGAATGTATGCTTTTGTTTTGAAGATATAGTAGCACCTTGTTTGTAAATATATTTTTATATGAATGTGCGCAACGTAGTTATTGTTTTGTCCGAATATAGTTTTTGTATATGCAACTTCACTTCTGCTAAGCAAGGATGCGCCACTACTGCCCTATGCCTGGTTATGTATGCCTTAAAATGTTGTTGCACGCGGTGGGAAGCTTGCTGCGACGTTCACGAATACCTCGCGCAGTGGTGCCACGAGTTCCAGTATTTCTGATCAGCCCTTATTACCTGATTTCTACTGTCAGCGCATTTATTTTTATTTTTGCTTTACTACCGGTGGCATAAACTGTGATGTACAGATCAATTGTTGAACTTGGCGCGTCGGAGTTTTTTTCACGAGCGTTGTACGCAGCGTGTTGGACCGCCGTTTCCTCACAGTTAGCTGTGTCGTATCGTTGAAGTGTGACATTTGTATTGTTTTTATAGCGATGATTATTGTAGCACGTAAATAAAGAAGTTACGCGCAGTGCACTGTCCTTGCTGTCGTCAATTTGCGCGGACATTCAAGTTGTGAGCAGCCACCCACCGGTTTGTTACATGCGTGACTAAAGGTAAGGCGTGATTGTTGGGCATTTACGGAAAAATAAAGTAAAAGCATGGCCATGAACTAGTGGTGAATGAACCGCGGGTGGGCGAGCTTTTGATCGCCGCAGCACCGCCGGCACCGCGGCAGCTTGCACGAATCAGCATGGTCGACCTTTCTGCTCACTCCGCGAACATCCGACGGAAAACATAGCGCCCGTAAAGAACAATACCGACTTAATCTGTGCCTTGGCGTGTGATGCTGTGAAAGTGGCGTATTATAAGCACTAAGATAATCTTAAATCCAGATATTCATTCAATCATTGCTAAGTGATGAGTAAGCTGAGGGAACCAGAACAAAATTTTGTGTTCAAAACTTCCCTAGGCCTACTGGGTGCTGACAGAGTGATCCATAACCAAAGTAGCCTTTCTGGCATGCAAAGTTTGTTTAGGTCTTCGCGCATCAGCGATTCGGCGCTTTAAACTCGTCCAGGCTGCCAGCGTGCAAAATGTTCGCATCTCTCGGAACGGACAGTGGAGCCAAGTGCTACGATATGCGCGGTGCTGCAAACAGTGCTTTGCGATTGTTCGTTCGAGCTTCGTGAGACGCTCTCCTGCCTGACAGTTTCATGTCCGTTAAATCCGTGCTATGTGCCTGTGGGAAGCTCGGAGGACTATTTAACTAGCCTCGCACGGTCCGAGGTAAGTTCCTTGCTTGAAGAAAAACTTCGACACCGAGTCGATCTTGCGTCGTTTGCGGCAAATTGGGGGTGTCCCGACTGCATCACCCTTACCCCTCCATCTTTCCGGGCCGTTCTTTCGAGAAAGTACCGGGTCATTTCAGTGAAACGCAGTGTTTAATGCCGCATCAGATGCCAGTTGTTCGTACAAGTCAATGCTAAGGAGATGTGTTTCCGTTTATTTGCTTGGAAATGTGGGATGAACGAAACCAGGGCTACGGAGCCAACCTTCGTCGCCTTGGTTTTTTGTTTTCAGAACATTTTTGTTTGATCAGATTTTAGTGATACTCGTTCACGGATGGGCATTGGAATAATCGCGCGTGTATGTTACCAGCACAATTGCAGGCACCTCATTTTATTCGTGTCCGAGCTCGCAACATGCATGCGGATCAAGCTCCTGATAGCGGCGGATCTGGAAGATGCATTGAATTACAGTTGCTCCCACTACATTGTATACTACTACGCGCACGTTTTGAGGTGTCAGACGGTACCTTCGTCAGTGTTTGAAACTATTGCTTGTGAAGGCATACGCCCGTCGGGTGCCGATACTGCTAATACTACATGGAAGCTTCCCTGGGTCGTCGCCTTTCGATGAGCCTGATCGCGCGCCGACTTTTCACAATCTCGCGTGGCCCGTTTCTGCGCTGGCCAAACGCGGTGGCTGCCATGCGCTCCCGAACGGAGTGCCTTTCGCGAGAAGTAAAAACGGCAGTGGAGTGAGTGATTTTTGTGCGTCTTCTGCAGCCCTGCCGCCGCCGCAGCCATGGTTGTGGAGGGTCCCCGAAGCGGCGGCCGCTACGCCCCGTCGACGGGCATGACTGCTCGCGAGCTGTGCGAGAGCGACGACCAGGCCACAAGCCTCATTCTCGACCCGTACCTAGGCTTTGCGACGCACAAAATGAACCTCAGGTGAGCCCTTTTACTTGCACTCGAACCCGCTCCTTATGCTCTCTTCTGTGCTTTGCGCAAGACTTCTCGCTAAGCGCAACTCAACGGCGCGGCTTCCCGCAACTTCCCGGGAGTTTGGATTGTTTACATGACGATGGCGTGGAAACAAACTCCGCGCCTGCTTTTAGCCATTGCAACTGTGCCCGAGGGGAATCCCCCTTATGTGTTTTCGCCCTGTGTACGGTGCCCGCTTTTGGCGTCATTCATCAAGAGCTTTCAGTTCCATGCAGCCGGTTTGTTGACAGAAATGTTCGTAACGCCTGTACCAAGTGCAGCGTTAACTTCACTAGTTAAAGCACCTTCTCATACAGAAATGACTTCAGTGATCTTGCACATCAGGGTTATGTGTTATAGTTGGAAACTCTGTTGACCATCAGGTGACCACCTCGGTCACAGTTAACGGTTGCGGGAGTAATAATTTTACACAATATATCTGCCGTCAGGTACAAGAGAGGGAGAGAAAAAGAGCAAAAACATTTGTTTCCAGAAAGTGTACTAAAGAGACGACGTTCTTATTACTAAAAAAAAAAAGAAGTTGAGTTTTAGAGGACAGGTAATGCGAAAGGCAGACAACTATTGCAACAACTCAACCACAGTGTGGCTGTTGAGGGATGGAAGGATAAGCCAGCAGAGGAAAAAATATTAATTGGAGTGTTATGGTCGGAAAACCCAGGGAAAAGGGATGGATTTTGCAGGATGCAGTCCTCGTGGATTTGCCCCGGGTGGATCTGTCCTGCCGCATCATCCAACAGCTGGTGCTAAAAATGTACAAAAGAACATGAAAGACTTGCAATTAACCATCATATGTACATTGCCCATCTTCTTTTAGTTCTGAATGAACAGGAAGAATAATTTCCAGCTGAGTGCACTCAAAAGCAAAGTGGGGACCAATGTAGGACCAATAACAGTGCTGAAGCAAAATTTGCCCGCGGGGCTCTTCGATTTACAGTTTCGGTCTCACTGCGGATAGTCTGCGGTTAGTCCAAGGGTTCCCCACGCCATAGAAAAGGTGTGTGAAAGACGAATGCTGGAGTGCTTCTGGGGGAGTCCCCGGTGAGTCCAAGACTGGTAATCAAAGTGCCTCAGTATGATCATCCGGGTCTTGAACCTGCCACCGTGGCCTACCTTGGGCAGTTGCGCTGCCAACTGAGCTGGGAAGTGGGAATAAACTTTCATTTTGCTTCTCTTGACGGATCGTGCTCCTTTTGCTTCTCCCACTCGCCTTCCAGGTTCCGGCCGTACAAGTCGCACAAGCAGGAGCTGCAGCAGCTGATAGCGGACTTCAAGAGCCACAACCAGTACGAGAAGGTGTACTCCAAGCTGACAGACTTTGTCCCAGCCTCGTTCCTCACCAAGGCTCGGCAGGGCCCGTTCAAGGATCACGTAAGTTTTGAAAGGGGCTTCTTCCTAACTCTTTCTTCCCGGCTGACTGCAGAGACGTTAGCTCTATCATCACCCGTTCAGCTCTCGATGAGCACTTTGTGTTGTGCTCTTTATGGACTTGGAAAAAGAAAAGGACGGAGAAATGCCCGCCTTGATTAATTATTTATACTCAAGTCCAAGGTATCGTTTGTCTTTGAACAAAGGCCAAAAGAACTATGAAGGGCGTGATATTCTTTTCAGTATAGATAAAAGGTTACTTATCCAGTACTGTCTCTTTAATGATGCCTGTATTTTGTGTTACACCTGAGGTATATTTGCTTGATTTGACGCTTACACAATAATGATGATAAAAGTAGTTTACATGGCCACAATCTGCATTTGTAAACCCATGACTGATCTAATGCTTGCCTACGGCATTAGCTGGTAATGCCCTGCAGTAATTCTTTGCTCTTTCTCCGTTTTTCTTTTTGCAGTAAGTGTGAGTGCATAGGCCTTGATGAAACACAGCATTTTCTGCTGTTATTGCGACCAGTAAAATAAGAACAATTTCTTGTGACATGGCCAGTGTGATCGCTAAAACCTGCACACCCAGAAGAAGCATTTGTGACAAAACCCTGAAGTAACAGTCTAATATGACTTGAGTCCAGTTAAGAAAAAGGTCCGTTCTATGGTATGCTTGTCATCCTCCTTGATTTTCAATTCCATTACAAGACATGTTTTTGCACATGACATTGTCAATCCGAGCCTGCCTTTTGTATGGGACGGCAGGTAGGAGGCTCTAACAAGTTTGTTACTTTGCTTTGCAGATCTTTCGTTACCTTCGTATGTTCGACAAGGAAGCTGGGTTCCAAGTTATGCGCTGCGACCGTTACTCAATGGAAGGCAATGTAGGGGCCAAGATATGTGCAACAAAGAAATGGTGAGCCTCACTTGTGGTCGGAGATGCCAGGCTTGCACCCTGCTGGACTTCTATCTTGCGCATTATCGGGTATGGACCTGACGTCTGCTCAAGCTGTTGTATGAAAGTTTCAGCTCGTCCAAGGGCTCAAAGACGTCGTAGCTCAAATGGCGGGCTTTCACAAAAAGACATGAAAACTCGATGCAGAGACAGTTGCCTGTCAGGTGCTTTGAGCACATAACTGTGATGTAACGTTTTCCCAGCAGTCAAACCTTGATTGATGTCTGACCTCCATAAAATAAAGTATTACAGCGGAACCCTAGTAATACGATTCTCAAGGGAGCGCGCGAAAGCGTCGTATGACCGGGGGGTCGTATGACAGGGGTGCGGGTAAATGCCGGCCTAGTAGACTGTCTCATGCGACAGGTTGGCTAAGAACTTACTTAAACTGCTGTATTAGCGTGTTCTCGCGTGATTTGAGAACCTTTAGCTAAAATCCCAAGTTTTTAAAAAAAATGTGGTTGAACCCTCTTTCATAGGAATCGGTTAAACACGACAGTGAGATATGCCTTCACAGGATCAGTTGAACGTTTATTCTGCATCGATATGAACTTGTACATCACTATTTATACTTCGTCAGTATGACACTGTCAAACGCATCAACATTAGACACTGGATTGCACATGCCGGAGCACTACGTAAGCCCGAATGAAACCACACGCTCGCAAACCTTGCGAACGAAACCAAACGGGTTGCCAGCGAATTGTTTGGTGAACTCGTGGTCCGCTGCAGCGAAAGAGCACGATTTGCAAGGCTGTCTAAAGGAAAAGTCGCACTGCAGGTGGTTTTAAGCAACCCACCTGACCTTCTAATCTCCCGTTATCCGCGCGCAGAGGAGGAGGAGTAACACTTTATTTAAAATGTTGTTATTGGTAAAGTGCACCCGGTTCGAGCATAATTTCCCTTGAAAATAACTTACTGCGAGTGTTTAGCTGACCGATCCGCCCTTGTGCTGTTCCGTTAGCCTCTAGCCGCCGTTGATAATCCGTAAAGTGTGCGTCACTCTGCCCTTGTTACGTTTGAAGCAGGGGGAGGGCAGGCAACAATGAACACTCGACACGGCTGCCATGAAGAGTGTTTATTTCACACTGGGTTTGCGCCGCACGAGAGATGGATGATATGAGATGGCTGTGATCGTCAGACGAAGTGAAATGAAGGCGTCCTCCTGAACAGCGCTCCCAGGATGCTGCGCTCGATATTCGAAACGGTGCGTGTTGCTTCAAAAGCGGCTTCACCGCAGCCCTTCATGCTCGCAACTGGCTCGATGGGGTCTGGGACACCAGAGTAGGTGGGCACACCGGCCGCTCGAGCATCTAAATGTGCTTCTCATTCTGTCGGTGAAAAATCGTAAAAGTCCAAGCCAGCCTCCTTGGCCAGAGAAATGTTGCCAAAGTCGGCCATGACTTGGAGATGTAAAAGCTACTGATGCCAGCGTTTATGCTCTAGACCGTGCCAGGGCTTCACTCCTATTTTGTGACATAAAAAATCATCATATAAAGCATCACATAAAAAATGAAAGGGAAGCGGGTGAGAGAAATGCCAGCTTTATTCACTTATTTCTCAGCAAATAACGCATCGTTACTCGTCGAACAAACCAAGGCAGTTGCAAAACGTATGATCTTTAGTTAAAACAAAATTTCATTAATCATTTGAGAACTACTTGTTAATTAAGTGGTAATATTGACAGCTCACTCCATGGAAGTGAGCAAAAGAGCATTCGATCACAGCACTTGTCGCCTGTCCTGGTGTCTGTTTATCGCATTTTGTTTTGCCTATGGGCATGCACTGGGCAGAACAGCAAACGCAGCTTTTGTGTACACAGCTGAATCAATACAGGAGTGGCGGTGAAGAACCACCAACTTTATTTCTTTTTAGTGCATTGTGCATGCGTCGGATACAGCAGCATGAAAAATACAATAGCCACCTAGATGTTACTTACGTGCGTAGTAGGCTTGTGCAAATATTCGGGGGCTTCGAATACTCGAATGAATATTACAGTATTCGAATTCGCTTCGACTCGAATTTAAAATTTACGATATTTCGAAGTATTCGATGAGAACGAATATCATAACTCCGTTCAAGTTTCGGTTTTGTTAGGCAAGACGCAGTGCCATTGACATCAGGCCTACATCTTCACTACACCTGCAGCCAAGACAAGCTGAGCCACATAAGTGTGACTCGCATGGCGCGTTTTTGCACGCGATTCGGGCGCGTCGGCGTTGCGCGTGCGATTTCTTGATGCCCGCGTCGACGATTCTGCGTGCGCGGCAGCTTCTGCCTCGCTCAGGAAATGACGCGCGTCGCGCACAGCAGTGGGAGGAGCTTGACTACTTGTGCCAATGGGGAGGTTCGCGCCTCACGGCGGCAGTTTTGAAGCGCTCGAGACAGTCGGCTGGCTCCGCCACAGATGTTTAGGCTTACTACCCGAGCAGATATTGCATGGGCGCTTTTACTAGCGGCGCGGATGATGTTTTTAGTATCGTTTTCGCCCCATTATAAGCTCCTTTACCGCACAAGCAACTTCGTGCGTGCCTTGAGCGGCATTTTAGAGAGCGCTTAGAAGCGGTCGCTAGATCTCCAGACACCACTGCGCGGCCGGCGCTGCCGCCATGTTGCCGCCGCCGGCCGCGCCGCGTGGAGCTTGCGGGTGGTTCTGTGGCAGCGTCAGCGCGCCTGTGACGTGCGCGGCAGGTTTTTGCGAGCAGAAAACAACAGCCTGGCCGTTCCTGGAGAAAGAGCTACTGAGAGGGGAGAGAGAGCCCGTACGTCGCCATCGTTTGCTCGCTTGGCGGTAGGGCGCCTTGCCGGCTTGGTTGTATCATCCGCTGGGCCGCACAGGTCCGTTCGTAAGAGCCGAAATTTTTCCCATTGCAAACAATCCAATTTCGCCCAGAATTATCAGAAATTCGTATTATCCCGAAATTTGTATCACCCTAAACGTATCATCAAGATTCTACTGTATAGAACTTTGTTATGAAGGTCCCGCCAGGCCCGGAAGCTCAGTGTCTCAGTGGCAGGAAGCTCAGTGACACCTGACAGCTATTCGAATTCGCTTCGAAAATATTCGACCCCAAGGACTATTCGCTTCGAATTCGCTTCGAACTAAAATATTACTATTTGCGCAAGCCTAGTGCATAGTGAACACCTTTTTCACTGAATCACATTGATCTCAACTGTCAGTTTTAAGCCAGCTTCATCAAAGCATCAGCACATTCTTCTTTCCTGTAGTAAGTATGTGTAGGTTCGTAAGTGGGGGATTGCTGGAACTAACCAGCATGCGTTAACGCGTCCTTTTTGTTCAGTTTTTAATGTCAGACGGGTCTTGCTTGAAACAGTTGCACTACCATTTACAAGTAGACAGCACTAACGTTTGGTTAATAAGTTGTCAAAAACCTCAAATGCTATGGTGTAAAGGTCCTTGTCTACAGGGTTTGTGTTTGATTGACCTTTGACAGTGCAGTTCTGTGTGGTGCCGCATTACCCAGACGTGTCGAAAGTGCGCCTCCTCTTGAGAAATTTTGGGCCCTTTTCTTCATTTGTGCCTATAAAAAAAATTGCCGTCGCTTGCACTAATAGTGCAAGGCTGGAGAAACAGCAGAGCTGGCGGCCCCTGTTTCTTTGTCGGAGACCCGTCTGTTGCACCTCACATTATTCCTGTACTTGCCGCTGAAAGTTCTCTTAGACTGGCAGGCCCACATCGTTTCATCCGCAGCCTTTCACATCTCTCCCAAAGTGGACCGCGTTAGCACATCCGAGAACCCGCGGCCAAGTCCAACGCCAACGCTACGAACCCAAAGGAAATGCTCTACGCTCAATATGCAATGATAGCTCAAATAGGTGGACGTTGGTTTGACTCCGACCACAGAAAGCGTTCTTTTTTTTTTTTTTTTTTTTTCCTTTCCAATTGGGTGCACATGTTATTGCTCCGCGCCGCTGCTAACCCGCACCCCTCTGGCGTTTTGGTTGATCCAGGGGTTAGTTTGCCAGTTTCATGGTGTGAAGGTCCCGGGTCTGATTCCTGGCACCTGCCTAACCAAATTTTTTTCTTGAGGCTTTGGGGTTTTTTGGGTCGACGGAGGGATTTGTGTCAGTTTAAAGAGCTCTGCTGTAAAAAATTCAGAGCTGTCAATACGGCAGAAATCAGCTCGCTGGATTACATTGTTTGCCTTTGCAAATGCCTGTCTAGCAGGCGATAGCGGCACACCTTGCCTGCGACGGGACGATGGTGTGGCTGGTGAGCACGCTGCTCCGCTGTGGCAGTGCCACGTTGCCACAGCGGAGCAGCGTGCTCTTTTTAGGTGCTGCACACTCCCTATACAGTGCGACAATATTGCTTACAGTTATTATTAAAGGCCTTAACTTCCGAAATGCACTGCTGTATTTGAAGGGCAATAAGAACTACAGAAACGGTTAAACTAGAAAACCATAGAAGCACTATGGGAGATTTGCACCACCCGTTTGGTGCTACGGTTAGCTGTGCAGGCAGGGCACCTCAACGGTATAGTAGGGTCAGATGGTGGGGTTTACTGCACTGAAGCGGCACCTCTGAAGTCGTTTGTGCGGTGCAGGTACAAGAACGAGAAGATCCCACACCTGGTGGGCTGCATAGCGGAGCTCACTGAGGAGGAGGAGTGCCAGCTGCTGTGCCCAGGCAAGAACGACTTCAGCGTCATGTACTCCTGCCGCAAGAACTGCGCCCAGCTCTGGCTCGGACCGGCCGCCTTCATCAACCACGACTGCCGCGCCAACTGCAAGGTGAACAAGGGGCTTACATCAATGAGAACTTTTGGTGGGTGGCACTTTGTTCTTGACGTCTGTTTTTCTCTTGTAGTTTGTGTCAACAGGGCGAGACACTGCTTGCGTGAAGGTGTTGCGGGACATTGAAGAGGACGAGGAGATCACCTGTTTCTACGGCGAAGACTTCTTCGGGGATGGCAACAGCTACTGCGAGTGCGAGACATGCGAGAGGCAAGTGCTGAAACTCTGGAAAAGGGTCCCCAGTCTTCTAACTTGATGAATAGTTGTGCTTATAGGAGGTTCCACAGATCAGTGTTTGCCAACCTTGTGTGTTGGGTGCTTTTGAGGAGTAGCGAGGGGTAGACTTTTCTGCAGAGCTGCGGAGTTGCGCAAGAAAACCAACCTAAGGGGGCATGTGTTGCAGAGAAGGCAAGTGTGGTTCGCGGCAAAGCCAACTTTGTGTGCCAGTAAGAGAAAGAGAAAGCACTTCATTTGAACTTTGCTTGGTTAGAAGGCTGTTGTGCCAGAAAAAAATTGCATTCCGTTAAGAAAAAAAAAAAAATGGCGAAGCTTGCATGAAGTCGTGCAAGGCTTGTACCATAGTCAGGGGTGTGGTACAGCTGCGCTAATTGTGCAAGAGTGCTACATTTGCGACTTGCTGCTACGCCAAAACCACAGAATTGACCCAAATTGAGCCCGCATTGTGCCAAAAGCACAATATTGGACAACCCTTTTCGAGCCTGTGCTAGTTTTAGCCGGAGGTTACAGCTATGCAAGCAACCTGTTGTTCGTATGTTTTGTACTTAGCATGTCTTGTATAATGTTGCTCCCACTCATTTCTGGCGGAATTACCTGCCAGGGTTGGCGCTGGTGGCTACTTTCTGCCAAATTGGAGAATTTGAGAGGCCCATGGCGACCTAAAATCATGAATGGCGCCATGAATGGAGCCATGAATGCCATGAATGGAGCATGGCAAATTTTTGGTGATTTTCAGCAAGGACTCTTCATGGGTTTCAGTTACTGTTGTGATCCTTGTTCACTTCCCTTACCCGCTTCTCCTTCTCCGTCCGTCCTGATGGCAGTGAAAAGCTCTGCGCCTGATGCGGCGTTGAAAGGTTTGGCTCATTTCGCCTCAGGCACGTCTGGGGGGGAGGGGGCACGGACGTAGGCATTGGGGGGGGAAGTGGGATGCAACTGGCATGGCTCACGTGAAATCGTCTTCCACCCGAGCTCAGGAACCGCAGGGCTAGCTCATTTTTCAGGGCGCTTTTGGGTACTTATCAAGCTAAGTGCAGACACTGCTTTTTTTTTGTGTGTGTGTGTTTCTGCATTGTGGCAGTGAAAACATCTTTGCTGGTTTGCCGCCTAGCAGGCACCCCAATAGCATGGAAATGTAGCTAGATGGAGGGCAGGAGGCACACAACTGAAAGCTTCCGAAAGAACACTTAAAAAAGTGTTTATTCTGGCAAGAGAAACGACCACTGCTTTTGATGGGGCAGAGTGTTCGTTTGTTTTTACAGCCTTTGACCTCAAAAATGAGTTACTGAAAGCTTCACATGTTCCTTAACCCAAGACATATTTTGCCCTGTAAAACAAGTTTTCTCATGCTACTCTGCTCCTGTGCTGCTACATCATATCTTTTTACCCATGTGAGCTCCAAAAGCGAGTTTTTGTGCTCCAAAATGCAGTTTTTTGTGCTCCAAAAAGTGCTCCAGAAGCTCTTCTAGCTCTCCCATTCCTGCATAGTGGAGCTGGAGGATTTCTTTAGTGGGTGCCTGTAGCCTGAGCTATCTTGTGCTCCCCCCTTGAGTTGCGGACGCATGTGAACTGTATTCTTAGTATTTTTTTGCGAGTGCCATGCGCAAGCCTGGACGATGCCGGGCGCTCCTTGTGAGGCGCATGCTCACGTGCACAGTGAATGGCAGGAGTAACTATGGCCCGGGGTTTTCTGATGATGCCGCACCCATTATGGCCAGCAACAACAGTTCTGCTGTTGAAAGACTTTTAAAGAGAAGGAAGTGTGTGTGATGGAAATGTCTTGAAAGAGTGAGTGAGTGAGTGAGTGAGTGAGTGAGTGAGTGAGTGAGTGAGTGAGTGAGTAGGCGGGCAGGCGGGTGAGCGAGTGAAGAGAGAGAGAGAGAGAGAGAGAGAGAGAGAGAGAGAGAGAGAGAGAGAGAGAGAGAGAGAGAGAGAGAGAGAGAGAGAGAGAGAGAGAGAGAGAGAGAGAGAGAGAGAGGAGAGAGAGAGAGAGACTTTGTTGTGTGCCTGGTGGGAAAAGGAAGAGGTTGGAGATCCTCCTCGGTCCTCTTCCCCTTTTTAGGCGGCAGCCAGGAGTCTGTGGTCCCGGGCAGTGTCTTCAGCCATCCGGACGCGTTCAACTTGCACTTCGAGAGCTTTGCTGATTTTATTTGTGCCTTAGTGCTCTTCAGAGAGGTGGAGGCTTGGGAAAAACTATGCTTGAACTCAGAGAAAAAACAAACATATGCTATGCTTACCTCCAACAGGTGCCGTTCAGTGCAGTGTATGTTTGGTTCTTTGTGTTCCATTTGAGCTGTGCACAGTTTGCTCATGTAAACGCCACTCTTACTGCAAAAAAGGGTGTTGCTGCTGCCACTATAGCAACTTAGTTCTACAAGGAAATAATTGGTGTTTGTAGCATTTGACCCATTGTGGTGTCCCGTCCCTCTCCCCCCACAACCACCACATGAGCATAATCGAAAGGAGAAAAAGTAAAAACTATTTTACTTTTCCCCTCTTTGAAAGCTTTCTTGTTTTGGCAACTTGATTGCACCTTTTTCTAAAACACCTCTGTTAGACCACATAATCTACAAACTTTTCACATAAAAGTTCCTGGTTTCTGAATGTGAGTTTGTTCGAGCTGTTTACGAGTAATTTTATTAGCCAGTAGGTGACATCTTTTCTGGTCGTCTGAGGTGGGTTATCGACATTTCGGTGAGCTGGCTCCACTGTAAGGCACTCTTTGCGCCAGTGAGAAACCGCTGATTAAGCCAGGACAGTGCTTCACTGATCCTAGTATTATACTTGGGGAATCAGATAGCCGCTCGTGATCAAAATTCCCATGAGACTGCATACAAGGGATTTCTTTTTCAAATGTCCGTGTAGATTTAGATTCTTTGAGGGAGTTGAAGCAAGGTTCATGGGCAGGCTGGGCTAGCCCAAGTCCTGTGTGCCACGGAAGCCTCGAGTGTTTGTGCTGGTCCGTCTGTCCGGCTGCAGGCGGGGCACGGGGGCGTTCAGCGCAAGGGAAGGCCGGCAGCCGAGCCTGATGGAGACGCGGCTGGCGTACAGCTTCCGGGAGACGGACAACCGCCTCAACCGCTGGAAGCAGCAGGTCAAGTCCCCCGCCGCACACAGGCCCCAGATGCAGCCCCCCCCACAGGCACACCACCCACCGGGTATGGACCCATCCAGAGTACTGTGCTCTTTTACCTGGGGGAGGACCTGTGGCCGTACGGACTTGGATACACTGTTTCCTGCTGCAAGGGAACCACATGCAGTGGTCAGTTTGGGCGGCCTGGGGGAGAAGGGTTGCTGCGGCTACCCAGAAGGGGCATTTTTTAGCCTAAAATGCCTGCGTTCAGTATATGGAGTTGCGAATTCACCCATAGGTTCTGTGTATCAGGAAGTGGTCTATGGTTGACCCCCTTTCCTGGAAGCTAACGGAGGGAACCAAATTAGCCTGCTATCTGTTGATGAGAAGTGTGTGTTTTCACAAGGGATGGTACAGGCGTGTCCGGTCGAGATCATTAATTTTGATAGAAAATTTATACATTGCTTCTTGTGCACAGGGGAAAACATATGTGAAGTTATTTTGTGGAAAAAAATTTTCTCTTCCTCAAAAAAGTCTCAAAGCCGGCACGGGTCGGTCACTGGCGCGTTGAGTGGCTCGCGCAAAAATTGGAAACTTTTACCACTGTAAAACAAAAACTACTGCAGCTGTTGCCCTAGTTCGTTTTATGTAGAGACTTTGCATATCTTCAAATAATTTATTGTATTTGTGTTTGGCCTGCAGAGAAATTCCTTTTAATAATAATTCCAAAATTGGAAAAAATTTTGAAAATTGCCCACATGTGGGGCCGTTTTTATCAAAATTTAAACAAGCTAGGTAGTTCAAATTTTTAGTTTTATTCTGTCTTCGTTCAATCTTCTTCCCAATTTTAGTTTATGGGATCAAGACGGTTCAATTTGATAAAAGCACCTCACTGCAGCTAAGTAACGCATTTTGGTGTGCAGTCAAACCTCGATGTAATGAAGTCGGTATAATGCGTAATTTACTTGGTTGCGTTGAAATTCCGCTACGTGGAAATTGGTGGTTAAAATGAGGTGCTAACTGCGTGACGCGGTTCCTGCGAATGAAAACGTGGTGCACCTACACGGCTGGCCAACTGTTTCTGTTTGTCGGAGCTTAGTTGTCTACGCAGGTATCAGTGTGAACCGCATGGCGCGTTTTCAGCATGCCTCGCAAGCCACAGGCGCGCCGACGCAGCCGTGGAGACCACCCGAACGATGCAGGTAGCTCCAACGACCGCTTCGAACCGCTCGCTGAAACGTAACACGAGAGAGAGAGAGAGCAAAACTTTTATTGAGCAGTTAAATGCATGGGGATGGCTTCTTAGTCCAGAAGTCCAAGCGTCGTCTTCGCAAGTTCCGCCCTTTCCGTCAGCATAACCTGAAGGGCGGAAGGGCGAATGTGGGCGCGATTTGCACTGTGAAACGTCATACTCACCGCTTAGGAAAGCGCCCATCAAATATTCTCTGGGGTGGTAAGCCTAATCGTCTCTTGTGGGACCAGCTGTAATCCCCGAGCGCTTCGAAGCTACCGCCACAGGGTGCGCGCCTTCCCATTTTCGAAAATCATCAGGCTCCCCCCATAGCCGCACACAGCGCGAGTCGCTTTCTGGTCAAGGCAGAAGCCAACGGCGGCGCGCAATCGCGGATGCGGGTGCAAAAAAAAATGCACAGCGAGGCTCATAAAGACCCACAAATGCTTTGCCGCGGGCTTGCTGGTACGATGGAACCCAACAAGCATGAGCAAACTCAAACGAAGGGAAAAGCGGCGGCACTAAGCAGCGGCGGCGCCATATGCAGTTTGTAGGCGCAGAGCTCGCAGGCAAGGAGCTTGTAACAAGGAGCTCGCTCACAGACTTTGTTGCTCGCTGCATCCACGGTCTTGATGAAATGCCGTTCGCGTTTTATCGAGGCTCCGTTTCGGCACTTGCGTCTCCCAAAATCTACTTTACAACCAAAATTTCCTGCCTATTTCTTCACAAAATTTCATTCCATTGAAATTTTGGCAAACGGTACTTACGTGTTACACAGAGGATGAAAATACATGGTGTGCATACACTTGAAGTTAAAAAATATTCTGTGGTTCATTACATTGAAGTTCGTTACATCGGGTTTAACTGTATTTCGTAAGCCAATTAAAAAAAAAAGGCCATCTTTGATTTTTTTTTCAAACATTAATCCAAAGTCGCTCTGTATCACCTACGTCAATAACATGTTCTACTATTTCTGTTGTTTTGCAGCTGGGTGTTTTCACGAGAGATCGGACAGGCGTGTCTGGGTGACATTTTTAGTTTTGACGAAAATTTTATTTATAGCTCCTTGTGCACAGGGGAAAACGTGAATTAATTTGTGGAAAAAAAAAATTCCTTTTCTCCAAAAAAGTCCCAAAGTCGGCTCGGGTCACCGGCGCGTTAAGCGGATCGTGGAAAATCAGAAACTTTTATTGCTGTAAAACAAGAACTACTGCAGCTATTGCCACAGTTCTTTTTAGGTGAAGACTTTGCATACTCTAAAATAATTTAACACAGTCAGACCCCGCGATAAGGAAATCCCGCAAGTACGAAATTCCTGCGGCAACGAAAGATTTTCGGACCCTCGGCGAACATCCATGGAAGCTTATGTATTTCATATCTTGTAGCAACGAATTGTTTTTGGAAAGCAATCTCGCGTTAACAAAGTTTTCTGCAAGTCCAGTCGACATTGTATCTACCGATTTGAGGATAGCAGTGTCCAGAAAGCATTGAAATGCAATTTTTTCGGACTCAAATTGCATAAACTTCTGCGACAGGACACTTGCATAACCGCCGCCATATTTGTTAAAATAAAAGACTGTGCAAAGGCGGCCGTGGTGGCAGCCTCACCGTGACACCACCAGGGGGTGACACATAGTGACCCATGGCACGTCACGTCTTTGGCTTGGGCTAGGCTAGCCGGCTACTGCTGAACAGCGTGTCTGTGTCCGTTGCTTGTGCGGCAATCGGCACGTTTGCTCTCAATCAGAAGGGGACGTTTTTATCGCTACAAGATAAGTCGGCCATCATCACCCAAGTCAGCGGCCCAAGTGGAAGAAGGGAGGATAGCGCCGACGAGTTTGGAACCGCCTGGAGCTCGCTCGACCATTTTGACAAGCAGGGAGTCCACTCTTTAATGGTGCATGCACGCAAAGCAAAGCAGTGACGGCTGTGGCCTTTCTGGATGTCATCAAAGCGTTGCTCACTGAGTTTTGTGTACAGCATTGGAACAGTTAGGTGCCACCGTCCGGCAAAGTTTATGTGCTGCCCATCGCTACGAAGGGCGCCCGAATTCTTCAAAACGAAACCGAAACCACCTTCTTCCGACTGTCTACCGCCATCTGGCGTGTTTCCCCCCACCGGCAAACAACACTGGGACAAACCCTCGCCCTGCTGGGACTATGAACCCGGGTGTGGCAGCCTGCTTTTCAGAGACGACGAGCTAAGGTGTGGTAGCTGGTCGCACACCACTGCCTTTTTACGGCATGGACTTGTTGATTGTAGCCACCTTGTGTATTCTAAATCAGTTCATAAAGTTTCGGTTTTAATCATCAGTTCGGTCATCATCTACCAAGATAGCAGGTGTTCTTGGCGTGAGTCAAGGGCTGCCTGTGAGGCCTGCACAGTTTATGAAGAGAAGAAGCTGGCCTTTGCTTGCATGCTTGGACATACTTGGTGCCGAGGACCACGGAGAAAAACGTGCAGAGAAGGCGAACCCGCTTGATGTTTTGGGTGCATTTGACACGATCCTGTCGTTCTTAGGCGTGCGCGACTAGGAAGGAAGCACTTCTTGTAGTGTGACAGCTGAGCTGTGAAGTTACTGCAAGGTAAGGCTCGCAAAGCAATGCAACCGACTTTCGGAAATAAGTTTTTGGTTTGCGGGAGATTTTCCTATTGTTTGTTTCATTCCCGCAAGAGTGAATTTTTTTGCTTTCCCCAGCAAATTCGTTATTGCGAGGTTCGACTGTATTCTTGTTTGGCTTGCAGAGCAAATTCTTTTTTTAAAAAAGTTCCCAAATTTGGAAAAATTTTGAGAAGTGCCCAAACATGGGGCTTTTTTTCTCAAAATCGAAAAAAGCGTGGTAGTTAAAATTTTTTAGTGTTATTCTTCCATCCTTATTCAAAATCTTTGTGCCAATTTTAGTTTATGTGGTCAAGATGCTTCAATATAAAAAAGTCGTGTACTGCAGCAAGGTAACGCATTTTGGCATATTTTGAAAGCCAATTAAAAAAAAAAAAGGCCATCCTCGATTTTTTTCAAACATTCACAAATGAAAGCCAGGGTTGCTCTCTTATCACCTACATCAAAAACAAGTTGCACTATTTTTGTTGTTTTGCAGCAACAGAGCGCCAAATATGGCCTTGTTAGCAGTATTGCGGTGATGTAATCAAGTGGTTTCTAAGAAGCTTATGACCACAATGTAGGGTGAGAAATGGCCATTACAAAAAGAAAATCATTAAATAAACATTGCGGTGAGCATGCTTTGTTGAAATTAAGCGTGGACAAAGTAGCCAGCATTTTAACAAGTTTTAGAAAAGCACCCCAAGTGGGTTGTTCAAGCTTGCGCACTCACTCTTCTGAATGCATCTCTTCATGCAGTGCTCAGTGTTGTTGTGTGTGCGCTGCGTAGGCCCATTCGCATATACAGAGTTGGTAAGATGAGATCAGGACCTCTCGAAAGCGACTGGGGAGCACAGGCTATGCTCGAGCTTAGTCTAACTTGCAACATCGGGGTAAGTGTTCCGGTGAAAATAAATGAGTAAATAAGCACTGAAGGGTGGCCGCTGAACTTCCTGCTTGGTTTCATAAAGGTATGATCTCATGCTTCCCAACAAAACTAAAAGTATCAAACAAAACATATAGCCATGACCTTGGCAGCTGTGAGCGATAACAGGATCAGGTGGCTTGAAAAAACTGCCCTAGCTAGTAACAGTTTCTGCGACAATTCGCGCATATCGACGAACCAGACGAGGCTATAACCCAAGAGGAGTAGGGAGGAGCGCGTGCTTTGTGCTGATTATTTAAGAGGGCATAAAAAAAATTAACTCAAGAAGGAACTTCCCTAGTGTGAAAGATCTGGACACTGGAACAAAAGCATTTTAACTTCGACAAAATGATTTTATGACAGCAAGAAGGAAAGGCGTTTTCTGTAGCTTTCCGGCATACAACGTTTCAGCCTCGCTTGAGACGTAAGTTTGTACATCGAATTTTTTTCTGCCTATGCACTTTAGTCTTTGCCTAGAAAACTTTGACAAAGACTGTACATCCTGGTCTGTATTTAAGGCCGCTGGACGGCTGCCGCCCTGGGACTGTTAGTATCACTTTGATCAGTATCACTGCCCTCCTGTTTCATGCTCCAGTGAACAACAGTGAAGACGTATGGCCTCGTCGGTGCTGAGTGCTCTGCCGTAGCATGTAGTGCCACAGAGATACTCGGGAACCAGTTCATGTGCAGTTAAATTATCAGTGAACAGACAATTGCACAACGGTGCTATTCCACAAGTTTGAAGACAGTGCGAGTACCAGATCAGAAAACCGAAATGCATATAGTTTGAACATAAGGATAATTTGCAGTCTTGGTTCATTACAGACATTTTTTTATCGCTCTTTGACTCCGCTGTTTTTCATCCAAAATATTACGGCAATCACTTAAAGCCCAGAACTTAAAAAAGCCAAGTCTCGAGTTGCGCGGTTGAGACTGCACCAGTCGATAATTATACACACAACCAAACATGGGTGCGGAAGCCGGAGCTCCAACATGACATTTAGGTGCAATGTACTCTATACGCGTCCAATTTCAACAAAGCATGCTCACCGCTACATTTCTTTAATGAGTTTCTTTGTGTAATGGCCATTTCTCCCCATATATATTCTTGCAAATCACTGGAATGTGTCGCCACAATACTGCTTACAAGGCCATATTTGGGATTTTGTTGCTGCAAAACAACAAAAATAGTGCAACGCTTTTGATGTGGGTGATAGAGCAACCTTGGCTTTAATTTGTGGAAGTTTGAACAACATCAAAGATGGCCTTCTTTTTTTACTTGGCTTTCAAAATATACCAAAATGCATTACTTAGCTGCAGTACAGTTCTTTTTTCACATTGAACCATCTTGACTGCAAAAACTAGAATTGGCATGAAGATTGAGCAAGGATAGAAGAATAAAACTAAAAAAATTCTGCAGAAATTCAGAGAATTGTCTACAGGGTTCGCACAGGTCCTTGAAAACCTTGAAAACCCTTGAATTTAGAAGTGTAAGTTTCAAGGCCTGGAAAGTCCTGGAATTTTTAAAGGGTCCTTGAAAACCCTTGATTTTTCTGGAGAGAACCAATAGCCCTATCTTTTCACAAGAATTTAAAGTGTTTGTCGTGGATTTTAGGTGTTAACAAATGTAAAAACATATTGTAACAATCAAGTTTCAGTGTATTGCGTGAAATTACAAGTTTGTTAGATTTTCATTATTACGAAGCAACATTAGGAGCAGGCACTGGTCAATCCAATCTATATCACGATACAATCCAGTGAAAACCAGCGTCTGTTCTCTATCTTGCATCTTCCATCTAGTCTATGGACGGTTGCTCATTGCATGTTTGCTGTTCCTCATACGCTCCATCTGTGTTTGCTTTTACGTGCAAATGGTGGACGTGTACATAGTTCATCCTGCCATGAAGCAACACTTGCTCGATTTAACTTCAGCTGATACTCTTGCTGACAAAGCAGGAGATGCACGCAGCATTAACGAAGTTTTGAAAAAATCAGTCTCAGGAAAACACGAAGAAAAAAGAAAAACCTCTAAATACCAGCCATGCAATAAAAAAAATGAAGCTGGGGGAGCATTTACGAACCCGTTAGCACCTATCTAAATGTGCACTAATGTGCTTAGATATTGTGGAATAAAAAACTTTTGCATTGTGTTGGAAAAGTTATAAATAATCCCAGATAAAACATTAGACGAGGACCTTGAAAATGTGTTTTGTGGTCCTTGAAAACCCTTGAATTTTTGCTTTTGAAGCCTGTACGAACCCTGTGTCTACCAATGCGTAGAGTCCTTATGCCGCTTGTCTCAAGTGTGAGTTCTTTACAGTCAATTTTTTTGGTTTTTGTGAATCCTGTCCGACCAATTGTCTCCATTTGCACTATTATAACAATTACATTTGGAACTTTTCGAAATCTGCATTATTGTGGAAATGCAGGGCAGTACACGTTCGGCATTTTGCGTAACTTTTTTAATGTTGTTCTTATTCTTTAGTGTTTTAAAATTTCATTCAACCAATTATCTCTATTTATGCTAATATTACAATTACAGGTGGAACTTCTGCAAAATCTGCATTATTGTGGAAATGCAGGGCGTTGTATGGTTTGCCATTTTCCATTATTTTTTATTTTTATTTTTTAGTTCATCAAAATTTCATTCGACCATCTTCATTTACGTTATTATAACGATTACAGGTGGAACTTTCACGAAATCCTCATTATAGTGGAAATGCAGGGTGTTACACGATATGCCATTTCCTGCAATTTTAAATACCGTATTTACTCGATTCTAAGCACCCCCTATTTTCCACGATCGTGATGCCCCAAGTGATTTGAAAAACATAAATGAACCAACCGCAAACACACTCACACTTTTTTGCGGTGGTATCTCAACTAGACAGGCTTAAGGAATAATGTTTAATTTGGCAAACAATCAAGAGAAAAATTTGTACAGATGGTGAACTGCTGCTTAGGTCTGATACTCGTCACCCTCACTACCACTCGAGTCCATTTGACCGTTTGAGCGGCCCCTTTCTGTATTAAACAGCAAGTCTTCTGTTCTGTCGAAGTGATTTGTAATTGAACACTTCGTGAAGGAAGTGTTAACGACATCAACTTGGAAGCGCGAACACGCGTCCTAAATTCTCCTTGCGATGGTTGCTTAGAAAAGGGGGTGCTAAGATTCGCATGCAAACTTTTTTTATTCCAAATTCGTTTTTGAAAGTAGGGGAGGGTGCTAAGAATCGAGGGGTGATTAGAATCGGAAAAATACGGTATTTTTATTTTCTTCCTTTTTCAAAATTTTGTTCAACCGATTATCTCCATTTACGCTATTATAATGACTGCAGGTGAAACGTTTGCAAAATGTGCAATATTGTGGAAATGCAGGGTGTTACACGGTTCGCCATTTTTCGTAATATTTTATATTTTTATTTTCTTCCTTTTTCAAAATTTTGTTCCACCAATTATCTGCATTTACACTATTATGATGATGACAGGTGGAACTTTCGCAAAATCTGCATTAATCTAGAAATGCAGGGCGTTACATGGTCCTGGTTGGGGGTGTACTTGGCAAAGAATGCTACGCATTAAAATTTTAACTATCTAGCCTGTTTAGATATTGAAAAAAAAAGGACCCACATTTGGGTGATTTTCAATTTTTTTCCACTTTGGGAATTTTTATTAAGAGGAATTCACTCTGCAGGCCAAACATAAATACAATAAATTATTTCAGGGTATGCAAAGTCTTTACATAAAAAGAAATAGGGCGATAGCTGCAGTAATTGTTGTTTTACAGTGGCAGAAGTTCCAATTTTCGGCAAGCCGCTCAATGCGCCAGTGACTCAAGCCGTACTCAGGTGGTTGTGGTCGCTGCCGCTAGCCAAAGAGGAAATACTATGCAAACATTGAGAAAAATTGTGTAAATTACTGTTTTGAAATTTGGAAATGAAGTTGTATTGAGCAGGTTGTGTTATATAAAAGGAAATGTTTACCAAGATTCAGTTTCCATCCTTGAGAACAGAGGTTTCAAACTGGTATATTTTTAGGTATATATTGGGACACTGAGACTGATGCGTTCTCACACAAACTTGGCAGCACCCCGCGGCTGCATGCTCTCGTGGCCCCATATTAAGCCACACAAGCATAGATGTCCTCTGTCTTTTTTTTTTGTGTGTGTGTGTGTGTGTGGAGTTCAGCCATCACTGGAACGCAGCTACACAGAGGAGAGTGCCATTTTTAAGTTGATTCGGGGGCCAGTAGGAGCAGGCATTTATAAGTGGAAGTGTGTGGACTAGCCCATCTTGTCTACAGTAGGGAATGAGTTAATGTGGGACACAAAAGTAAACAGGTTGAGTTGGCACACCTGTTTACATTACCCTTACTTGCTTACAGTACCCGGCTGGAAAGCTAGAACACAAGAACTAAAGTCACAATCCACTTTGTGGCATCACAAGGATGCCGCTGAGAGTATTTTTTGTTTTCTTTTTGGGTTTCGGCTCAGGTCTGCCTTTGCTGCTCCACTTTTATGGTCATGTTTCGGTGCCTCCACTACTCCTGCTGCATTGGACACTAGCAGATATCACAGGATCTAGCACAGTTCTGTGGCACTTTTTTTCGGGGGCTGGTGTTTGGTTTGCATTGCTGGAAACATCCACAGGGCTCCTTGGGACTGCCAGCCGTTTCACAAATGTGCTGGCCTTTTCTTCACTTGAGTCCTTGAGGTAGAATCTGTTTCCCAACTGACCTGGTGCTCAAGGTACTGCTGGATAATTTAATTGCAGCACTTTGAATTACTCTGACCGTAACTGTCACAGTTGTCATCATGTGGCCAAGACAGACCAGCTGCCATTGTGGTCTGCTGTATATTGGCATCGTGAGCACTCCGCACAGGCAACCACAAGGATTTTTGGCGGTAAAAATGGGGCACAAGTCCCATCAGTACAGCTTCAGTGGAAGCTACCGAAGGCCTTTTTAGCCTGGAAGCGACATAGCTTGCATCAAGTACACTAGTTCCTTGCTGCCACGAATTCCAGTTACCCCATCAATCTTTGGCCTCAACGTGCAGAGCTGTAAAGCTGTTGTGGTTGTCGAATTCTATTATTTCCACCTCAGTTAGTTTGACTTCCTGCATAATTCAGCTGTCCTGAAAGGCTCCAGCTAGCATCCATACTTGTAATTTCATTCATGAAGTGCACAATACATTGATTAGTCTTACCCACAACTGATGGGTTTAACCCTGTAATGTCCAACATATCATACAGATACGTCATCTTTCGTTTTTTTTTTTGCTCACTTTTGGGCTTTTTGAGCACCAAGAAATGTTCACTGTATCATTTCTGATACCTCCTAAGCATTTTTCAAAAAACTATAGTTCGATAACTGGCCACGTGGAGTCCCAAATACAGTTTGAAAGATGGATTCGTTCGTCGTAAGCGCGCCCAGTGGGTCTACACCTATTTTCAAAGGGTATACGATACACTCTTTTTATGGGTACATGATACATTTTATATGTACTTTATATGTAGGTATACACATACCAACATATAAATGGGTATATGATACATTATATACCTGCATTATTGTATATATATATATATACTTACTTTTTATGCGTTTATGATGCATTATGTAATTTTATAACCCCGAGAGAAAAAATTTTTTTCTTTGCATTTTGAGTCACAAGTTATAATGTAATAAAACATTAGAATTGCTATCTCTTGTTTTTATTGTTTGGGCATTACAGGGTTAAGTGCATATTATTGTGTGCATCGTGCACGGCAGCACTGCTTCTGTCTCGAGAACCTAAAGAATTTGATGCCAATGATTTTGCTTTTTATTTTCTGCTGATACTGCTTTTACTAGTAAAGCTTTTGTTTTCAGCGGGACCCTGAAGCAGTGCTTAAACCTGTTCACAGCACGCTCACTGAGTCGTACCTCAAGACCAAGATACCAACAAACTTGACAAAGTGTTTCGAGCAATAAAGGGCATTTGAATTTTCTCACCTTGTCCTCATTTGTTATTCAATGTTGACAATAATCTGAGAAATTTTCGCAGACCCACAAGGATCAATTTAGCTGTACTTTAGCTACGGGGATAATTGTGCAATATGACTGCCTGTGGAGCTACTCTGTGGCCTCATTGTGTAACACAGCATGCTGCAAATAATTGCACATGTCCAGGGAGCAGATTTTATACACAAGGGTGGCAGCATAGCTGCACGATAGAAGCCAGATTGCAGTTCATAACCTATTGTGTCACGCAGCCATTGCGCTAGATGGCTCTCCCAGTGGTCACTACTGATTGCGGCAGCCGTTGGGCTCATTGGCCTGACCTGGTGCTGTCCAATTTAGAAACCGTCTTGGTTAAGAGGTTTTGCGACTGTAACTGCTGTCGTTACATTACCGTTATCCGGCTTCTCTTCCAGACCACACTTGTATTGGTCCTTCCAATATTGCACTCTGCGTGTTCTGTATTCCAGTATGGCCGCAGGTCTCTTCATAACGTGTGTTGCTTTGCAGAAGGTTTGTGACTGGAGTCGTGCAGTCTCAAAGATGCATAGTGTGCTCATCACGTCCGGCTCTTTTTCTTCCCATTTTCTGTGCAGGTGAGAAGGCCGCCAGGAGAGCCCTTTCTCGGCATAGCAACAACCAAGGCAACCGTCTAACCACCCGGGCGAGTGCAGGCAAGTCGTGTTCAGCAATCAAACTGTCATTCAAAGGGACTACTGAAAGGGATGGTTGGTGTTGCACTGCGATAAATTGCGCTGTTTATTGAGAACAAATGAAAAACAAAGGGGACAGTATGAGGCATGCGGCCAGGAAAGGCAGGTGGTGAGCGTGCAGTTTGGGGCATAGGAAAAACCCAAAGCCTGCAAGGAGGGAGCACTTGCAAGCATACCAGAAGCAACAATAACTGAAAAAGGGTTCTTATAATTCTCTTTTAGCACCTTCTTTTCTGCAGGCCGCGTAACGTAGTTACTCCTGAATGCTAATGTGACTGCAGATTTTAGATCTGGCAACACCCTTGAATTGTGAGTGCGGTGACTTTACAAGCCCGTTCAAGAGATTTCTATTTTGGATACATACAGAAAAGACAACTTGTTGCTGGCTAACAACTGAGTGCTTGCTCAAAAAAAAACAAGGAAACAGATGGGAATTTTGTGCATATGCCAGAAGAGCATTGACAACATTTAGAATGTTCTGTGCAATGAAAGTTTTGTGTCCCTTTGGTAATGTCATAGACAGCACTCTTGCCGAGGAATCCTCTTTGATGTTGTGGCCTCCATAATCTACTGCCTCATTTGACTTTTCTTTCTCCTAATGATGATGGTGGTGTCGCGGACGGTGGCTGTGCACTTGTAGTCGCAACTGTTTCTTGGGGTGGTGATGTCCTCAAATGCAGGCTGCAGAGGTCAGCTTTTAGAAACAAGTAGGCTGCATACAGTCATACACAACAGCTGGCTGCATACAACAGCTGGCTCAAGACAGAGCTTGCTTGTGTGCATAACATTGCCACAAAGGGTGAAAGGACAAAAAGCGAGAGAGCAGGGTGGGCCTGAAGACCAGAAGCGTGTGCAGGCAACAATCGCAGGTTTTCCGAAGTGGTAAAAAATGGTTTCACGGTGGCGTTCTCCAATGCCGGTTGCCAAAAGCCAATGCCGGTTGCCAAAAAGTCAACAGAGATGTAGATCACATTTGCGAACCAGGTTCGCTGAAAGCTGCAAGAATGCGGTTTATTTTTGAGCGCTTTCATGCTGGCAAAGTTGGCCGATGTTTAATGGAGCACGGGAGCATGTTGCCTCACTGAAAACAACACCGGTTG
This sequence comes from Haemaphysalis longicornis, assembly GCF_048455015.1. NCBI lineage: Eukaryota > Metazoa > Arthropoda > Arachnida > Ixodida > Ixodidae > Haemaphysalis > Haemaphysalis longicornis. The sequence goes on along the minus strand of NW_027526335.1, from coordinate 18,101,300 downwards.
TCCACCTGCCCACACGAATTGTTGCTGCATGTCTTGAGCCAGCATCCATGATGTCACTGGCGTTGGAACTGCAGTGGCCGATCATGGAAGGCTATTGCTATCGCTGCAGTTGGGGTATCCTGTGCTAGTGGGCCGTCAGTGGTGGTATCAAAGAGGGAAGAACATTTCCTGCTTGGCATGCTCTGTTGTCTACACACTTTAGACACATTTGCTAAGCTCCTAGGTATACCTCTGTTTTTTCTTAGTTTTTTTGTTTTGTTTTGAGTAACATCTAAGTTGTTAGTCAGCAGTGTTTTCTGCCTTTTCTCTCTGCACTTTATTTGAGCTGCATGTCGCCAATTATGCACCAACTCGCACAGATTAGAGCCATTCTAGCCTTGATTTGTTTTGTGTTTTTAGGTTTCAGCACAGTTACACAGTTGAGCCTTGCAAATGCAGTTTTGCAGGGGCAAAATGTTATATAGTGCTTAGTGTGGTCAGTTCTAGACCAAGTTTTGTCTATCTTAAGATAGGAGTACACTTTAATAAGTTCTTAACGCAGACTGCGAAGTTCTCTGGTGCCGCATTTCGCTGTGTCCAATCATCCATCTCGAGGAACAGGTGCCTCCCTGATGCTGCCATTTCGTCTAGGGAGTGAGTTAGTACTGCGTATAGGCTACCTCTGTTACCTTAATTCTAAATGTGCGTATCAAAATTGGTTATCTAGGTGCATAGTGCTTGGCGGGCTACCCATAATTGGGGATTAAAAGCACCATGACATATGGGGCTTATATACAGTAGACTCTCAATAAACGGAACTTCAAGGGGCCGAAAAAAATTAGTTCCGTTTAACCCATTCGCTTCCGCCGCTTGGACGCCCGTCCCCGCGTGCTGTACCGCGCAACTTTCGGCGCTGCGGGCGGCCCTCTACGCCGTCGCAAAGAAACCTCCACAACTCCGGCTATTTAAATCGCACATTAACACTTGTTTGTTTTATTTGTTCAAGAAATAGTTTGAAAAGCACTACAGTCAGAAAACCTTGCGGGTGTGGAAGATCTTAAAGCAGACGGGCATGTGAAGTGCCACCCCATATTTTTCACACTCCCACCTGCTCTCGCTCGTTTTGCCCTGGGCTTTGCAGACGTGACATTGCTTGGATTGGTTTGGCTTGATGGCATTCGGGAGTATTTGCCGAGGGAAGTGAGCCCACTCACAGACCTCTAGTCGCTTTGGTGAGTCAGCAACAGGCAATTTGCCTCGACGCCGGTAGCCCGGCAACACAGCCGCTTCGCTCTTCGATCATCTGCTCCGCCAGGTCGACTTTCCAGTCTGTGTAGCTGGCTCGTCTTCCTGTTATCTTGGCTGAGAAGACGAAGCGATGTCCATGATGTGGAAGGTGGTGGGTTGGAGAGAGCGCCTTGCGGCACACACACATCGCGTTCAGAATAACTGTCGCTCTCAACGTCACTCTCTTCACTGCTGTTTCCTTGGTCTGAGAGAGCTTCTGGATCGTCCGCAGAGTCGCTTTCGTCGTCACTTTCGAACACCAGCTGGAGAATTTCCTCGCACGTGTGACGTGAGGCTTTTTTTCTTTCGCGACGCCATGCTTCGAGGGCGGCGAGCAACTCGAAAGAGAAACGGGAACCAAAAGTACCGCCAATTTTTTTTTTTTTTTTGGACAACCAAGTTTGAGAATGCTGGACAACTACGTCCATCTGGTGTGAAAAGGACAAAACAACCAGGCAAAAAGCAGAGTGTAGCGCCTTCTACCGGGGTGTTTTAAAAGCAACATTTTTTCCGGAGGCCGGCGAAACGCCGGCTTATCGCAGTTTGGCCTTGAAGAATGCGGCCGGTGGATCGCCGGCTTTGGAATCGAATGGGTTAACAGGAGTTCCGTTTATTGAGAGAGATGTGTGTAAGTGCAAATTTATGTGCCTATACACTCTTAATACCATTTCATGGAACTCTAAGCACTAGAAGGTGAATGTAGCTGATAGTTTTTCAGAAAGCAAATAAACTACAAGAGGTTTAGGCACGGCATTCACAAAGTTGATTTGACAACAATGAGTCGCTGTGCACTACAAAATGCATCAATTATTGTTGAGTCCTTGCAACTGCATCTTCACGGAGGCTAGAGGCCTCAACTTCGCGAGTGCTTACTAGCCACCTTATTTAAAAGACGGCAACCTGGTAATGAAGCGCGAATAGCACCACAATGACACCAACGAGGCGGCAGGAGCTGAGCCCTCTAACCTTGGCGTCTTGAATCAAGACCGAACGACTGGAACAAGAACTGCGATGTTGCATTCGTTGCGCTGACACGGCTAACCGCTTACGAGAGGAGGCTTACGAGGCCAACGAGGCTAAAAAAAACATGGAGGAAGAAAAAAAATAAAAAGGAAACAGGGAACTGTAAAAAGCTGATTCTCATGCCAACGGATTTCACAAGTTCCATTTCTGGTTCCGTTTAAACAGTGACGCAAAAATTTTAGTTTCAATTACCGAGAGTTTTAATACGTTATCTGAATACAAAACCAACCAACTTACAGGCTACGGTTCCGTTAAAGCGGCAATTCCGTTTAAGCGATTTTCGTTTATCGAGATTCTGCTGTAGTTTCAGAGCATGTGCTTTATGTCTAGGGCTTGCTGAAGCAGCGTTGCTTAGTTTATTTATTAATTTTATTTATTTTATTTATGAATACTGCAATCCCTATTATGTTCCAAGTGTCAACCCTGTTTGAACAAATTATTGAAAATGTGAGGGAGAAGGAAAGATCTTTCTCAAAATGAAACTGCAGTATATTACAGGAACAGCAAACAAAATGCACTGCAAAATGAAAGCAGCAAGGCAATGATTTTGTCTTCTGTCCTAGTGCGAGCTCATTTCCTGCCAGTTCATCATTTCCTCTGACTGTCTGTACTTTCACTGCTTTGTAGGTCACAAGAAGCTAGCGGGCAACAATGAGGTGTTACAAGCCCACCAGCAAACACCCAGCCAGGTGGGGAAGAACGTTTCCTCCAAGCCCGTGCTGGCGACGAAGAACTCTGCACAGCCGCACCCAGCCAACCCTCCATCCCTAGCGATCAAAGAAGCAGGCTTCAACGGCACTCTTCATTCTTCCCAAAGAAGCGACGCCACTCTCAGGGTGAACGGGGCCACATTCACAGTCATGACCAGGGCTCGCAACCAGCAGCGATCAGAGAACAAAGCCATCACTGTTGCGAGCAAGAGGCACGATTCCAAACCTCCTCCCAGTGTGCCCGAGTCACAAGAACAAATGCCTGCGTCTCCGTGCCCACCTGCCTTGCAGGCCCCGTCACTGAAACACGATGTAGTTGCTGGCTCAGACCTTCCCCCAAAGGACTCTCGGGGGTCACGAGCGGTCTCGTCTCCGGAGACTGTCATAACGGAAGCAGTCGTGGCATCTGGCCAGCTCACCACAACCGGGGAGACTGCGGAAATGGACAAGTCTGAATCGTGCACCAAGGAAGCTCCAGTCCTGGCGAAAAGGGAAAGGCGGCAGCCGCGACGGCTACGTGGCTGCAGGGCGACGTCGACAGATCAGGCCACCAGTCCACAGGGAGAATGTGCAATCGGGGACAAGCAGAAGTGCAAGGGAACTGAAAAAAGCCCTGGAGTGCATGCTCCGGTGGAAAAGCCGGAGGAAGAAGAGAAGGCCAGCACTAAGGAGGGGGCAGGGGAAACTCCACCAGAGGCCGTTCAACCGGATGCAACGGAACCAGAGGTTCAACTAGAGCCAGTGCAACTCCTGGACCCACTTCAGCCAGATTTAATTCAACTGCAGCTACTTCAGCCGGAAATGCTTGAACCGGAAGCAATGCAGGTTGAAGTAGATGAACCAGGGGCAGTTCAGCCAGATTTAATTCAGCCAGGAGATATAAAACAAGAAGCGGCAGAGCTGGAGGAGATTGAAGCGGAGCTGAGTCAACTGGAGCTGGCTCAGCCGGAAGTGGTTCATCCGGAGCTGGTAAAACCAGAAGTGGTTGATCCGGAGCTGTCTAAACCAGAAGTGGTCCAGCTGGATGCTGTTCCATCAGAGGTCATCCATGCAGAACGGACTCAGCGAGACCTATTTGCCCCGGAAGTAAGCCACGAAGAACTGTTTCGGCGCATGGTCATTGAAGACCCGCCTGAACTGAAGCTGATGGTACCCCACTGCAAAGAGGAGGAACCCGAGGTTCAGATACTGGACACTGCCATTCTCGAAGCACCCATGGTCACCGTACTGCCAGAAAAGATGCGGCAGGCGCGCAGCTCAACTGCTCGGGAACCAAGAGAGAAGGTGCTGAAAGAGCCAAAGAGGGAGCGGAGAGAGCGGAGAGAGCCCAAGCACGAGCCGGAAGTGAGGATCACGAGCCGCCTGCGTTTGGTTCCCGTGAAGCGGAGCAGTTGGGTCAGGGATGACCTCAAGATGACGCTTCGGCGGGTGCTTCCTGACGGCTGTGGTGGTGAGGCGTCCCCGGTGAAGGATGAGCATCGCTACGTGGTGCTCAAACCGCCCGTTCAGTCACCCGAGTCGCCACGGAAGAAGAAGAAGAAAAAGAAAGACAAGAAGAAGGCCAGTGAGCACCGGAAGCACGCCCGCAGGTGGGAGGAGGAAGAGGAGGACGAGGAGGAGGAGCCCGCATCGCCCATCCCCGTGGGGGCCAAGCGGATGCGCATCACTCTGGGGGAGGAGGCAATTACCATAAACATTCCACAGGCCGAGTGTTCGGAGCGCTGTTGACAGGCAACCGCCACGGCGGCCTCCTCGTGCAAGGGACACCTCGGATGTGCGGGCAAAGGGGAGGAAGGGAACTGTGCTGTGCATTGCCTGCCTCTGGACATTGGGGGCCGCTGCACAAACACGTGACAAGTGTTCTTCTGCAGCACGCATTTTTGTGTCTGGCTGTTGTCATTTGTTTTCAGGATACTTTTGGAAGCAGTGAAAGAGAAGTGTAAATAGCATGCACACTGCCAGTGGTGTTCGAAACGAAGGATTGCTATGGAAAGCTTTTGTTTCGTGGACAAACTTCTGTTAGCCTGCAGGTTTCAGGAGACCATCAAAAGCAGCTTCGCTAAGTTGTGTGTGTGGTGTCTGATACCTCGGTGGGTTCTATTCTTTTTTTTTTTTTTTTTTTAACATAGCGAACTGCCTGAATAGGTAGCACACATGCAAAAGTGGGCACAAACTGGCGTTTTGCTCAGAAAATGTTTTACAGTCATGCAGGCGTAGTATTTTTGGTGGATCTGAAGTGAATGCTGCTACTTTTGTGATTTTTTTTTAAACATGAATTGCCCATCGCTTTTCGAGAACACTTGTATTTATTGTTGTCTAAATTATTCAGTGTTTTCTAACTGGTCTGAGAAGAGCGTACGTCATGAGTGAAATTAAGGTTCGTGTAGGACTGTGCATATCTGAAATTAACTACCTTTTGAGCATCTCCTTCGCATTATGCTTGCACCCCAACTGTAGCCCTCGTCCTGTAAAAAAAGTGTTAAAATTCAGGCATTTGGGGTGACGTAATGTGCCTGTTTTGTTTTATTCAACAGTGCACTGAACATGCAACAGTGAATAAAACGAGTTGTGTTGGGCAAATTAAGGTTCGTGAACGGTGTTCAGCTTGGCATTCGCATGTCTGTGATGGCTGTTCATTCTCACTGAATGCTAGTTAAAGCCTTATTGGATAACGACGGGGAAATTTTGTGGTGTTGTCAGGTTAACTCATCAGCAGCTAAGTGTAAGTGTGATGAGTAGAGACTGGACTTTAGGCTTGAAATATCAAGGTTTTAGGCGCCTATAACAGGGACTTAAGTGCAATTATGCATTTATATAACCACCAAATGCTGTCGTTTAGGCACATATAGTCCCAGTTCGTATTTACTTCAGCAGCATATTTTACGACAAATTTGACTTGTGGACAGGTCTTTAGCTGTGGGAAAGTAATTTTGTTTTCTTCTTTAAAATTAGCCACCAAAAAGTTTCTATTTTAACAGATTTACGTGAAATGCAAAGTGATTTGAGAACAAAAGGAAAGCTTAAAAGCCATGAGAATTCAGACCGATCTCAATTATTTGCGGCTTGAAGTTGTACCTCATTTCGGTCTATAATTGTGTGCAAGAAAACAACACTCAACGTTCACTGAAGTTTGGGGAGCGTGCTTGTACTTTGGGATGCTCCATGACCTGATTCTATTTAATATCAATGTTTGGTGCTGCTCCGAACCTTCGGCAGTTATAGCACAGGGAATCCAGTAATTTTGTGTCAGACAATGGCAGCTCTATAGCAACCAGTCCTCTGCGGATGGTGGAGGATCTGCCCTGGACCTTCAAAATGGGCTCAACATTCTTCGAGTGGCGCTCAAGCTCACAGCTGCGGAAATGCTTTCTGCTAAGAGTGTGAGTGGGACAGCACAGCGGTTTGAGATAGGTGGCGAGGCAGTGGAAGTGGTAAGCGAATATATCTACTTAGGCCAAGTTGTGACCCCAGATCCCAACCATGAGACAGAGATAATTAGACGGATCAGAATGGGGTGGGGTGCATATGGCAGACATTCTCAGATAATGAATAGCAGCCTACCATTGTCGCTGAAGAAGAAAGTGTATGACAGCTGCATCTTACCGGTACTCACCTACGGGGCAGAAACTTGGAGGCTCACTAAGAGGGTTCAACTTAAATTGAGAACGGCTCAGCGGGCAATGGAGCGAAAATGGTAGGTGTAACATTAAGGGACAAGAAGAGAGCGGAGTGGGTCAGGGAACAAACAAGTGTTAAGGACATATTAGAAGAGATTAAGAAGAAGAAATGGACGTGGGCAGGGCATGTAGTGCGAAGGCAAGATAACCGCTGGTCATTAAGGGTAACAGAGTGGATCCCTAGAGAAGGCAAGCGTTGCAGTGGGCGGCAGAAAGTTAGATGGGCAGATGAGATCAAGAAGTTTGCGGGGATAAATTGGTCGCAGTTGGCACAGGACCGGGATAATTGGAGATTAATGGGAGAGGCCTTTGCCCTGCAGTGGGCGTAGATAGGCTGGTGATGATGATGATGATGATGAAGAGTGAAATAAGCACATGAACGTGCCAAGTCACATTCAAGTGTAGCATGGTGTAAATTTTGACTGTGATGCTTTTGTCGTCTGCAATGCTGTTAGTACCACCGGCGAGTGTATTTGTAGTAAATTTCCGCCCTTAACCGAGTGTTTTTGTAACAGCAAGCTCTGGTGAAAGAGGCACGATCGTTAACTGCTGCTTCCAGACACAAGACAAAGCCCGCTAGGTGGCCGACCGATGCGGGCCTGCTTCACATCGGCATAGAGAAAGAAATATTGACATCGGCTTCCTCAAAGACCGCCCCAAAGACCCACCAACGGCCTTCACGGCGACGAAACTATCACCGGTCGACAGAGCCTCGTCAGCGCTTTCCCCGGATGCCAAGCATACGCCAGACAAGCCACTATTTTTCATCTGACAAGGCCGAAAAAAATTTCGAAGTGGCGACCGCCACGCTAACCCTAAATGGAGGGTTAGCTGTGCTGACGTGGTGGCTCTCTCGGCAAGCTCGCCACCTCGCTCGAGCTTGCCCACAACAAAGCCGCTGCTGCTACCGGCACAACGAACAAGTAGCTGCGGTCGCCTCCCTACCCTTCTTCACGTGCTGTTCGTTCACCGCTCGCTCCGAAGACGACCACACATCGGCGCACGCTGACAAGCCTTCGTCACTCCTCGAGACTGCTGGCGCCAATTCATCTCCATGGCTACAAGACTTGTGCCTGAGGAAGACGGCTGGATGAAAGTCCTTCGAAAAGGGCAGGTGCAGGCCAATCAAACCACCTTAATCCTACGACCCCAAGAAGGCTTCACTTTAGCCGATTTTCGGCCAGCCGCACTTATGATCGCCATTCGCAATGTGGCGAACCTACTCCCATCAGAGGCAAATGCTACGTGCATCACCATTCACCAGCACCAGAACATCGCTGTTATCAAGACCCTGCAAAAAACTGTCGCGGCGAAGATCACCCGCACCAGCAGCATCTACATTGCAAACGAAACCAGGGAAGTATGCGTCTACGAGATGCCCCCGGAGGACTCTTGCAAAGGAGTTGTTCACGGCATCGATGCAGGCACCCCGACCAGCGAGCTGATGGCCAACCTTTGTGCGCCAAGGATCGAGATCATCAACGCCCGGATGATGGGAAGATCGGAAACAGCCATCATAACATTCCGAGGAACATACATCCCACCCTACGTCCTGTTCTACATGGCCAAGTACAGATGCAAGCCCCATAAACCAAAAGCGCAATTCTGTAACACATGTTACTGCATCGGCCACCGTGCGGACCCACAGGCTGGCTCCCACAAGTGCAAGAAATGCGGAGCTCCTCTATGAACCTGACCAGCAGCATGAGTGCCACATGAACTGTGTCAATTGTCACGGTGAGAATCCAGCCGATTACGAAGATTGCCCCGCCAGGCGAGAAGCAGATGCTGAAACAACGAAGGCTGCTTACCTCAAGAGAATAAAGCTTAGGAAGAACCAGAAAGAACATCTAACACAAAAGCAAGTTAAGTACAGTACCCCAAGACCCACGAGCAGCAACCAAAAAGCCAGCCGCTGCACAAGAACCATGCGAGCCGAGTCAGTCGGCCGAACCAACGAGACGCGAGGCAAGGAAGGAGCAACAGCTGCAACTCAACTCCAGGAACCCGACGGGCCAGGAGCCTCAGCGCAGGACGTCGAAACACAGAGGTGAGTCGGCCAGCCTTCCCCCCCTTCACCCCCACTCCTCACAAAGACAAGCACACACACCGAAACGAACACAAGCCGATATGGCAGTCCCAGTCCTACAAGCAGGCACTTGTGCGGAAAAAGCCGATTCCGTCAATAGCAGAGTTGTTGGCAATAAAAGAGCAAGCGCCCACGCTAATGGAGACCACTGAAATGCCGGCGGCCACAAATTCAGCTGCATTTCCTGCCCTAGCAGAGACGTCGACACCCCCTATCGCAAGCGCCGCGCCTGAGCCGCAACAAGCGGAGGAACCCCACGCAAAACGATCCCGTACTGAGGTCTGCACAATGGAAGACCGTCTCGCGCAGCTAACCAAGCAACTCCTGGAATTTCAACAATCCCTCGCAACCCAAGAGCAAGCCAGAAATGACCGCCTAACCAAGCTAGAGGAACTCCATCACGATGGGAGAAACTCTGGGCAAATTGCAGCAAACGCTCGAATCCATGCAGGTTCGCATAGCCAGACTCTAGACTACTCCACGCTCGAAAGCTCAGCGATAAGCCGCTTCACATCAAAACAACGCCTGCACCCTTACAGCCCCAACGGAAAAAACGCTAGCAACAATGGGGACAGCAACTAACCACAGCAGGATGCGCACGCCAACCAACCCAACAAACCAGGAAGTACTGATTTGGCAATGGAACTGCAGGCGTTTCAGGAGCAAGAGAGGCCTCCTAACAAGATACACAGAAGCAGTGGAACGAAACCCAGACTATTATTAATGGAGACAATGGGTTCACCAAAGATAGCAGGGTATAATACATACGAGCCGCAAACAACCCAAGGGAAGGTAGCGAGCGTTGCAATCCTGGTCAGCAAAGCCCTAACTGCGCAGGGAATTACCGAATACGATGAACAGCACTTCAGTGCCATTACAATCAAAGTACTTCCGCAGCCAATGCGTACGAGCAAAAAGGGGTGTGAACTGTACGTAGCGAATGTGTACAGCCCACCGAGAGCTACGACGCGGACTTCAAACAACTTTTTGGAGACACTACGCATAAGGGTTCCGTCAGCATTATAGCTGGGGATTTTAATGCACAACACCCCGCATGGGGGTACAAGAAAACTACCGCCAAGGGAAGGAAACTAGAAACGCTGATCTGCAACTCTGGGTATACGATCCTCAACAATGCCAACGAATTCACCAGGGAAGGCAACTCAGTCGAACGAGATACCAACCCAGACTTGACGCTGTACAAGAGAGCCTACAAGTGTAGCTGGACGAACACACGGGAAACACTAACGAGTGATCACGTCATTAGCGGGGCCCACTTAAGTATTCGACCACTCAAGAAAGTTCATCCGTCTCACAAATTGGCACAAATTTCGGCACAGCGAGGATCAGAAAACACCGCTTGAGGATCTCGATCAGTGGGGAGGACAACTGCAAGTGTGAATGGACAAACATTCCACTGAAGCCCAACCAACGAACAGTACCCAGATGTAGGCGCCCATTTTCTACATCTATGGGAAGCGCGGCATGGACTTGTTAAGAGGTGGAAAAAACAAAAACACAATAAAAAACTCAAGCTCAGGATTGCCCGTATCTCCAAAGAAGCGCAGGATTATGCAGAGGCGCGTACACGTACCAACTGGCATAACCTGTGCGAGAAGTTCAACGGCAACCTCAGCGCCAAACGTACGTGGGCACTTTTACGCAGCCTCATGCAGCCAAACCAGTCCACGACAGACAAAGCTAAAGCCATAACTCGCCTGCTACACGGACAAAACAAAGATCCGGGGCAGACAGTTGGAGAAACTAGCCAGCATGTACCTACCTCCCAAAGATGACCCGGAATATCGAGACTATGCAGGAGACGCAAACGATCTTCAATACTTGAACGGTCCTATTACCATCGAGGAAATACAGGCTGCCCTGGAGTTCACGAAACGCAACACGACACCGAGACCGGACAGAATACAGTACAAGCTCATCAGAAATCTCGGATGAGGACTATGCCCGCCTTGCAGCCTTCATGAATCAAATCTTGGAACAAGAGGAGATTCTGATAGCATGGAAGACGGCTCAGGTCATACTGTTACCTAAACTAGGAAAAAAAGCTCGATCTCCACAATTTAAGGCCCATATCATTAACGTCCTGTTTGGGCAAGGTCATGGAAAAGATAATATTAATCAGGCTCACCAAGTACCTCGAGGACACGAACGCGCTTCCGCACACGCTCATTGGCTACAGATAGAGGATCTCGGCACAGGACTGCCTTCTCCAGCTCAAGGAGGATATATCGGACGACCCCAGCACTGCTCAAATTCGAGCAGTCCTCGCCTTAGACCTCTCGAAGGCATTTGATAATGTCTCGCATGACCTAATACTGTCCAACTTGCAAGAAACAAACTTCGGCTCAAAAATTTACAACTATGTGGGCAGCTTTCTGCGTGACCGGATGACAAAACTCACGTTGGGACCAATCGAGTCCCGTGCAAAGGAAGCCTCCAACCGTGGCACACCTCAGGGTTCCATATTATCGCCCCTCCTTTTTAATATCGCGATGAAGAACCGACCAGCGCAACTTAACGGCATCGGTGATATCAAGCATGCAATATATGCCGATGATATCACCACATGGACAACAAAAGGCTCCCCAGCACAAGTCGAAGAAGCACTTCAACAATCGGCCGAAGAGGTGGAGCGCTACGCCAGTAGCGGTGGCCTCGCCTGTTCTGCTGAAAAATCAGAGCTTCTCGTAGTAACCAAACACAACAGCAAACAACAAGTCCAACTGAAGGTGCAGCTGCGAGGCAGAGCCATTCCCCAACGTTCGCACATCAAAGTACTCGGATTAACACTACAAAGCAACGGAAAAGCCAACCATACAGTCCGGAAACTCTTAGATCAGGGAAATCAGGTGATATGGGTCTTCGGGAAGCTGATGTCCTTCGCCTTAACGCAGCTCTCATCACTTCCAGGATACTTTATCATTTGCCATACCAAAATCTGAACAAATCTCAACTCAAAAGCATAGAGGTGCTTTTAAGAAAGGCCCATAAGATCGAACTCGGGGGGCCCACGTATACCTCAACAAAGGCACTGGAAGACACCGGCACAACAAATTCTTTGGAGGAACTGCTTAACGCGCACAAAATCAATCGGCTACAACGACTGCGAAGCACGGCACAGGGCATAAGCATCCTTCACAACCTAGGATACGACGTACGGACAAGCACGTACGGATGGGAAGGACGTACGGACAACTGGAGCCTTACATACGGGGTAAAATCTGCACTGCTCCTCTACCCCGCAATATGCATCCGGAGAGGAACAAGGAAAGACGAACCCTTCGTGTTAAGGCCATCCTGAAGCAGATCAACAAGACTGAGCCACAACCCGAACTCTACTACACTGACGCCAGCCTCCTAGATGGGACGGGTGTCACCGTTGTCGTAGACGGAAGTCATGCCCTCATCACAGCAGGCACAGAACTTGACCTCAACGCAATCGCGCGTGCTATAGAGCACTCTGGCCGTTCTGTGCCAGGCACCGGTACAGTGTACATCTACACTGACTCTCAGGCTGCATGCCGAAAACTTCTCTGCAACCGAATGCACAGAAATACCGCCAACATACTCAACAAGGTCCTCGCTTCAAGTCGGAAGTGCTACAAGGTAATCTGGGTACCTGGGCACGAAGGCATGCCAGGAAATGAGAGCGCACACGCACTCGCCCGAGCGTTAAACCACCGGGCGCCTGAGCATGCACTTCCACATTCAAAGGAACGTAGGACGCAACCAGGACCTCAAGAACCAGTTGACGCCAGAGATCTGCTACGGACAGCCCGTCAAAACAGACAAATGCACCCAACACCACACAAAACACTCACTCGCCGGAATCCGCTGTACTAAGGCAAATTCAGACAAACACGCTACCTACTGTACACCTAACACACCGATTCCAACGATTACCGGGTACCCCAATGTGTCCTAACTGCGGGGACTACCCTAGCATCTAACACACTCTCTGGACATGTACACAGAACCCTAACCTTCCCCCCACACCCAATCCTACCCCCACTTCATGGGAAAGGAGGCTGGCCGACTCTAGCGCGGAAGTGCAAAGGACACTTATTGAACGCGCAGAGAAGGCCCTGTCGGCCATCCCGGGAGCTCCGGACTAGGGGATCCTTGTGAAAATAAAGTTATTTTCTTCTTCTTCCAGACACAATTGCAGGCCGAAGAAAGTTCTTAACTGCAGGTATTCGTTGACAGAGCAGAACGACCTCCTCAGCTCTTCACAGCACCGATGAATACCATAGATAGTACAGGGAAGTGCAATAACTCAGTACAGATTACTGAGCTAATCTGTTCTGCATAAGCAGATGACTAGGGAAGCTGCGGGGATAACACCGGTCAGGAACTATGCACTATAATAGCGATTATCAATATTAGACACCACGCAACATTCTTTGCAACTAATTCCCTTATAGCTGGGTTTCCAAATGCCTTGACGGTTACCTGGCACGGCAAATGATGGCTGTCCTGACTAGAGTACTTCTAAAGTGCCAAGTGCCCATTCTATAAGCTCCGCTTTGTGTCTGCGCCGTCTAACAAAGGTGGAGAGGGGGAGATCATCGGTAACCGTAACTCTCCCGTGAAAGTTCGCCCATTACATCATTAAGAAAGACGTAAGACTGTGTGCGTACATTGTACAAATCAACTTTTATTTTCGGAGTCAATGCTCCCAGGCCCAGACCTGGTGAAAGACCCCGCGCCATCGAGGACTACCCCGCACCTCTACCACAATTTGTCACGTTGGATGGGACACAACGGTAAAGAAAGAACTTTTATTTAGGGCGAACTTGTGCCCGAACAAGACGAGAGGAAACGAGCAAAGGTCCTTGCGTCTCGTTCGATCTCCGAGAACGACTGCCTGCGTTCGTGGCGTGATCTCTTGCGTGATCTCCCCCTCGCAGTGCACGTGCGCTCGCGCCTCCGTTGGCGAACACAGACAAGCTCGCGCTCCCGGTGCCGAGTTTGCGCTGCCGGTTGCAGCCGGTTCTTGCGCGTGCAACGCGGCCCACTTTGCGACATCTCCGAAAGCATGCGGTGGTCACGTACCACGAGACACAAGGGATGGACAGACCCATGGCTTTAGGAGCTTCGCCCCTAAAAAAGTTTGAAAGCGTGCTGAAATGCCTGTCCATAACAAATGAGGGAGAGCTTTCAAGTGGTAAGTTATTATTTCGATGGTTTTAATATCCAATCACAAATGGCTTTGACTTTCCAGTATTGTACCTTCCAATGGCAAACCACTTGGTGGCTCAAGACGTAAAAAGTGTTAAAAAAAATGTCGGCTAGGAGTTGCCATTTTATTGAATGTCTGTTCTGACTGTGTTTCAGTTTTATCATTGATCCCAAAAACCAATCAAAGAAAGGCCTCCAGCGTAACCTTATTACTCCCCAATCACAAGTGGCATTGACGTGCCAGTATTTGGACTGTTAAATCACGAACCGCCGGTGTGGGCGAACCAAATGCTGACGCCTATAAATGCATGGGCGTAGCGATTTTTTATATATGTTTGTCCTGATTGGCTTTCGGTTTTGTCAATAATACCAAAAACCAATACAAAAGGCTTTTAAACGTTGCCTTATTATGATTGATTCACTTCCCAGTCGCAAGTGGCTCTGACATGTCAATACTATGCCTCCCAGTCACAAACCGCTCGTGTATAAATACAAAAGAAAAGGTTAGTTTGGGCGTTGGCAATTTTTGTGTGCAGAACACTTTATGGGCCCGGCTTGTCGTAGCTCAACCGCGGTCACGCTGTCTAGCCACCGCAGTCGCACAGCGTCACATACCCAAACACAGGCTTCAAAAAGATACCCGCTTGTCCCTCTATCCAGCCTTCCTGCCAAAAGTCAAGAGGATACCGAACAAGAGGTTTATGTATACGGAACCGTTTGAAACTCCTGAACCACTGGCACTTGTCATACATGTCCCTATTATTTAGTGCAAAGAAAACTGCAGGTGCGTTTCAGGCAAATTATATCCAATTAACCGGCAGTGCCCGCGTCCATCTAGTTACTGATGCTCATTGGATTGGTTTTTGCGATAGTAAGCGAAAAAAAGTGGTCGCCGAACAAAAAAGGATGTGGTCAAAATGGCGCAGAAAGGCTCCAGCACGTGCGAGGTGAAAACAAGCATAAAAAGAACAGGACTCCCGCTCGTGCTGTTCTATAAGGGAGAAGAAACGTGGCGCAGACTAGACGTGCCCCAAGCCACAAGTTAGAAGACTTCCTGTTCCCCACGGGACCGGACGCCATCCGACGGGAGGTCTTCCAGCACCTAGTCAACTTCCTGGTTACAACAGGACTAGCGCTGCGTTTGTAGCCATCGAGTCATGGACTAAACGAACGCGATATAGACTATCTCCCACTCTTCTACCGCTTTTCTCTTCCCCCTTCTCTCTTTCTATCCTTTAAAGCCCCAATCCCCTTCCCTGGACTGGGTCGTATGAGGGTGAACTCCCCGTTGAGTTCAACAATATCCCCAGAGGCCTTTTCTCTTCCCTCCTTTGTTAATAAATCACCACCACCCCACGAAGAAAACAAGGTAAGACACATTTCTTGTTCTAGGCAGAACAAGAAACAAAAGATAAAGAAAAGGATGCGAGCTATCTATAGGAGAAGGCGCGCGAGCACTGCGACTGCGGGAAAATTGAATTGCCTTGAACAAACCTCTGTTCAATTCATCAAGAAAAGAACGGGACACGTGGAGGAGCGTGTGGGGTGATAACAAAAAGAGAATAACGATGCCACAGCCCGTATGGCGAATCACTGCTTTGCACTTCCGACAGCTTTCACGCTTGGTGGAACTGCTTTATTTTTTTTTTTTTTTGAATATCTGCTCCAATTGGCTTTCAGTTTTGTCATAGATGCCGAAAACCAACCAGAAAATTGTTTGCGAGCGGAACCTTCCCAATCGCATTCAACTCTGAAGCGCAGCCAGAGAAAGGAAGTAAAAATTTTACACTAGCCATGGCCGGATCTGTGCTCTTTGAGGTAGAGGTCAAGGGTTCCTCCTGACAGTACACACTAGGCGTTTTTACACCATTTTTGGCCGAAAAGGGAGTAAAAATCTTGTCCCACGGCACACACCTTTATGAAGTGTTTTGACTAAAAAACGGTGTAAGGATGAACAAAGGTGCTTGTGAACACCCTAAAATAAGGGTGTAAGGTTGCTTAACACCCTAAAATAAGGGTGTGGGCAAAGCAGCTACGCGTGACAATGCCGTTCGGCTGAGCGTGCAGCACGACATACAGACATTCAGCACTCACACTTGTACCACAAATGAATGGAGCAAGAAAGCCAACGGGATGCACGTGAAGAGGAGTATATACTTACTATATCTGTTGGTTTTATAGCAAGTAGAGGAAAGTTTTCTGGAAGAGTCTGTGGGCTTGTTACAAAAATCAAATATTTTAGCGCTAATTTCGGGATTAGGCATTTTAATATCAGCATATACAACTCAGCATGCCGATTAGCAAAAACTTTTTAATCGTGAGGCGGAGTGGGAAAAGTTCTGTAGTTATTATGTTCAGTAAGTCGTACAATTTTATTAAATACCAAATACCTATCCCAAACCCTTTCAACACCCTCCAAGAAGGGTGTTCATTTTTACAACACCCTTTTTGCCACATGGGTGGAAAGCTACAAATAAGGGGGTTGGAATCTAAGAAAAATGGTGTAAAATACCTCCAAATTTGGAGATTCATAAACAAAGCTGTTCGGCAAGTTGGTGCATTATGGTTGAAAAATAGAGCGCGGCTTCGACAACGACACAAGAAGAACGACGGGACAAGCGCTTGTCCCGTCATTCTTCATTGTGTCGTTGTCGAAGTTGCGCTCTATTTTTCAATCAAAATTTGGAGGTCTTTTCTACCCTTTTACAGTGGCGGACATGAACATTTTTTAGCGGGGGGATGTTTTTTGCCTCAGGGTGTTAAAAAAAATAGGAATTGACATAATTTATTAACAGCGAGGCTAGCTTGAGCTCACCCCAGTGGCATTAGCAAAAAAAAAAAAAAAAAAAAAAACGCCGTCTCTAAAGGGTGCACCACCGCAGATAGGGTAACAGTGACAGTGAAGCCGACTTTCGCGCAATTGCTCGAGTGTGAGAACAAGGGTGCATATGCGTTTGCGCACCTCTTGCTATACCGTTTTATAGATGATAGTCTTTTCTGGGCTACTAAAATGCTAAGAAATTGGCGCAGCTTGTACTAGTGGTGCAAGGCTGGGGAAACAGCGAAGCTGGGGGTCGACCTAGCTGGTTTTCCATTGGGATCCGCTGTCAGTGCGGGGGATAGACCGAAACGGCCTTGTAAAATCTGGCTAAAATCTGCCTTACCCCTCAGCACTTAGGCTAGCCGACGGCCGCATCGACGGAAGGATGTAAGGAAAAGACAGTACATGAAAAGCAGGGAGGTAAACCAGAAAACAGTCCGGTTGGCTACCCTACGCATGAGAAGTGGGAGAGGGGGGATTTAAAATGAGGGAAGGGTATTTAAAAGAAGGGGAATAGAGCTTGAGAAGCAAGAAAAGTATTACAGGTAACTACAAAAACAACATGGGAAAATAAACGTCATGCTTCGGTGGTGCTGTAGATCTGCCTTCGCAAAACCATTTCCTCCGCGAACAAAACCAGAGTTGACGCGGTAAAATGCATTTACGTTGGCAGACACCCTGTCGTACGACGGAACAATCTGATGGAGGGGAGAAGGGATGTGAACTCGGGAAGGAAAAGATGGAAGAACAAGAAGGGGGGAGGAGGGGAAGTCACGGAAAGTTATCGAGGTCAGACGACTCCAAAAAGATTAGGCGCAGCTCAAGTCTAGGCATTCTTGCCTTTCGCAGTATCCAGTCGGCCAAACTGGGTCGAGTAGTAACGAACCTGCCAGGATCGTTAACCTTGGGGGCTAATTCGTCGTGCTGCTGAGCCCAAGGACGAGGGTTCGATTCCCCGCTGCGGCGGCCGCTTTTCCGACGGAGGCGAAGAGCGAAAACGCCCGTGTGTTCGAGATTTCGCCTCACGTTAAAGATCCCCAGGTGGTCACAATTAATCCGGAGCCCTCCACTACGGCGTGCCTCATATCCCAGGTGTAGCGCCGGCACGTTGAACCCCACAATCTATCAATCAGATGCTGGCCTCGTTGAAAGCATCTCGTCGGCACTCAGCCCGACGGAAATCCTTCCCCATTAACACCAAAGCGTTGGCAATACCATCTCTTGTCATCTTTGCGTAGAAAAATCAGACAGGGAACCGCCTCTGTGGTGTCCCCTTGTTGGCAGTGGGGGGAAGTTGAGTCCTGGCACTCATTAAGGACGCTTGGATGCAGGCCAGCGTTTCGCGGCTTCGGCTGAGGTCACTGAGGGTGATTGATTGATTAACGCGCCGACGCAACGCAGACGAGGAGGCGCGCCGTAGTGGAGGGCTCCGGATTAATTTTGACCACCTGGGGATCTTTATCATGCGCCGAAATATCGTACGCACGGGCGTTTTTGCTTTTCGCCTCCATCAGAAAAGCGGCCGCCGCGGCCGGGAATCGAACCCGCGACCTCGTGCTCAGTAGCGTAACGCCTTAGCCACTAAAAAAAAAGTGGGTCATGAGTAACGTGATCGAATTTACCCTTGAGATCCAGTGCTGGTATACGAACTCAGTGCTGGAGTAGGATGCTTGCTGAAGGATTTATTCTTTTCAGTAAAGGCAAATGGCTTAGGTACTGGGATCAAGTCTAAAAACGAATTTGGTGGGATGGAGGAGGTTGCTGGTTTTCAGGTTGAGCTGAAGTTAACTTGAGCATATATCATGCTCGAACAGCTCACTAATGCATAAAACAGGAAAGATTTTTTCTGAGGTTCCCCAGTTTAGAGGTGCTTAAAAGTGAATGGCCTGCTTAACTCCTGCCACAGTGATGGGCTGTGGTTGCGGGGTGGGCGGCGGATTGATCTTATATGAATTCAAACGCGGCTCCTAATCATACACGATACCGATGGCGACACGCGACGTCACATGTATGGTTGTGCGTTTTGAGCAGTCACGCGCACTGCATACTGAGGGATGAACGCGTAATTTGTTAGGATGTAATTGGAGTGAATTGGTGGTGCGAAGTCACGGACAATGGAGGGGGGTGACCGACTGTTTAAGCCACATGTAATGTCGTCATTGGACTGTACCACACACGTTTACGTATCCTGCACAATTTCCTAGCCGCAGCATAAGCACCTAATTAAATAACCAAATTCTTTGTTCTGTTCTTCTCACTTTCTTTTAACACGAAGGGGTTTTATTCCCGGATACACCAAGATTTCGATGACGTCATATTCGTCACGGAAGTGATGCCAGTACAGCGAAGCAAGAGGCCTGTAAAGGGTGCACCCCTGCACGCAAGGTCTTCTTGTGGGGAAGCAACCTTTAATACTACAGAGTACGTTACACTGGGTTGTTTTAACACGAAAGTGTTTTATGCCGGTATACACCGAGATTTCACTGACGTCATATCCGTCACGGAAATGACGCCAGTACACCTTTGCCGAAGAGACCCGCCAGCAGGACGTCGCTCGCTAAGCACACCCACAAGACAGCCGCCGACCCGCAAATCATGCTCAGCTGCAGATTTCGCTGCACATTGTACTTTCGTGTTTAACTGATTCCCATGACAGAGGAATCAAGCACAGTTTTTTTTGTATATTTTGTCTTCTAGATTTTAGGGATTCAAACAATTCTTAAGTTGTCTCTTGTAGCCGGCTAGGAAGTGACATTTTCTATCTTCGAATGTTGCACTATCCCCTGATTCGGTATGCAGCATTGTCGGCGATCGATCATCACCATCATCACCCCGGCAATCATTATTTGGCGGTGTTGCAGCTGCCTGCAGGCGGCGAGGCTACGAGAAGGAGATAAGAGGGCGACAATGACGGGCCATGATAAGCACTTGCTTGTCGCCTCCATCTTGACGATGTTCCTCGTGAGTAACCAAATTGTTGGTTTACCTCGTGGTTACTGTCAGGTTGCTTGCTTCACCGAAGGGTAGTAGCCCACGGACGTGAGTTTTGCGTGTTAAGTGCACCAGAAGAACCACGCAACGTAGTATTTTAGTTGCAAAGCCCCTTATTAGGGGGTCGAGCTGTCGGCGTCTCCTGTCGTCGTTGTCGTGTCATGTATTCACGTTACTAAAACACCGGGACACTGGTTTTCCAATGCCTCCCGCTAGAATGTAACGCGTACTTAAAGAACACACCGGGACACTCGTTTCCCAACGCCTCGCGCTAGAACACTTCGTTAAGATACAGGAATAATCAGGATTTAATTGCATTAATAACAGAAATTTGTTAAATTCCGTCTCGACATTGGTTTCAAACGCCAGATTTTATCCTGTAAAGCATACTTCTTAGTACGCTGCGGCGTGTGACAGCAAGACAACTTGCGGTCAGTCTGTATCTCATTAAATTGCTTAAATCCGGTTCATCGTAAAAGAGGGCGCCACCGCCTCAACAAGAGCGCGATTGCTCCTCCCACCGGTGGTTCTCCGGCGCCCAATCAGCGCATGCCGTGTGGCAAGAGAGAGAGACTTACAGCCTCTGCATGCTTTGCCCCTCCCTTAGGTTTCACGTTAGTGGAGATGCATTTTGTTTTTGAGAACGTTACATGACATGTCATTTTTATGCTGAGCGGTTTCCGAACTTGAATGTTTAATTTTGGGCGTGCTAGATCACGTGTCTGATTCGAGGATGTGATAATGTTTTTTTTTCTCCCCTCTGTCTCGTAGGTGTTCCATTGCTACCCGCTACTGCACGTGTTCCCAATACTCTCGTACACCTGGAGGAGTTCGAGTAAGCGGTCGTTGCCTTTTGTGTATATAAGCTACAAATAATTCGTCGTTGCTAAAATAACCATTGCATATGAGTAACACGCTGCTGTTGATCTGCATTTTCGTAACGCAAAAAAGTAGTTCGAGAATCATTTTAGGAATGTGCTGCGCAACTCCACTGGTAATAAATAAAACACTCGAAAAGCGAGTGAGAAGATAAAAAGTAAATGTATATAGACTATTTCAACCTTACACGTTTGCGATAACGTACAACCAGGTCAGGCAATGCTAAGTGTACCAAGGAAGCCTGCTTTTTAGGGGCACCAGACGTGATAAGGGAGCAATATGTGATGTGATATGATGTGATGTGATGTAGGTCAATTGATTTTGTAAATACTGTTACCATGTGCATGTAGAACACCGACGAGAGGCTCGAAAAATATAAAAAGACTCCTTTGTTCGTTCCCCGAGCTATACTAAGATTTAGAAATTACGGAATCAGGATGCTTGAATAATTTTTAGTTTGTGTATGCTTCCTACCTCTGACGTAAATCGAATCACGCAGTATCTACACCTCCTATATAGATAACGAACAGGATAGCGCGCAGACCTCGATGCTTCTTAATATGTTAGGTTATCGTTCCGTTCACTTGACAATAACAGCCACATTATATATACGCGCACATACAACATGCATACAATGTACATCTTTTGTTTTTTTAATAAGTCTTTCCTAACTTCGGGCCAGATATATCGCATGAGTACAAACTCAGCTATAGCTGCTTGCAACGTAGGCTGAAAATGAAACCCGAATAGAAGTTGAAGAGCTACTAGATTTCACATCCAATGTAGTACCGAAAATCCGTGTTGCATTGAACACTTGCGGGCACTGATAATAGTGTGTCCAGGCAGGCATCCTTTGACGCAACGTGCAGGTTGATTTTATGGGAAAGTTGGGGCTAGTGCCTAAACTCGATGTGTGTCCCAGGCTTTTATTCGTAGTACAAAGGCAGCCGGCGGAAATTTTGGACAAAACCGTTTTCGTCTGTGTATTCAATGATGAACGCTCTGCCTAACTTCTCGAACGACGGCCTTCTGCCTCTGATGGCGTATAGGAACCGTTCAATGTTGTGCACAGCGGCAAGCATAAGTCTGTCCTAACATAAGGCAAGCTCGAACCACGTTTCGCTCAGTCAAAATGCGAGGCGCGAGCATGCGCATGCAACTTTTAGATCGTTTTAATATTCATTGCCGGAAACCCCAACGCGTATGCTTTGTAATGAATGCCTTGTATCTGTGCAAAACGGTGTATTTGGGCGAGTTGGGACATTCAGTCTGTATACTGAAACACTCCTTGACTCCAGCCTCCAGTCGAGGAGATCCCTGAAAGCGATTTTTGCGTCTAAAGGCATTGCGGTATCCTCCGCTCGGCCGAGTCGATCGAGAAAACACATTGAATTAAAGGGACACTGAAGTGAATTTGTCAAGCTCCCGTTTTTGCTTGCACTGCGTAGACTGGCTCAAATTAGCACACTTTTCATCGTTTATCCGGTTGACAAATCGGTAATTATTTTACAAAGCGCGAAAAAAGAAAAACTACCATGCGCGGTTTGCGGCGGCCGCACCAACTAAGGCTGTGACGTTGGGAGGAGGGGCGCCGTGATTGGACGATGCCCAAGATTAGCAATCACACAAGTTTCGGTTTCGGTTTCGGTTCTGTAAAACATAACCAATGGCGTTGTTGGATGGGCATTCTCAATATCTCAATAATCATCGTACCGCGCTTCTGCCATGTTGTCGGCTGTAAAATGCACAAGATAGCCTCCCAGGACGGCTTGTAGTCGTAGCATTCACTAGCCGAGACCTACGCAGTGCATGAACGCCCTCCGCGTACCCGCAGCCGCCCAAATGTCATGCGCTTTTCCCCCATATTTGGAGCTTGCCTCCCTCATGCCTGTATCGTAAAAAGCGTGTTCGCACCAGGCCAAGGGTCTGTTCATTCTGGCCTGTGCCCACTGCCTGCAAGCAGTCGGTGCTTATGGCAACAGCACGCCAACGAGAACTCGCTAGCGCGCCAGTGCCAGCCTGCGCGCGTTTTGTGAACTAGTTCGTGTAGCCATGAACGTTGCGGCCCAAAAAAAGGTGAACTCAATATAGAAAACATCGGCGGAAAACAAAAAAGTTAACTTACAAAAAAAAAAAAACGTACGTACCCGCGGGGATTCGAACTTGTGACTTGCAAAACATTTGCGGTGACATACCTAACGCCCCAGACCACTGAGCCACGGAGTGGGACGCGGAGGCCATGCTAATATAGGGTATATATTGTATAACCGGTTTACACTTTTATTTAGTTTTGGCATTTCAAGCAGCTTAGGTGACTATTTGTTGTACTGCGATCGTGCAGTAAGCGTCGCCCGAGTTTCCACAGTAGCTCACGTCTAGCAATTGCATTTCGTAGACGGAAAAGCGTTCGCAGATGCGTAGTCGTGCTGCTGACCGCTGTGCTTGTTCGCCCAGCGCAAAAAAGTGCTTCCCGCGCCCTAGTTTTACGCTGTACGGTAAAAATATCAGTTGATTTTATTTCCTTAGTACCTATATTGACTTCGCTGACTATTCTCCCGCCTTCAAGAGGCCTTATATTTTCCTACTGGCGTACCAGTCAGCGAAGCGTCGCATGTGCGCTTGTGCAGCGCTTGTGTGAAGCGACCTTGATTTGGAGCTAGATACAGTGTACAAACAAACCAAGTAAAGAAAGGCACATTCTTCCATTCACAAACGTGTCCTGGCTTCGTTTCAACTAAGCGAACGAATTGCGACCAAGCAATTTTTTTTTAACCTCCTTGATTGCGACGACCCGCCGGCGGCCGGCGGACGAAACGCTGGGCCGACTGACTCTGTTGGCCGGGGAGCCGTGCAGTAGCGCAGCCGTGGCGCAGCCAATTGCCAGCTCATCCCCTCCTGACGTCACGCGAAAACGCCACAGAAAATGGGCGAGCGTAAAGAGAGGAGGACAGCATTTTCGAATTAGTTTTTCTACTAAATAAAATCGCGTAAACGCGCCTAGAGTGGTCGAAACCTAGCCTGGGGACTCCGGACTACAATTTGCGCTAGTAATCCCGCAATGTTTACATATCACTTCAGTGTCCCTTTAAGAACAGACTCATAATGCGGCCATAAATTGTGTGCATAAAAGAAAAGCAGGAAAACGAGTTACCAAACCAAACAAAAGTCGCCCGATTGGGCAATCGATAGCCAAGTCTCGCAAGTATCGTCTGCCGCAAGAAACCTGAAAAAAAAATACTAAAATGAAGTAACAAAATCACAAAGGTCTACGTTTTCCAGCACCCTCGCGTGATAAAAAAACCGCGAAAATAAAGTGTGAAAATACAAAATAACCCGTAATGAACTAGCGATATCAAGGAGGGGTACATATTTCACTGAGCGCGGGCCGCGTTTGCTTAAAAAAACAACAACGAACGAACACAAGAACAAAAAGACTGAAAATGAACTCATGATTATACAAAAGTCTATATATCTTGCGTCTTCACGCATTTAACTATAAAAGAAAAAAAAAAGAGAAAGAGACACCGTCTTGGTTACGAGCTCCTTCAATGCCACCCAGGAAACTTAAAGTTTTCCAAACACAGAATCTGCGTAATAATGTTGGCGCATTAGTGAAGGATTCCAGGGGCAGGACTTCAGCAGCTGTTTTTTCCTTTTGTTGTCGCGGTTGATGTGAACGTAGTAAAAATGGTAACAGGTGCCTGGACATTGACTGAAACGAAAGTCAAAGATCAATTTTTTGTGTTTTTTTTTTGTCTAGTGCGTGTGCGGGGCGACTACCGAGCACAATCTGAGAATTACACAGGTAAACATCTCCTGCAGTTTTTTTGTTGTATTGGTGCACTTATTTTCTACCTAAGTGCAATTAATAGATGGGGTAATTTCGGTAAATCTTTAACAACCAATATACGCGTGACTACCATGCCCACACTACATTGATATAATTGAGACTACTCTGTTGTCATAAAAGCATCGCCTAGCAACAACACATAACACGCATAAAAAGTAGATGAGGTATGCTGGCACCTACGACAGTGGCGCAGGGATCAAAAATTACACCATCTTCCCGAGGGGAACCTTGAGGTGATGCAAAGCATCGCAGAGTTCCCTTTATTTTCACTTGCGTTGGTTACCCACATCGCGTGAACGTTGTTGGAAACTCCGCGATGCTTCGCATTACCTCAGAGTTCCCCTCTGACGAACGGCTCTGTTAACTTCTGTCAGCCAATCCGCAAGCAGGACTGTCGGTACTCATCAGACGCCGGAGCGAGACTCATCCGACGAAGAAACTGAGGCAGCGGCGCGTGCACGCGGTTATAGTATATAGCGCTGACTTGGAGAGGAGGACGGAGGGAGCAGCACACTATCGCGCAGCTGCCGTGGAGAGGGCGATGAGGAGGAGAGGTGCGGACGCCAATGGACAACGGAGAACGGACATAGCCCCGAGCAAAAGATGCTCTGCATCTAAAACATTCGGTCGTGTTCGCACCGATTGTTTGCTTTAGCACCCAATACTTTAGACAAGGGTAGTAATAATAGATTCTTTACTTTTTTAGTATGCTCCGTAAAGGGTGCGCGGTATTTTTGAGGTCATCGGCTGCTCCAATCGCCAACTATTTCGCCTGACTTGGCGCATAATGCTTTCGAATTAATACAAAGAGCTTTTCGGGTTAAGCAAAGGGGAGGATGTAATTGGTCAAGATAAAGAATTTGGAAAATAAGAAAGTGGAGAAAAAATGCCCGCCAGGTGGGATCCGAACCCACGACCTCCAGAATACCGGTCTATTTCTGTCTTATTTTCAACGAGCTCCTCATTTCCTATTCTGATTTGCTATATATATATATATATATATATATATATATATATATATATATATATATATATATATATATATATATATATATAGTTAACTCGGCAGGGCGAAAATCCGGCGTCTTTATAACAGCCCGCAGGCGGCACAGAAAACGACCTACGACTCACAGGATAGAATACAATGTTGCTAAAAAGAAAATTGGGTGCATCGGGGTCGGGGGGATGGTGGGAGATTCGAACTGAAGACTTCCGGAATACGAGAATAGCACAGATGCCCGACACTACCACAGTTCTGCGACTCTCTAAAGCTGACTGAAGGTGGACCTAGTGAATACCGTGTGGCCTTCGGCATTGAAACGTGTGTTGCGACTTGTACTCAGACCTACTTGAGTAATATGAGCATGCTAAATGTGCAAGCCGCGGTTAGGCGAGTACCGAAGTACGATCCCGCTAAGTGGTGCCCTCTTTGCGTGGGGATGCGAACGCGGGTATGTGCGGGTAATTGCAGCGAAACAAAAATGACTCGAAGGGAAAAGGCTTATTGATTGATTGGTTGTAGGGTTAAACGCGCCGAGGCAACGCAGGCGATAAGGGGCGCCGTAGTGGAGGGCTCTGGATTAATTTTGACCGCCTGGGGATATCTTTAACGTGCGCCGAAATGACGAACACACGGGCGTTTTTGCTTTTCGCCTTAAGGGAAAAGGCTGCTGATATATAATGAGACTCCTTGGAACAACATTGGAAAATCGGACACTAATGTTATAGAAGTCAGTGGGCCTCTTCGATTTACAGTCTCGGACTCACCGCGGGTAGTCCGCGGGTAGTCCGCGGGTAGTCCGCGGGTAGTCCGAGGATTCCCCGCTTCATAAAATTGTATGTGAAAAACGAATGTCGGTCTGCGTTTCGTGTAGTACGCAGTGAGTTCGAGGCTGTAAATTGAAGAGCCCCAGGGCATCGTAATGAGGGTTCAGATGTCCTCGCATTGTTTTTCTCTCTTACATGATGCTCTTCCATACGGAGCCGGTGCCGCTGTAATCCTCTGACCGATCGATTGAAGACGCGTTTTAATGCACATTGAACGCACCTTCATGGTTTGGCGGTGCGTAAAGGGAGGGTATTAGGATGACCATGACTGCAGATCAGCGCGGAAAAGACACGGCACAAAAAAGAGCGAGAGTATATATACAGGGCAGCAGCGTTTCTTGTCTACCCTCGTTCTTTTCTGTGCCGTGTCTTTTCTGCGCTGATCTTTAGTAATGAACGTTCATCAACTCACCCAAATCACAGTCCTCTTTGACGGGTATTAGGAATGACGCTGGGGTAACTGCTGCTTCAGAAAAAGCGGCGTGATGGTTTAAGAGGCTTCATTTGATGTGAGAACTCGATTTAAACCGCTAGGTTTACTGCCCTGCGTGCCGCCGACGCCTTTTTTTTCGCAACAGTAACTAACGGTTCCTGACGGCTTTAGTGGTGTACGGCGCTTCACTAGACATCGTGTGTAAACCGGGTAGATGTATGAGCCGGTGTGCTTACATGCGTAGCGTAGCACATACCCGCGCAGGAGGCTGGTTAGGGCTTGACAAACGGCTTACCCAGTAGATAATATAGATCAGTAATTTCAATACATCAATAAAAGCAATCGATTACCCAACCAGTTTAAATAATCCAATAACTCAAGCAAATAACTACTCCTACTCGCTGGAATTCTTATTTCCGCTGTGTTGTTTCTGTCAATCATAAAGGACCAACAGTAATAAATAAATAAATAAATAAATAAATAAATAAATAAATAAATAAATAAATAAATAGAGCTGACGCTAACATTCGCAGTTGAGTGCAATGTAACCATCCCTAAAGTTTTTAATCGGTCACGGTTATGCACCACTAAGGTAATCGTTTTAGAGGGAAAGCTCCCGCTACAGAAATACCCAATATTCAGGCAGGCGAAGTAGGCCTACTCCAACATACCTGAGATAGTGCGTTCGTTACAATCAAACCTTGTGAAGGAACGTGTACTGATGTGAGCTTCATTACTACGATTACAATTGCAATGGGTTTGAAAGGCCGCTCGATTTGCCGAGTGATCTGCAGCGGGCGTTCGAACTTGGGTGATTATTTTGGCGTATCCACTTTTACATTTGCATCGCGTGGTATACAGCAGGTTGGAATGGTTCTTGTAGGTTTCCTTGCTTTCTACTCTGCTCGATACATCTTCAACGGCCTTCACGCGCTTGTCGACTGCATGGGTTTGGCCTCCGTGATATTGGTAAGCAGTGAAGCATGCCTTTCAACGAATTACTTTTTGTTCAGCACTCGGTATAACGGTAAATTGTTTGCAGGCATTTCTTGCCTCGATACATTATTTGCCAAGGGGAACGAAGGCATGTGTTGCGGCGGTGTGCGTCGTTTTCCTGCTCCTTAGATTACAAACGCGGTTCCTTAAACCCCGCAGGTGAATTATGTATGTGTATATGTTACGGAGGCATACGACATCATTTTACTCACAAACTGTTATCATACTTCGAGAAATGCGAAATCCGAATTAAATTGCTAGGAAGAGTTTAAACTTGGGCTGGTTGGTACACAGCTTTGAAAGGAAGTGACGGCGCTCCAGACGGGATGGGATGACGTCCCGTCTGATCTTGCTAGGGACTGTGCCTCGTGTTGCTTTATTAACACGAAACTGTTTTATGCTGGTATACACCAAGATTTGAGTGACGTCTTATCCGCCACGGAAGTGATGCCCGTATACCTTTGCCGACGCGACCCCCACGCAGGAAGTCGCTCACCAAGCACACCCACAAGACAGCCGCCAACCCGCAAATAATGCTCAGCCGCAGATTTCGCTGCGCCTTTCACTTTCGTGTTTTACCAATTCCCATTACAGAGGAACCAACCACAGTTTTTTTCCCTCCCCTTTCTCCGGCAGTACTCTGACGCAATCAAAGCCCTTGGCCGCTGGAGAGAGAAGACAACTTTCGCCGCCTGTAAGAAGATATTGGTAAGCAGGCGCTTCTAGTCTCCGGTAATGCCAAGCTACGATGAATGGCACTACATGCACAGCCTCCCAAATTATATCACAGGAGCGACGACCGATCGGCATGTCAGGGCCTTATCACAGTGCCACCGGCGAAATAGGCGAGACTACGCGCACGCGCAAAAAAACCCTCTCTTTTGTGAGCATCGTCTGCTACGCTGTTTCCTGAGAGCGCTACGCCCCCTGCCGCGATAGCGGCATGACTTCGTTTGCGAAAAACAGGGTTATTTGAAGCACATGCGCATCTCCAATGCGCGTTCGATTTTTCATCGTATCACTTGCGCAGCACGTGAATTAGGAATGTTTACGATGCTTAACTACCTTTGGTGGCTGGCGAAAAAGTACATTCTAGGCACTATACTCATAGGAACAACAGGGGTGTGTTGCTCTAGCGTAGCAGACGACATTCTTACATTCTCTGGCCTATTTCGCTGGTGGGCACCGTGATAAGGCACTGACATGCCGACCGGGCGTCGCTTCCGTGATATTAAAAATTTGGGAGGCTGTAGGTGGAAGCGGACTTGGTGTTCACGACAGCAAGAAACGACTGAGGAGCCATCTTGCCCTACACAAGAGAAGTGCTTGCTACATTAGCTGAGTCGTGTTGGCCGGCGGGCCCTACGTGAACGGGGCGTGCCAATGTAGTATGCGTTCGTAGTGCGGCCTTGAAGTTATCGTCCTTCACGTGGACCCTTCCCGGTGTATCTCTTCCCGGGTTATGTATGAATATTTTATCTCCGAACGTGTGTTTCGAAAAAAAAAAAAAATCGCACCTCATCAAAAATGGGCGTAATGTGCCGAAATGTTAGCGCTCATATGTGCGAAAACTCAATATATTCAAGCGCTCGAAAATGTGACGTTGTTTCTGTTTTTTGTCATCGTCGCTGGTATTTGCATTTTGACTTCTAATTTCTGTGGTAATCAAATTCATGTCACTAAAGACTACCTTATTAATTTTCTTTTTATGGTGTCTGATGCCTAAGTTTTACTCAATTCTTTGAGAAGACGCATTAAAAAAGCAATGACAAGGAGCCTAGGGATATTTATAGTTTACCGAAAAAGGCTGGCTTTAGAGTATACTATATACATAGCATGTTTAGCTCAGAGGAAGGAATTTAGTAACGATGATTTAGTTATAAATACAGTTCTCAATACAATTTCAGGTTGTTTTTCTAGTGTGGAAGCACTAAATGGATTAATTACAAGAAGTAAGTCCGCCCTGAGGATTGTTGTGTTCCGTGACTCTGCAGCCGTGCCCACAGAGTGGTACATAATAGGTGCATTGACCACCGCTTCATAAAATGGTCAATAAATCAATCAATCAGTCAGTTAGTCGGTAGGTTGGTCGGTCGGTCTGGTGTGATCTGGTCTGGTGTGGTGTGGTGTGGTGTGGTGTGGTCTGGTCTGGTCTGGTCTGGTCTGGTCTGGTCTGGTCTGGTCTGGTCTGGTCTAGTCTAGTCTAGTCTAGTCCAGTCCAGTCCAGTATAGTCTAGTCTTCTTCAGTTCCGTCGTCATCGTCGAAGATATGTACTTTCACGCTGAACCTGATGCACACGGTTTAAAGAAAACAAGCAAGATCCATTTGGACCCCTTACAATGACGCAAATTAACCGTACGAGGCTTCTTTGCGCACCTAGAAGGAACCTGTGCCAGATCGTCTTGTATTTTTTTTTATTTCAGGATCCCGTGTATTCGCTGCCGGCGTTCATCGGAGGCAATATTGTGCTGATGCTCTGTACCTACGGGGGAAGGGTGTTTGAATTGTACCACCTGCTTCTTGGTTGGCACGAGAGCGCCGGGGACTTGAAACTAGTAAGACAGCACAATTACTTTCGCCACCTTTCTCTCCCTCTCCGGACCCACACACACAAGCAGATGCGACATTGCCATCTTTTGGTTATGCGTAATACGCAAAGACACTAAGCGCACACCGACACAAACGAACAAGTTTTCAGTTGCACCTATCCAAGCAGAAAAGGTATGAAGTTCAGACACAAGCGGCCCATATGGGCAGGTTTTTGGGCGTTTACTGTCTTGCCCAACCATTGCCTAAAATTCTCAAACCCTCCCGAGCAGGAAACACAGTCACTAGAAATAGCCCTGGCCAGGGCAATGCTCTGATAACAGCTTGCAAAGGGGACATACGGATGGTCTTAGAGCTTGCCAGTCCTCGTCAACACAACATGGCAACGTATTTCAGGCCTGCTGCAAGAATAATATAGATAGAAGGTAGTACAAACGCACGGAAGCATTGTTTTAAAGCGTAAGCATTCGTAGGCCACTCGACCAAAAATCTTTCCATTCGTCCGTCTGTAACGAGTGACGTATACAATGCGCTCCAATAGGTATGCATATCCGATGCACGTAATAAATGGTCTTTTATTAGTAAAAATACGTTGATTGATTGAACACCCTATAGGGCCTCCAAGGCAAACGTATACGTGGAGGTGCATGGACGGAGATGAGCCCCTGGAAACTATGCTTACGCGCATATCCCCTCTGGAGCGTCTAAACTTTTTTTTTTTAATTCTCATTATAGCGGGAAAGTGTCAGTGTTTGGGAGTCCAGCAAAGTAGGAATGCTGAACTCGTATTTAGGGCGGCGGATTGGGTGCCGCCAGGCCTTCTCATGTACTTTGATAGCGGTCATCGAGTGAACCGCAATCTCACGCCGAACGTGGTTCAACGGAAATATGTATTTTGAACCATCGAGTAATGAAAGCATTTTTTTCCTTTATGGTTAGTTCGAATGGTTCTTCCCACGTGTGCGACCTGTCAATCCTTGCATATTTATAAGCGCAGTTGTTGGTGGAGTGGCCTCGGAATCTGAGAATTTTAAACAAAAGCGGAGGGGGTCGGAAAGGCAGAAAAAGTGACGACTCATACCGTTAAATAATCTCGCAATGCCTTTCACTGCGTGATAAAATTTTAGCTTTCCTGTTACCTACGTATACTGGAAAAGAGTTTTTCGAATCTACTTTCTTCATAACCCTTTTGCAAACAAGCCAGCAGATATATATATATATATATATATATATATATATATATATATATATATATATATATATATATATGGAGGTCGTGGGTTCGGATCCCACCCGGTGGGCATTTTTTCACCTCTTTCTATGACTCACCACAACCTCCCCTTTGCCTTCCGAGGTTTTCTTGACTGCCAACCCTTATTTTCTGTCTTATTTCACGTTTCCCATTTTCTGATTCGCTACATGCTTAGCGAGGGCCTCTCTTCTGGCAGTCTTGGTGCCAAAGGGAGCTTAAGAGGGTTCAACGCTGGTCGACCACTCTCGACATGCCGTAGACACTCGAGTCACGGCCCGGGGGTTAAAAAGAAGGTCCCCTTCACCCCGAGTAGTCCGAGTGGCGCTGGCTACCACCCCCAAGTGCAGGAAACAAAAATACCTTAACATAAATACCCGAGAAAGTGCTGGGGAAATAGCCCCGCTGGTAGCGTAGTGGCTATCGCACCAGACCGGTATTCTGGAGGTCGTGGGTTCGGATCCCACCCGGCGGGCATTTTTTCACCACTTTCTTTTCGACTCAAAAAATTCTTCACCTCTTTCTATGACTCACCACAACCTCCCCTTTGCCTTCCGAGGTTTTCTTGACTGCCAACCCTTATTTTCTGTCCTATATATATATATATATATATATATATATATATATATATATATATATATATATATATATATATATATATATATATATATATATATATATATATATATATATATATATATATATATATATAGAGAGAGAGAGAGAGAGAGAGAGAGAGAGAAGCACTTTATTTTACACCTGGGATTTAGGGGGAAGGGAGGCCGAAGCCTATACGGCTTCGGCGACCGCAAGGGCCCGTGTGGTTAGAGTTTATTGAACCGCCAGGTCCGAGCTCCCCAAGGCCTGTTCCCGTTGAATGAGGGTTGGGGTAGGAGGGAAAAGGGTCGTGCGGACACTCACAGAGCGAATGAAAGTGGGTATCACGTTGGTGGTAATGCGGGCAGTGTGGTGTTGGAAACTTGTGTGGGTGCGTGTGTATTAGAATGGTTCTTTGGGGGAAGCAGTGAGTTTGTAGGATGCGCCGCATGTTGGCGGCAGCGTGCCTTAGCGACGGGTGCGGTGGGGGATAGTGCCTGCGGAGGAGTTGGTAGTGCTGGGCGACCTCTTGATATGTTAGAAGTGCATACTGAGAAGCCGTTGGGAGACACCGTCGTTAGGCGGAAAAGAGAGGCCTGCTCGGGTGGTTTCTTCCGCAAGATTTGCAGGTGCCCCTGGCAAGGTTGCGAAGTGCTTGTCGGGAATCGGTGAGAATTTTCATGAGGGTGGGGGTGTGTGGGAGGGCGAGGGCCACTGCCGATTCGTCCGCTGTCACCGAGGAGTTAGTGAGGATGGTTAAGCAATTGGTTGGTGCATCCGCGAGTTAGGTAAGCACTACTGCAATGAAGGCTTACTTGGAGTGGTACTGTGCTGCGTCCACATAGAAGGCGCCGCTGCGATAGCGCATGTAACTTCATCGTTAGGATTTCAGCCAATCACGGCGGGAGTGGTAAAAGCGGGGCAGTTGTATGCAACCCCCCCCCCCTACTCCCCTAGAAAAAGGACAGTTATGTTCTGTTCACACCTATATTGAGGAATGTATCGTGATATATAAACTAAATAAAATCAGAAACTGTAAAAAGCGAAGTGTAAAAGAAGGTGCCTACCTTTTCCTAAAGACAGATTTACAAATACTGAATTATTCCGTAGAGTAATGTGAGAGTTAGGTTTGGCTTGTTACGTGCGTTCTAACGAATTTTCATACGCAGTCCAACAGTGATTATAGCGAAGTATTCCTTGTACAATTTCTGGTAAGCGCCGAAAAGTGAGCTTATGACAATTCAATAAGCTATGTTTCCCTCACAAAAATATGTATCTCGATCATTGTTTCTCTGAATGTACGGCCTAAAGGAGCCATGAAGAGAAAATGCTTAAAGGAGCCATGAAGGAGCCATGAAGAGAAAATGCAAAGCTTAAAGGAGCCATGAAGAGAAAATGCAAGTTGGTTTTATTCGAAAGATTTCGTGTTTTATAGTGCCCCCAGCGCTTGTCCGGGTACAAACGGTGCTTTATTCACTGAGAAATTAAACAATTTAGGTTAAAATTTTGATTTTCCCGCTCAATCGTGCGTTTTCGTGGTCCCAAGTGACATCACTGAAACCGACCGCTCTGCAGCCTAGAGTACCTTCATTCACGCATCCACCGTACAGGGTAGAGACACGTATACGCTGGCGCCGCCATTTTCGGTTGCTCGCTCGCCGCCGAAGCAAGTCATTGTGTCAAAACCGCGCTAAAATTATCGCCACAACGCGGTTTACTGAAGAAGTTTGAATCATATTGTCTGTTTCGCGTTGCTAGGTCTCGTGGGAAACGAAAAGAATAACGCGTTGAGCCCGTTGGCCCAATTGCGGCGGCACGGGACCGTTCAAAGGTTGTCTCCACCCTGTACAGCGGTGTTGGTTTGTTCCCGCGTTTCTTTACGTTCCGTAACCTAGATGGCGCCACCATACCGTGGCAAGCGTTTGGTTTGTTTTTGCCCGCATTTAAACCTGGCTTGTTTTTGTTCTGGGAGAAAATATTCGTTCCCCGAAACAGTGCTCGCTCGACAAATGGGGTCACGTAAGACACCGTTGCTTGCGTCAATCGGCCAGTGTCGTCTGAGACAACCCCAAGCCCCGTACTGCTGTGCAGCTAAACCAAAGCATGCTGTGCGCAGTACGAACAGCAGAACGCATCAGTTCTTCTATGTTTACATGTGCTTTCGTAAATTCCACTGTTTGTCCCATCATTCTTATTGCTTTGTAAAGAATGTGCCCTAAATTTAAGCGCAAATCGCTCGTTCGTCTAGTTTGTAAGCTCTACCTAATTTGCGTCTGCTTCTGCCAGCCTCCGCCAATCGCAGAGCTTAGCCCATGTGACATCACAGGTTCTGTTGCGGGAAATGAGCTGGTGGGTCGCATGACCATTCCCGTTTTTCCTAATTATGTAGCTTATTTGAGCGAAGTTTACGTTAAAAGTGGTGTCAGTATGATTCTAACGACACAATCTTTTGAATGAACCAAACTTGTGTTTTCTCTTCATGACTCCTTTAAGTGATTCTACATACCAGGACTGAGTGTTAGAAAGCACATTGAGGATGCATTTCTAACGTATCTTAGGTGCAGTGTACCTGTACTAAAGCAAGATAAACTATGCATTTGGTCATTAATTGTTTTATCTAAAGCTGTGTCTTGTTCCGTGCATTTTTTTTTTTTCAGTTGGAGGCATGGACCGGAGAAAAGGTTACACAGGCAGAGGGCACGCCTAAGCCGGTAGGTACTCCGGGTAGCTGCAAATGGTACCCATAAAGAAGAGAGCACATCTGCGCCTGTGTGGCAGGATGACGCTGAAGGAGCGTGCGGCTTCGGGCTGTTGCTGAGTTTCTGCGAGAATGCGAGTTCAGTGTTTGGCGCCATCAATCGTTTGGCAGATGGAGCCGGCGGTGGTGACTTGGTGGCGGGGAGGATAGCATAGCAATTTGCAAATATTCTGCAATTACACATTATTTGGTGGGTACAATTTCGAATAAGTGAATTTAGTTTATTTTCTTTATCTAGGCATTTTATTGGTTTTTGAGGGCCTCGCGTAAAATTTGGCCACTTTTTGTACTGAGGTCACACAATGTCTGCGCCGGCGTCAGTTCCAGTGCCAGAGTCGCCTTGGTGTCAGTTGCACACACGGCTGCAGGCGCTGCAGGCGACCGTGCCTGCTGAGCACCGTCCGACCACCCATTAGTTAGTAAGTATACTAGAGAGGAAACTGCACCTTAGAATCCATGTCGTCGGGGGGTATTATGGGAAGACCCCCGCTTCCAGCTTGGGCTTGGCATGACAATTGGATTCTTAGCGTTTTTTTTTTTTGGATTTGCTTTCCTCACTATGCATAGCACGTCTACGAGCTATACAAGGTAGCTGAAATCCTCCCTGTTCTGTGGTAGCCATGAGCCGTAGCAACTGCGTGCTTGGTGAAAGAGCAGACAGTGCGTGATCGCACCTAACGTTGGTCATGCTGGAGTCGAAGGAGCGTATGACTGAGCGGGTAATACGCCGCCGCGAAAGTTGTAGCTGACGAAAAGAAACGAAACCAAACGTGCTTTGACGAAGGCCAGATACAACAGGTACGGGCGCCTGCATCCGTCCTATCTTGTCTTCGTCCACGATTGTTAACGCCACGTCTTCCTTTTTCTTCAAGTATGGACCAACTCGCTGAGCAACAAGTTTTGTTAAACTGAAGCTGACGGTCGGTGCACCGGTTGTTACGAAGGCGACGCTTTCATAGGCCCGCTCAAAAACATTTCCAAGCTCTTCAAACAAGTCATTATTTGAAATAATGGTAAAATTAATAAAGTAAGAGTCTCTACTAAGTCCCCCCCCCCCAGATATTAACATTGTTGTTAACTACCAGCTTGGTCTGCAGAGTAGCAGGCACCATGCTCCGGCAAAAATATACGCCTTACTTCCTTTTTTATTAGCTTTAAAACAGCCTGTTTTATTTTCTACTTATTTAATAACAAACCATTCTTTTGCGTTTTTGTCGCACATAGAGATTGTCGCACTGTGTTCGAATATACGGACACTAAGACGTTTCAATCCAAGCCAATGATGAAACTAAGGCGAGCACATGGTATAATGGCGGCCCATGACGACACAGACGGCCTTGATGTGAGCCCGATAGACGTTAGCGCCGAATTCCTCTCTAGTGTATATAGTAAGAAACTCCATGCGACCACCCACGGGGATAGAACTGACTCCACTGCGCAGGCGCGGCGCCTGTATCATCCCCGTAAAATCATCGTCGGCGAGGCCAGCGGGACACCCGTCCCTTCCCCACTCCAGTTGTCGCTGCGCCCAATATTGCCAGCCGCAAGAGGGCGCTCGCTCTTGGAGGCCGTCATGTCGTTTCCGCTTGGCGGTGATGACGTCCTTTAGCGGACTCTTGATGAACACGGCTGATAGCGAACGGCTGGCGCCCACGGAAAATAGCTCAATAAGCCTAGTAAGGCTCTCGCGTTAAAAAACAAAACATAAAAAAAAACCCAGAACAATGACCTTGCGGTAAAGCAGTCGTGCGCGAAGCCTACGTGATGCGTAGCTATATAATGAATTTATGGTGCTCCAGTTGTTTAGCTGTGCAAAAGCACTGTTTGCTGTGTATATGAGCCACGTTAAGCCCCTCCTAAAAAAAGCTAGTATCATCAGCGTAGACAATAAACTTAGGGGTTTCTGTAATGTGTATACTCAAGGACAAATAAAATTCGAACGCGAAAATATGAACCAGAACACATAGAGTGCGCCTTTTCACTCCTTGCAAGTCAATCCGCCACATAGCTTCATAGCAGTACCAAAGGCTTGAAATGCGACCTTCCAAATATGCCACAGCCACGTCATTGGGGATTTCCACAAACCGTATTCTTAGATTTCGCATGTTCTGGTTCATATTTTTGTATTTGCTTTTCGTTTGTCCATGACTGTACACTGCAATTTATACACACGTTAAGCAATACCGGTCCTATAGAATGGTTCTTTGAGGGACACCGCCATGGAGCCTTTTGAAGTTTGAACTGACGCTGTTTTTGTTACGTATTGCTTTCGATGCTCTAGATAATTTCGTAACAACGCTAGAAATATACACACACCGTTACTCACTCGATCACGTGTCCTAGGTTGGAGTAAAGAGGGCGGGACAAAACACTGTAGAGTATACGGGTCGGAAACCTGCGGCCCGCGGGGGAGCATTATGCTGCCCCCGGCGCGACGTCAGAATCCTGCTCCCCAATGTCACTTCCTATCTGTCTGAGTCGTCCTCTGGGGACGGCTCAGCGAGCAATGGAACGGAAGATGATAGGTGTAACAGTAAGGGAGAAGAAGAGAGCGGAGTGGGTCAGGGAACAAACGCGTGTTAAGGACACATTAGTAGAAATCAAGGAGAAGGAATGGACGTGGGCATGTAATGCTGTAATGAGAAGGCAAGATAACCGTTGGTCATAAAGGGCAACAGAGTGGATCCCTAGAGAAGTCAATTGTGGCAAAGGGCGGCAGAAAGTTAGATGGGCAGATGAGATCAAGAAGTTTGCGGGGATAAAATGGTCGCAGTTGGCACAGGACCGGGATAATTGGAGATTAATGGGAGAGGCCTTTGCCCTGCAGTGGGCGTAGATAGGCTGGTGATGATGATAGTGATCTATCTGAAGGCTGAAACGGCAACTTTAACCTCACATGGGGTTAGACAGAAACAAAGCACGATCGCTTCCAATTGGCATTGCCCCCATATTCACATCTGGCCAGATATCGTCTTCACTTATTTCCTTTGCACCGGTACAAAAAAAGCGCACCTCCACGCCCTCGGCCCCGATCTGCCGTCCAGCCCTTGCCGCGTCGGCTTCATGCAAGTCGGCTCGCCACCTCGAAAGGTTGCCGACCCTTGCTGTAGAGTATAAAAGCCCCTGGGTCGACATCTTCGGCTGTGTCATATCACTGAGAGGAATAACAAAAGTTGCGGCAGCTTTATCGACAAAGGGAGACTGTATATTCTATGCGCGTTTATCAATTTATGCTCGGCGTCTCTGCTGCACGATGAAAAAAAAAGAGATCATTATTTACTATTAGAATACGTTGACGGATAGACTGCACAAAAACTCTAATGAAATCCAGTTCTAAATAAACGCAACGCATTAAAAATATTCGTTCTCTTATTCAAATGACGTCTCTTTTCAGGTGACGCTTTTCATCGCCATTAATATTGTAAGCGCATTGATTGCTGCAGTTAAGGTAAGCATATCGGCTGTAAAAGCGAGAGTTTTCCTATGAACACAGCAATAGAGCAAAATCTATTGAGAGGCATGAGTGAGGTTGGCCTGCAGCCTCCATTATCCTTTCCCAAGTGGGATTGTCGGTTGCTACAGAAGGCTTCATTTCTGTTTTTGTGCGGTCAATGCAGATGGTATACGCGGGAGATGTCTGGTTTAGCGAAGCTTGGGACATGTGGCGCTTTTACACGTCCTCAGAATTGACCATTAAAGGACCCTATTAAACAATAAAAGTATTAAAATAAAGGACCCTATTAAACATACATTGCTGCAATAAAATTAAAAAAGAAAATTAATGCACGGCAATTCTTGGAACTGTGTAAGGAGGAAAGGAGGAAGTTTTTTCTGCACAGAATTGCGGTTGCAGGTTCAAAACGAGGAAGTTTGCTTTTTTGCTCAGTGACCTCAGTGACGTTGTTTTCCTATAATGGGAGCATAGTTTTTGACCAGAGAGTAGCCGACGTGGCACATGCTCTTGCCAGGTGGTGGCTGTCATGCACAGGGAACGCAAGTATGGTTGCCTGTTTTTCAGATACTTGGGTGTTTTCAACATACTGAAAACTGCTGTACTAATATCTAGCCGGGGTTTCAGCACTCTTATGCCTTTTGTTAAAGTGCACAGTGTGCTGAAACTCCGGCTTGCTATCTACGATAGGAAACAGCATCTCCCAAAGTCAACTGTTGGCGGCATCGTGCGGACGCCGCCACGCGTACCCCTCACCGACAGAGCGAAGACAGGCTACCGCGAGTGCCCAGACGAACAAGAGGGTTTATTAGACGAGTAGTACCGGTAATTACAGAGTGCATGCACCCGGTTGCTCATATAGGGTAAGGTAATTACGATGCACCAAAGTGCGCCTTCGCGACCGGCGGCCAGAAGTGTCGGGAGTGTCGCTAGAAAAGTAGGCTTATGAGAGGCCAGACCTCGGTTTCCGACCTCGGAGCTAATGGCTATAGGTCCGAACGTGGTGGCGGCAACACGGCGTCCGTTCTGGCTGGGTCACCCCAAAAGGCCGTCTTTCACACGCCAAAGCGCATAGGCTATGTCTCCTCAATGTCTATTACAGCCCCAAAGCACACACGCATAACTTCAGCAACTTACGCTGACCAAGCGAGCGGCTGCTCACCAACCCCCTCATTATACTTGGAGATTTTAACGCCCCGCATACAACCTGGGGTTACACACGTACAACCAAGAAAGGGAGGCTGCTCTGGGAGTTGGTGCAGGCGCGAAGGCTCGCAGTCGAATCTGATCCCACCGTCCCCACTCGGATCGGAAACGGCGCCGAAACCGATACCTGACGCTCTCGCACCGAGTCAAAGAACTGAAATGGCACTGCACTCCTCACACTTTGGGCAGTGACCATTTTATTATTCAGTCCACTCTCCAACTTGATTCATCACTCTCCCCACGGTTACGGCAGACCCACATCACCGACTGGCCAGCATTTTCAGGGAGACCTGTCAGGGGCAGGAGCCACCCGACGATGATATGTCGGTCCAGAGTTGGCTTAGTCGCCTTATAGATATTGTAAGCGCAAGTGACTGCCGAGCTTCCTTCATCGTTTTCCCTCCATTTATTTGCCATCAGTCCATCGTCTTCGTCTTCTTACCTCGCCCGTTCATCATCAGCACCTCATCGCCTGGGCGCGGAACGCTCGATCATCATCATCGTGGTTTGAAGTCCCTTCTCGCGTTCGGGCTGCTGCTTGCCGAATAAAGGGCCTTCTCGCCTTCAACAAAGCCTTCTCGCCGGAGCCTCTCAATATTAAGAAAACTCATGACCTCCCTTTGGACCCGGGCATTCCTTCAGAAACAGTCGACACGCGTTTGCAACATCTATGGGAGGCTTACACAAGCCTCCAAACGCGATGGCGCCGACAAAAACACAATAGCCGTCTACGACTAAAACTACCCCGCCTCAACACAGCCGAATTAGCCCGAGCTCAGTGGGGGCAATTTTGCGACAGCAGGAGAGGTAACCTCGGCATGCATCGTACATGGGCTATTGTAAGAAACATGCTCGACCCAACCCACTCTAAAACGACTAGCGGAAATCGTCTTACTACAATCATACACAAATTTGACGGAACCAACGAGCAACTTCTATCAAGACTCCGGG
Organism: Haemaphysalis longicornis; assembly: GCF_048455015.1. Lineage (NCBI taxonomy): Eukaryota > Metazoa > Arthropoda > Arachnida > Ixodida > Ixodidae > Haemaphysalis > Haemaphysalis longicornis. The sequence continues at coordinate 18,060,776 of NW_027526335.1, read as the reverse complement.
ACCTATACCTAGCACAGGGTACTCAGGAGCCCCTCTCTGCGTACGGGCGCTCTGAAAACTCAGACATGGACCGCGCAATCGCGGTTTCGGAGGTTCGCGCCGAATTAATCAAAATTCGCCCGGGCTCGGCACCTGGGGAAGACGGCATTACCAACAAGCTCCTTCGCAACCTGGATGATCAATCCATTGAGATCTTAATGCGCTATTACAATCATCACTGGGGAGCCGGTATCATCCCCCCCCGAATGGAAGCACGCAAAGGTCTCGCTCATTCCTAAACCCGGCAAGCCTCTCGACCTCGCGCATCTCCGGCCCATCTCCGTCACCTCTTGTGTAGGAAAGGTTCTTGAACATGTCATTCACGCACGCTTGGTACAGCATCTCACCCTCACAGGATAATTCCCCCACACCATGTTCGGCTTTCGGGCCGGACCCCCCCCCCCCCCCCCTCACGTTCACCTCCAACTAAAGCACCACATTATAACTCCCCTGTCTCGTGTAGACTCTGCAGCGATACTCGCCCTGGATTTGCGAAAGGCTTTCGACCGAGTGTCCCACAAACCCATTCTGCAAAACCTGACACCCCTAGCCCCGGGGACTCGTGCTTACAATTACATTCGCGATTTCCTTACCGATCGCACTGCAGTCCTTCAGATCAACGACCTGCGCTCTGACATAATACACCTACCTTCAATAGGTACCCTGCAGGGCGCTGTCCTGTCACCACTGTTATTCAATATAGCGATGATTAATCTCCCCCAGCAGTTGAATAACATACCATCCCTTCATCACAGTCTTTATGCCGACGACATCACCTTATGGACGACCGGGGGCAATGATGGACACATTGAGGATACCCTTCAACAGGGAGCAGATGTCGTCGCTGCCTACGCTCGTGGCATTGGACTTGAATGCTCACCGGAAAAAAACGGAGCTACTAATCTTTCCTGCTAAACGCACCAGCAGAGACACTTCTCCTCCGCACATTACAATCCGAGTTCAAGAACAATTCCAGGTGCAGTGCCTGAAGATCTTAGGCTTATACATAGAGAGCAACCGTGCTAACACCACGTTCATAGCACGCCTCACTTCCCAGGTCAATCAAACTATCAATCTCACACGTCGTATAGCTACCCTACATCAGGAGCTCAAAGAGGCAGAGCGCCTTCGGCTGATACAGGCTTTCATTATTAGTCGCATCACTTACTCTCTTCCCTACTTGCTCCCTTCGCCCACGGAATTAGCCAAAATTATTGTCTAATTAGGACAATTTATAAAACAGCGCTGCAGGTATCTCAGAGCACATCCACTGCCCGCCTTGAATCCCTTGGGGTCTTTAACACCGCCGAAGAATTGATTGAGGCGCATCTCTTGAGTCATCTCACTCGTCTCACAGCCACGCTCTCAGGCAGAATGCTTCTCCGACGGCTGCGCCTTGACAGCCCAGTCCTTATCGACGTGCCCATTCCCCTTCCCAGCCTAATAACGGTAAGACCCATGAGCTAATAACGGTAAGACCCATACCGCGCAATATGCACCCGACTTTTCATCGAGCGCGCCGGGAGCACAGGGCAAGGACGTTAACCAAGCGGTACCCAATCACCCTCTCCACTGTGTACGTTGACGCTGCGAGATACAGGAGCCGTGAAGCTTATGCGGTAGCGGTCATTAATGGCCCTGACGCCCCTCCGCTTGCTTCCCTTACACTGCAGACTCACTCCCCGGCGACCGCGGAAAAGGCGGCAGTAGCCCTAGCCTTAACCCTCAGGCTGCCCTCCTCCATCGTAATCTCCGATTTCAAAACGGCCGTTCAAAATTTCGCCAAAGGAATGATCTCGCCTTTGGCTCTCAAAATCCTTCTTCGAAATTCTCCCACCACCCCAGTCAGGCTGGTATGGACTCCGGCCCATACGGGTGTGGGGGGGAACGAGGCAGCACACAGGGCCGCTCGAGAGCTCACCGTCAGAGCTGGTCCTGGCCTTAAGCCCTTCCACGGAGCCCTATCATCCCGCAACAGACTTCTTACCTTCCACGACATAACCTCGCACTACCGCCTCTCCCGCCGCCAACTACCCCCAGCCGCTCCGACCTTCTCCAATGAAGAGGAACGCCTATGGCGACTCACCCAGACACACGCACTCCCCTGCCGATATCGACTTCGCCTTATCTACCCTTCTTTGTACCCCACCCCTTTGTGCCCCTACTGCGGGTCCCTCGATACCCAAGACCACTGCATGTAGCAGTGCCCCCGAAACCCATTCCCCCCATTTCACAGACGGAGAGCACTGGGTGAAGGCGTTGTGCAGCTCGGACCGTGAGGTCCAGGCTAAGGTCGTCCAGCGAGCTGAAATGGTCACCGGTCGGTTACCACCGACGGTCACCCGCCACCCAGACTAGCCCCGTGGGGCTCAAATAAAGTTTTTTCTCACTCTCTCAAACTGCTCAACGTCGGCACTCTCCCAAGACTATCTACCACACATTTCAACATCGGTCTCACACCTTTGGCCGGCGCCCCTCAACGACACCCCAGCCCCCGCACAACTTCTTATACGCAAACGATATCACGCCCCAGGTTACCCAAGATAGCGGCGCTCAGATCGAACAAGCTACAGCAATCTCCACAGTCACTCTCCACGCGGCCCAAGCGGGCATGCGGTGCGCACCCGCAAAATCTCAACTCTTTTTTACCTATTCACCTTCGGTGGTCCTAAGCTCTGGAACACTGGCGTTCACCCACAGCTGCACATCCCCAAGACCCGCCGCGGTGGCTCAGTGGCTAAGGCGTTGCGCTGCTGAGCACGAGGTCGCGGGTTCGATTCCCGGCCGCGACGGCCGCTTTTCTGATGGAGGCGAAAAGCAAAAACGCCCGTGTGTACAAGATTTCGGCGCACGATAAAGATCCCCAGGTGGTCAAAATTAATCCGGAGCCCTCCACTACGGCGCGCTTCATCGCCTGTGTTGCGTCGACGCGTTAAACCCCAGAATCAATCAATCAACATCCCCAAGGCGAACCACCCCCCCCCCTCCTTCCCACCAGGGTGTGCCCCATCAAGATACTCGGGCTTACTATATGTATATATGCAGCAGAACAAAGCCGTGTCTGCCGCCTATTCGTCGACACCACCTGAAAAAAGTCGATGATTACACATGTCCAACTAACGCCTACCAAAAGTCGTTTTTTCCCCGGACCACGCCTGAACGGCAACTGTTGCCTGAAAATGTTGTGCAATGCCCTGATGTTTCATCATATATGCGCGCGCTCCCGAACCCACCAAAATGTACTTGATCTGCGCTTGAGCGATGTTCTTGTATTTCTTTTTTTTCTTTTTCTTGTGCTGTTTCCTGTCGTTGTTATATTTGTACCGTCCACTCCTGCTTAAAGGAGCACTGACACCAATTTTCGGCGTTAATATTATTGCACAGTTCGCTTCCTTCACTCAACAGAATACCCTGGCTGAAATATGAGCGCCCTGCGACGCGAAGAACATAGTTCAATTAGATCGCATTTTTCGCGCCGACGGAGCAGCGCGCGGAGCGGCACTCAGCAAATGGACATCAGCGTGACATCACTCCAGGAGAGGAAAAAGAAGTGACGCGACAGCGCTCGTCAAAAACTCGTGACGTCACTTCACGCGCGCGGCCCCACGAGCGGCGAGCGAGCGCAACACCCTCTCAAGCGGGCGCAGGTGACGTCAGCACAAAGCGGTGAGGTCAAACCGGGAGGCTGTCATATGCGCCGTTCGGGATGAAAGCGCGGGAATTTGAAACAAACGATTTTCAGGCCGTTCAATGTAATTAACTATCGCGCGCTGAAGTATTTGAAGTGCTGTTTCAGGTTCGCCAGACCATTAAGCATCGATAAAAGCAATAAAAGTGTAACATAAAATTTTCGTGTCAGTGCTCCTTTAAAGCCTGGTGCCCAGGCTAGCAGTCTGTTTTAATTAATTAAATAAATAAATAAATAAATAAATAAATAAATAAATAAATAAATAAATAAATAAATAAATAAATAAATAAATAAATAAATAAATAAATAAATTTACGCGCCATCAAACATTAAAAAATGCGTACCAAATAAAGGGACTTCTACGACACATCTGCACCGGGAACCACGGCCCCACGGGAACGGGCTGAATCATGGCAGTCGATGCCCTTTTCACCTCCTCTACCCTCCTTTCAGAAGTACAGAAACCACCCGACTCGAAGCGACACAACGCAACCTATACAAAGCCACACTACGCACACCTCCAACGCATCCAACTCTCGCAAGTGTCACAGCTAGCCCTGTCGCGCTAAAATAGGCCGGACCAGTAACGTACAGGAAAGAGGAGGTGGCGCCGATCGTCGGCACCCCAGCAAAGAAAGAACTGAAACTAAAGCGTGGCAAACTGTTCGCATGGCGACGCAGTGAAACATCCCCCTCGCGAGGGGCACGATCAAATGCAGAGCATTTCCGGGGGCGCACGACGTTAAGTAGTTTGCGTTACGTTAATGTTGTTGCACTTGTGGCAACTGCTGACGAGAGAGCGCTCGTCAGCAGTAATTTGAATGAGTCAACGATATAAGGTGCGTTCGTAGCGTCCCATTCTGTGTCGGCTTTGTGGCGCAGTGGGTAGAGCACCATGTACATCGCGTTCCGCCCGCAGGGTCAAGGGATCGAAACCTGGCGCCGGATAGTATTTAGGGGGAGGGGTGCGGACAACGACGGTGCGGACTACGACGGGACAACGCGGGGGACATCGTGAATTACTGAAATGCTCTGCATTAAAAAAAAAAATTCTACCTCTCCACAACTTCCCTGTAGTGGTCATTGTTTTAAAAAAAGTAGTCTCCGCTGTTTTTTTTTTCTCCGGAATTGTGTGATGCACCGCAACTGAGAACAACTTTTCCTCGCAGGGAGCGCTAATCGCGGTGGTTTATCGCTACTACCTCTCGATTAAAGCTCAGAGGAGGAAGCAGGCGGCGGCGGCCCCCGCAGAGAGCCGCGGAGTTGAGCTGCAGCCGCTCCCTTCCGGCTCGAAGAACTCCCGTCAGCAATCGTCCGCAGACATGGGCCAAGCCTCGTCTTCCCGAGAGTCGGATGCGGATCTCCCGTTAGTCCAGAGGAAGAGTTCGGCGGACTCCGACGAGCAAGTGGTAGTTCTTTACTCGGCGGACATGGCAAGCGAGCGCTCAGAAACGAAGTTGGCGCGATCCTTCTTGGACGTCGACACCATCTGCGGTTCGAGCATCGTGCTTTTGCCGGTGGAAAGCGAAGAGAAACTTGCCGTGGCCTCAGTTCGTGCTCAACTACGTCGCAGCCCCACAAGCCCCGAAGAAGCCGGAAAGGCCCCTGGAACAGGTAGCGAGCGCTGTGCCTGTCGAACGGCTGTTTGGTTTCCTTGGCACGGTAGGCAGACCTCTCATGCGGGCGGAAAGGAGAGCGGGTTTGCGCGTTCCTGGTGGGTGGGCAGACCGTTAGAACCCCGGCACAAATAGATTCTTAGCGCGCGGACCCGGCTGGAGACGACCGTGCGAGCGGCTAAGTTAAGCAGGAGTAGGGCAGCTCTTTGTGCCATTCTGGGTCACAAGGCTGTGTATACGCTGTGAGCATCCCTAAAGGGGCCATGCAGATGAAATACAAGTTTGTTTTATTCGAAAGATTTAGTGTTTCATAGTGCCCCCAGCTCTTGTCCGGCAGCAAACGATGCTTTATTCACTGAGAAATTAAAAATTTTAGGCCGAAATTTCAATTCTCCCGCTAAATCGTGTTTTCGTGACGTCGACAATGACGTATCCAGAGCAGGGCCTTAAAACTAAAGACAGGTCGCTGACCATGGCTGATACCATCTCAGCCTGTTTGGTTATCTTGTTTATCGCCTACTTTCATAGATGGCGCTGCGATACCGCTGAAGTGCCAGTGTTCGCACTTATCTTTTGGTCCGACTTCTATCCATGCCGTATTTTTATTAGGGTTCATACTAATAGTTCCCTAGAACGTAAGCTATGGCTCGACAAATATGGTAATGTAAGTGACCGGGCCGCTTATGTCAGTTGGTCAGTGTTGTGACAGACACGTCCAATGCGTCCGACGGCTGCGTTAGGCAGTGTCACTCGGAAAGTGCAGCACTAACTTCTGCGGTGTTTACGCGTTCGTTCGTAACTTTAATGACCGCACAATTTTCACTGCTATGAAAATGGGTCCTAAATTTAAGGCAAATAGCTCGTTGGGCAAGCTTATAAGCACTGCTTAATTTGCATTTGCGTTTGCCAGCCTCAGCCAATTGCACAGCTGGGCTTATGACATCATAGGTTCTAGTGCGGGAAATGCGTTGGTGAGTCGCATGGAAATTCTCTTTTTTTCCTCTAATGATATAGTTTATTTGAGCGAAGCGTACCTTAAAAGTGTCCGTGCGATTCTAACGAGGCAATCTTTCGAATGAATCAGACTTGTGTTTTGTCTGCATGGCCCCTTTAAGCTTCAAACAGCAGGAGCGTGATGTAGGCGAATCGGCGCAAGATATATAAGCAAATATAGCGCAGAGAAGAGGACGGAGGAACAAAGCGCTCGTCTGTGGTTCTTGTGCTCCTTCTTTCGCTTGTGTGAGCTATTTTTTCTTAAGCTCCAAAGTTTGTTTTTCCTTTTCTGTTCATGGGCTTGCAACGCACTTTAGGAGCACCGAGTCGTGGTGATTGTCTTACGACTGGCACAATGGGAGGTAGGCAGGGCTGCTGCAAAGTCTCAACGAGTGCACTGATCTCGTTAGAGATGGGAGAAGGGTCAGCTAGTAGTCGAAAAATATCCCAATCTGTACAGTGGATTTCGTGTTTACACGTTTTAAGACCCTGTTTTAGCGTGATCCATATAGGGTAGTGGTCACTCCTCCAGCGGTCTCTTTCACAGGACCAAGAAGAACAGAGATTATACAATGCCCATGTGACGTCCAGTGTGGTGCCCTTTTGACGAAAGTGCACTGCACTCTGCTAGTGGGAATGTCTAGATCGTCAACCAAGATAAGGTTGACTGCGTGGGCTTCTCCTTCCAGTTCAGTTCCTCTGGGGGTATTTCCAGGGTATCCCCAGATGTTGTTAGGAGCGCTAAAGTTTCCTGAAATGAGAATGGCGCCTCCGGGAAAAATGGAGCGCAGATGTGTCACCCACAAGAAACCACCCCGTTTTGGGTGGCCGTAAGTATACGGAAACTAGGATTATCTTTTGCGGGGAGTTAAAGTCAATGCGTACTGCTACGACGTCTTGGAAGGCCGTGCAGTACGCGGAAGTGTCCAGCTGACAGTGCCGATGCCGAATATTTTTAGATGCAAAGCATCTCTTGCTCTCGGCTCCATCGTCCGTCGTCCGTCGTCCATCCATCCGCCGGCCCAGGAAGACACCGGCAACACTGCCGCTCCAGCATCTCATGTTCGGGGCTATGTCCCTTCCTTGTTGTGGCGCCGTCCACACCCCCACTGCGCATGCTCGGCTCATCTCGGGCCCGGCCTAGGAAGACACCGGTAGCACTGTCGCTCCAGGAGCCATTAAAGGGTAAGACACCACCGGGCGTTCAGCAAGCCGAGCATGCGCAGTGGGGGTGTGGACGGCGCAACAACGACAATGGAGGGACATAGCCCCGTCGCATCTAATAAAATTACACCATCTTCCCGTAGGGGAACCCTGACTAGTATGCGAAACAGCCATGGGCTCCGGTGTCAAGGTCGTAGGCTTAACGGTGACACGGCAGAAGACTAGAAGACGGCATGCAAATCATCCGCAACAGTATAGTAATGCGGCACAAGCTTTGACAAGCAGTGACTGAAAAGAGAAAGACAGCCCCGAGGATGACGGTGTAAATTAGACGGCTCTCCGGGGACTCTATTAGCCAGAGCAAGTGTTCGTAGATGCCGCGATCATTTGGTCAGAGTAGCCGAGTGCACTTACTCCGGCATTTGCCGCATATAAACAATTGCCCACGCCAATTTTTCGGATTATAAACAATGTCCCCATGTACGAACCACTACTGACGGTTCTTGCTTTTGCTTGCGGAAAATAGGAGTAACGTGTTGTTTTGCCGCATCTCATAGACACACAGAAGGCGTCCTGTAAAAAGATTGAGATGTGGTAAAAACAAGACTAGAACTCTCTCAGCAGGTATGAAAAGCTGCCATCTCACAGCCGACGAAGAGGCACTTGCCGGTTGAAACGGCACACGGCAGCAACGCGCTTGGTTCGTGTGCCGTTGCTTGCGCTTCTGTGTTTATATATATACTGTTGCACATTAGCCTGACGTCGCTCGATATCTCGTCGGACCGATGTACTTGTCCAGATACAGGGTTGTGGTCCCTATTTCGTAGCAAAACTGGAGTAGTTCGTTGCAGTGTTTAACAGTATACGTGACTAAGCCCATATACATAACCGAGATGGCGTGGCGGGCACAAAACAAGCAGGAGAGCTCCAAACGACCTCCCTATGGCACTTTTTTATATTTTGGATAAAGCGCGTATGCACATTTTTATATGGTGTTGATTTTCATGTCTGTTGAGTCTCTCAAATAGTGTTTCGGCCAATTTTCCTTATAGGGCGTGCTCCGGCTTCTTTTCAGGGCTCCTCTTCATGGTGTAATTTGCATTCCTTTCGTTTCACAGCCCACGAAAGCGCGTCAGTTGCATTCGAGATACACTCTCCACGCGGACACGCTGGGACGTCCAGTGCTGGACGCGTCGCCAGCCGCTCAAAGCACGACGTCGGAACGCGGGCAGCGACAGCGACGCGGGTCAACCATGGTGAACCGTCGACGTCGACGGGATTTCTCGTTGCAGCCGGCGCTTCGAAGACATCTCACGCTAAGCGCTACGGCCTGCGCAAGTCGACGAAACGCGTCAAGAACGTGGGCAAAGGTGCTGTGCAGTCGACGTCGGTATTTCTGGGCAAGGTGGGCCACAAAGTGGGCAAATTTATCAGCAAGCACGGGGGCAAAAAGCACAGAAAGTGACTGGTGAAAAGAAGAGTGTTTGCATAAAAAGTGTTTTATCACAAGACCGATAACGCGTATTCAGTGTATTAATTGTATCATACGGGATTTATACGGTCTTCTGCTAAGTAATCCGGCGTTACCTGAAAGTGCCCCCTGCGTACGCAAGATTTGTGGTGTGGCGATCTTTACGATCCTCGATACTTCGTATGCATAGTCGACCAGCAATCATCCTTACACTATTCGGGCGGCAAAATCTGTGGCATACAAGGATGTTGTTGTTTATTAACATCGGGTAACACTTAGCGAAACCGTTCAGCTGCCAAACAGGCCGTAGGATAACGTAAAGCTCCCGAGAGCACCGAATGTCAATATTGAAATACCGAACTTTGAACCTTTCCTTTTTAAATGCAGAGCATTTCTTTAACTCACGATGTCACCCGTTCTTGGCGTCCGTAGTTGTCCGCATCGCTCGCCTCGACATGCCCGGCTCAGACGTTTCGCTATCGGCGCGATGAACATTCGATAGCGCGCCCAGGCACGTTTCAAGGACACTCTCTCCCCTCTCTCGGACTCAACGTGCGCCGAGGCTGCCAATTTTACTGCTGACGAGCGCTCTCTCGTCAGCAGTTGCCACAAGTGCAACAGCATTAACGTAACGCAAACTACTTAACGTCGTGCGCCCCCGGAAATGCTCTGCATTTGATCGTGCCCCTCGCGAGGGGGATGTTTCACTGCGTCGCCATGCGAACAGTTTGCCACGCTTTAGTTTCAGTTCCGTATCTCCCCGCCGCGGCCGCGGAGAGAAGGCGGCCGGCCGCGACTCTCGCCACCGCGGCGCTGCGGTTGCGAGTTGCGCTAGGAAAGCGAGCGTCGTCTGCTAGCGGGGAGCGGAACGCCTTCCGCTCGGCATCTCCGGTCTTCGCCACTTCTGGCTGCGCACTGCAAAACAAATAACTTTTTTACCCATTCACCTTCGGTCCTAAGCTCTGGAACACTGGCGTCCACCCACAGCTGCACATCCCCAAGGCGAACCATCCCCCACCCCCACGGTGTGCCCCATCAAAATACTCGGGCTCACTATACAGGGTGACCAAAGTTAAGTCGACAGGTTTTTTTTGGTTTTTTAACTGCCTGGCGGTCCCCGCGAGAAACACGCTCACGTGCGCGCGCTTGGAATTTTCTTGGTATTTTCAACTGCGGACACCAAACACTAACGATTTGGTGACCAGCTTCGCTGTTAAAAACATGACCAAGAATGGCCAATCGTGCATTGATGTGGTGTTGACGGGGAATACGTGAGAGGTTTTATCTAGCCAACACAAATCTGTCTAGCTAAAACCCAACAAACATTTGCACGGGCATTTGTCCTCATCAATAAATTGGCTTGGCAACATTAACTGTGGTTTCTTCTCGCATTGTGCCCCCTCCCCCTTTTCCCAGCAGTGTGGCCCGAGAGTTTTTTAGGGTCGCTTGTGCACCAGCAGCCTTTAGTTTCCTAGCCAGAATGATTAGATCCTGGTCAGATGATCTATTCAGCAAGCTCGTGAAGTGTTGTTGTTGTCTGTGTTGTAGTTTTGTGGATCGGAGCTTTTGTATTATCCTACCACATGACGCTCTAATCGTCTTATTATGGGTTATTTCCTTTGGGGAAAGGCATTGGGCTTCTATAAACCCCATAAGTCCTATTCTTCTCTTGCTGCTTTACTCTGCACTTTCATGACCTCTTTTTTTGCGTCATTAGTTTTATTCCTTATAGCCTTACAGGTCCGCAGGCTTGTGCGTATCTACGTTGCAAACTTCCTTGCTTCTGCAGGTGCTTGGTTGAGCCTGACATGCACTTTTTTTTCGTGCAGTAATAAAATGTAAGAGCCTTTCTTACAAAATCACAGCCATAACCTGTTCTTCAATCTTCCTTAACGCCGCAAGAAATTATACACACCGCAATACCCTTTTATTAGGTCCTTATGGAAATTGGAAATGAAAGAAAATCAGAAGAGGAGGAGTAAACATCTTTATTATCATTGGCAACATTTGAACGAAGTCTTCAGGAGGAGAAGTCCTCAGTCCAGGACCCCAAACGTCTTGCCAGCTGCTCCAGCCCGCTCCACCAGCGGAATAAAGGCAGGGACACGGGTTGACTTGCAAGTAAATCGTTAATTGTGCGCCCAATCGTTAATTGTGTGCGCCCAAGCGAAAATTAAAACTAGGACCGTGTTACCTGTTCGACCATTTTACAGTTCGTTGGGCTTGTCCAACACGAACAGACGACCTCCAATCGGGGAAAAAATGCCTGCTGTGGCAGAAATCGAGCCTGGGTGCATTACGTTATGAAACTGCGGTATATCCGATTGAGCTATTTCCTTTGGGTTATTCGTAGCGTCGGCTTTGAAGAGCCGGGACTCCGACGAAGGAATATTGAGGCCGCCAGCCCTGCTATTTCTCGGCCTTGCACCACTAGGGCAAGCTGCGCCAATTTTTTAGACCTGGTATACACTCAGGGATGTCCATCGGTTTGGTAAGGCTTGGAAATTTACGATCTCTAACCGCGCTGAAACGCAAAACAGTCGAAACCATTTAGCTCCGCATTCCGCTTTAAATTTAGTGCGGCGTTTATACTCATGTGCAGCTTCTGACATACATTAAATAAAAAAAATCAATCTGTGGTAAATGTGTAATCGGCACAGGTTAAAACACTTCATGCAAGAAATTCCAGACAAGTGGCCCCGCTTAGTACCTTGTGATAATCAATGCTCTTTATTCACAACATACCGCTGAGTAATGTTGAACACAACTGGCATCAAGTTGCTTGCACCCCATAGTTGAGTAGGCCTCTATACAATTTACAGCTTGATTATAATGGATGACCTAGAGCTGTTTAGTGACATCAGCGCGATGTATACCCTGCTGTTCTTGGTGCGTTGTTGAAGTCCGCGCGCACGTTTGGCAATATGTTGGCAAATGCAATAAAATCGGGGAACCAAACCGGTCGACTTTGTGACGCCCTGTATTTGTTTCTCTTGTTAAGTAGCGCTGATTACGCATGACTTGTGTTAAAGGCACAATAAATGACCTGGATGTGATAGCGAAAATCAGTTGAGAGTGCCTAATGATGTTATCAAATAGCGTGGGCCAGTGCGTCCGAACACTTGTTGTCGACTGTTGGCGATGGGTACTCATCGGAAGAACTGTAGAACCCGAACATGCGCTAATCAGTTGTCGGAAAGCCTCACGCGGAACAAATTATCGTTGAGAATACCCAATTGCTCGCAAAATGTTGAAGCCCAACTTCGGAAGCCTTCAAAAGCTCATGAAAATCAATTTCTGCGCTGCTGTGGTGGTCCCAAGTCGCCGATTTGTGCGCGATGAACTGTTCTTCTAGTACTTCGTTTTACACGCTGCATGCGGCGCATTGGATGCTGCGTTGCACCCCCCCCCCCTCCCCTTGCAATACGCCCACTGAGCCCGCCTAACTCATAGAATAAAAGTGACAATAGGCGGAGAGGCCTGGCAGGTCCACCTCCCCATCGGGGACGCGAAAACGTCCTTCCAAGGCCCTAATGTCTATTTTCACTTTTATTCAGACAGTGTCACGTACACAGAGAGCGGATTGCTGGGAGCAATGTAGCAGCCACTGTTCTGCCCGCAGTTTTTGAAATGAATAATAGGCAGCAATTATTATTGAAGGTTTACTTTACGAACTAAATCGAGAAAAAAAAAATCGTACGAACCTAATTCTCGCACGATTGTAGCCTTACTTTCTCGCCTGATATCAAGTCAGGCGTAAGGTAATTTGAAAAGTAAAGGAGTGTTGTAAAATGATTGCTCAATTCCTCCCGGTCTCCTTCAAGTACGTTGTCTAAACTGAACGAATAAGTTGCGTATGGGAGCGTAAAATCCTGATGTATTCTGTATAAAGAAATTAGTTCTACTCTCGAAGGGTAGAACTAATAGGGTAGAAGCGCTTTACAGGCACGTTCTTGTGTTGGGTATTGGTGGTTCCTCACTGGGCAAAGCACCCGGTGATTGCTGCGCCGCCAGAGGAGGGTGCTGCTTGCCAATGACAACACTCTTAATTTCCGTCGTGTTGCTTGCCGTACGTATCATCGCATTGATGAAAATGTAAAAGTGAGCGTGCACGTCACCGCGTTGTCTTTTCTGCTCCCACGCATTTGCAGCGATTTAACGTCTTGAGAACATCTTGTAAATCAAGGTCTGTAAACTAGAGATTAGCCATGAGTCGTGCGGAAATCACATTTCACACTGGTAGTAATGCCGCCTTTGATGCGAGGTTGTGTGTTCTCAGACGAAAGCGTGTACGCGAACGGCACCACGTAATATGTGCATCGGTGCACGCGAGCACAAAACAAGTGGCAGCTGAGAGTCGTCGCGGTTGTGTATGTGCTCAGAGGTAAAACGCGCCAAACCAATTTCTAGGAGGCATTGGCCAAACTCGCTTGCTCCTCTGAAAAAGAAGGAAAGAAATTCAAACGGACACGGCACCGACGGTTGTCACCAAGTCACATCCGTTCACGTTTCCACAATAGTCTTCGATGCCCGAGCAGTCACACACGCACCACACATTCGCGCACACATTACACACCTAGCACAGGTCTCGCTTTGTACAGGGTGGCGTGATTCGTGGCGTCTCTGCCATTGCCGTGTTTCACGGTCCTCGACGCCACCACAGTGTCCCGACGTTCAGAGCGCACCAGCATACTTTGAAAGGCCCGGAACTGGCCAACTTGTAGATGATGGAAGCGTAGTAGACCTTTGTGGTATGCTGCTGACCGTCGGCCGCTGAAGCCGCCCGTTTGCTGAGTCGCTCCGTATCACGTTTGTCTTCAGCGCGCACGCGTGAACGTCAGAAAACGCGCACAGAGAGCTTCACCGTCGATGGCTGACCCGTCCATGGCCCCAGGCGTTGGGACTGCACGGCGCAGTTGCAGCTTGCACCGGAGGCGCTCGATTTGTTTCCCAGGCGTTACGAAAGACTAGGCCTGTTTCAGGTGACCCGAGCAGCTGGTCTCCCGTTTCTTGCTAACGCTGCGTAAAGAGGTCGGAGGCCGGTTGGTGGCAAGTAGGGTATCTGAAAGGCACTGCAATAGCACGTACGAAAGTGTCCCAGATTGCTTACCTGGACACTGGTATATGTGGCCATCTGACCGGGGTGGCCGTGGTGTTCGTTTGACCGTGGCATAGAGGGGCTCGTCCTGCGTGATACAGGTGCACAGACGTAAGTTCCATGCGGCACTAATAACCGGCTCCCGGTGATTGTTTAATAGACTGATACGACACAACTTAAAAAGCCTTTTCTACGGAGGGGGCGGAGTGATGGGGGGGGGAAGAGTTGAAGAGCCGCCCAGTGTGCACCCCACATCTTCTAATTACAAGCATAATAAAAAAAAGATCCCATTTGCCGCTCTTCCTGTGACAGTCCCTATAAATCGTTCCCTTTCAAATGCGTTTATGCAAGCGAATCGGACACAATCTTGCATCCTGCCATAGTTGGTCGGGCATTTCACACCGCTTCCGATCACCTGCTCCCGCCTTGGTGCTGATTCTAAGGGTGCGTTCTAATTTCCCCTGTTGAAAAAGATGACGCCTCGCCTCCCTCGTGTCCATCATCATCATCAGTCTTATGTTCGATGAAACCACTCATCAGAACGGGTCTCAGTGGCTCGTCGTCCCTTTCTCCACATCCCCTTTAGACGGCTTCGTTGCCGTCTTCGCGGACAGCCCACCATGTTAAGCCCCCTTCCATTTCGAACGAAGCAGTCAACGAAGAGTGCTTCGAGGAGACGGCATCAAAGTCAGCAACGATGCAGGCTACCTTCGCTACCTTCCTGTCTAAACTAATAAGTGACGCCAGCGCCACCTTTATGCGTATTAATGTTGTAACGAAAGCACTTGTTTTCTTATTGAAAGAGTTAGTATAAGTTACTAGTGGTGAATGTGAATTTGTTTAATTTTTAAATCACGTGATGTTTGTAATAATAACGGAAATATTATTTACGAAACGTGCGGCTTGCGTTTGTCACCATGTCTGCTACGAGGTTGTCTGCGTTGGTGTTGCGTTCGGGACCACTGCGCCGTTCCAATTTTATTCCTTTAGACGTCTAGTTAAAGTGCTTCGTAAGCTGTCTACCAAGCTGTCCGCGAGTTTGAACGCAGCCTAAGTATGCACTAGGACAGGGCTCCTCGCAGTGCGACAACGACTGTAAACGTGGCTCAAGTTGCTGCCGCGTCGACGTAATGTAAACGGCAGGACCCCCGCATTACCCCTAAAGTCAATTTTTTTCGCAATATCGGAATACTTGCGTTTTAAACTTCCTTATTATGCTTCGCGCCACAGTAAGCGAAAAAAAAAAGTTTCACCCAGTGTGAAATCCGCTGAAACAGCGGTGGTTCGCTTGTGTCGGCTAGAACATCATCGGGCGCTCACCCGAGAACAGCAGTGCCATTGCCATGCAAATTGCACGGTTCGCGCAAAGGAATCGGCAGCTAGACGTCAGCAGCGGGAGACACCCACCTCTCTCTCCCCTAGCGGGAGGGAGACGAACCCTCCCTTGCGGGACCACTGCGCCCGCTATCAGTGCTCCGGAACCGGTTTCTAATGCTCTATTGGGTGGTCGCTCTGATACTCTGGCTCGGAGTATACGCCGATGCGGACACTTCCCCCAATCCGAGCAAGAGTCACTGCTCCCAACCGAACGTGAAACCGATCTTGGAGAAGCACGCGACCGTGGCGCCGCGGCGCGGCCAGCACGGCTACTGCAAACTGCCAGGCCGGCTGCGGTGTTTCAAGCTGCTGCCACTGCTGCCCTCCTCGGCGTTGATTTCGCCCTGCGGAAGCAGCGGAGACGGTTCCCCTACACTTAATAGGCGTCTCCGTTTCGACATGATGCGGAGATGCCTTCAGTAACAGCAAAAACGTTGAAATAGTCCCACAACAAACCGCTGGCTAGGCCTCAGCGAACGCCACTGACTAGGCAGGCGAGTATGGGCGAGTCGCGGCGGCCGGGTTCACGTGACCCGATCGCCTCCAGATTTCGGCGGCGCTCCCACTTCGAGTCAGAGCAGTCGGAGGCGCTCGCAGTGGAGGACGATGCTCTGAGATGACCAAGCGTATACGTCGAGCGCTCGATTTCGAACGACCACCCGAATACAGCATAAGAGGTCGCCTGCGTGACGCACGACCTACAGCAGACGGAAAAAAAAGGCTCGACCTACGACAGCTCCGCTGTTAAAACTGCATGCCGCACGGCAGGCAATGTCCTCGTGGCCATCCAAGCCGGATAAGCAAACAAGTTCTTACAAATACAAAGGAGGTTACGGAAAGGCGACTTGCCATGTGGTCTGTCCTCTTCTCGGGCCCCCTTGTGCCGAGATGCGTGGTGGCGTAAGGCGCCGGGAAGAAGGCACTGCTGGAGCACTCCTTGCCCACCTTGCTCTCGAGGTCGCTCATCTGCATGGCCTCTTGCATGCCATTCTTTCGGGTGCCGTACAGCGAGCTTCCTGCGGTGCGCAAAGGAGGGCAAGGAAGGAGAGACACGACCGACACTCCTGGTAACTTTATACACCGCAGCACATTTGCATTCGCATTCGGAGCGCTGTGCGACACCATCATTGCGGTCACGCTTTGTAGCAGCTTGGGCGCAAAGGATCTGCATTACTTCAGATCCGCGGAGACATCTGAAATAATCCCTCGTTAAATCAAAGTTGTAAAATCCGCTGAAAATTTTGAGATAAGAGTAGTTTCGATTTAAGCGAAATGCCGAAAATTTGTGGCCAGGTCCCTGAAATAAGTGCTAAACTAAACTAAACTGGTAACTAAAGCTCCAGTGCACAGGGGAGCTTTCGTAATAACGGCAAAAACGTTCGCTGGAAAAATGAATTTTTATTATTGCGCAAGAAAGAACTGTGTGGTGCTCGCCTGTTTCGCGTTCGCATCTCGTCCCAGAAAAGCGTTCTCGAGCTGCTGAATGCATCGCATCAATTGTTGGTCGCCACCCCTACATTCTACCTTGTTGCGAAGCAGGTGCAGCATCTTTGATGTTTCTGTCACTGTAGGCACTTCTCGATGCAGCTTCGTTTCATGATAAGCTGCATCGTCCACAGCCCTCTCAATGATGTAGGCGTCGGACAGCATTCCGTTAACGGGAACAATGGTGTAAATTTGCCTTTAACGACCACATTCGGCACGTAGTGGGAGCTGAAGGTTAGAACGAAGACCTTACTAGCTGCTTGTAGCGGATTTCTCCTTCTGTCCTGTCTGTCAACGTTTTTAGATATCCGTGGTCCCCTGAAAAAACGTTTCGAGATAAAGGGGGGCAAATACATGGCGCCTATGGGACGTAAATGCACGGCGAAAAGAAGTTTTGACTTAACCGATATTTCGAGACATCCGAGTTCGAGTTAACGAGGGATTACTGTACTGACACACTTGAAATGCTAACATTTACAGCATCAAAAAACGTGCTTCATCAGGTGTTACTGCGCTTCTTCCAGAACCATATTGGCAAATAGACTATCATTCTCTAAGCGAACCGTAGTGGGCTACTATGGTTCGTATAATAAAGTGGATAAATTGCATCTCCTTAAACAGCTTTACAACCGAAAATAATTTGCAAATTCAGACCCTTGGTTGCATTGCAAGCATATGAATTTTCTAAGCATTCATGCTTGCATTAAAGCCTTGAGCTTGAAAACCTCGCTTCGGTAGACGAGAAGGAAGGCTTTACGAATTTAGCATGCGGGCTCGAGTATTTGCTGCGGCCAACAGCTGTAATCAGATTCCCGCGGCACAGCGCCTGGCTTCTGTAGCTCGCCTGTGGAAATCTTTCATGAATGTCGCGATGAGCGCGTGGTCATTCGCTCAGATTAGGCAGATGAACCTGAGATTCATTACGAACGATGTATCGCCGCACCTCCTTTTCTTGTTAAGTAGCCCCAGAGCCTTAGTGACGGGTGTAAATACTGTGTGGCCAAGCAGAAAATCTGCGTGAGTTGGTGTTTTTTGCATCCTTACGTTTGACAGTGAGCGCGCACAGACTGGCACACAAGAGGAAGCTACGTTTGTTTGTTGGGTCTCTGCGTGCGCGCTGGTGGGACGTAACAATGCACGAATTCGCGTGGTTAGGGTTTTGCCTCATCTCATTTACCTAATCTTAATTACAGACACTTCAGTTTAAGAATAAATTTTATACCAAAACAATGCAATCTGTCGCCTCTTCTCGATCTTGTTTTTAAACGTCACTCGATCTACTAACCTGATGTACCTCAGTACAAACGCATACGCTGCTACATTCTTTTTGAACGAGTTGTGGAGTATGCGGGCTCTTATGCACAAAGTTGTAGACGCATAAGAAATCGTAAGAGTAATTTGTGATTGTCTCGCGCCTTGGTTACCTTCCCACTTTTTGCACGGGCACCGGCCAATGACGAAATGCTCTTGCGTGCGAACAGCTTTGTGAATCTGAATACTTTTTTCATGCCGTCAAGGTACGTTGCTTCAGGTTTTCTGCTACATCTCAAATACGTCGTTTTTGTTCATCGGGTCGTGCATTTTCACGCAGTCTGTCCTTCCGCCGCACCCCGTACTCATCGTTGATGGAGAAGTGAATCGTTTTTTGTCTACACCTCAGACCGGCCAGCGTCTGCATTCTTTTTAGCACGACCCTCGCTCTAGCTGTCGTTTTACAAGCAGAATGTCTGTCTAGCCGTTCTAAATGCAACGTAGAAGTCGTCCACAATGTTGGTCACACCCCAAGCCTGAGTTTGGGGGCGTGCATGAGCGAGTGAAATTTTCGCGTTTGCGCCGAGGCCCTGAGTCCGATTGCGAGAGGCTTACCGTTGGCGTACGTACCACTCTGGGAACTGCCGGAGGAATGCTTTCTGCGGACGACCATGCACACGACGACCAGGAGGACGAGGACGATGACCAGGGACACCACGACCGGGACCACCACGGTGGCGTCGGACACCACCGACGACGTCTCGCGGTGCACCTCGGTCCGCGGGGTCACCTGGTCTGCCGCTGCAGACGTTCGTAAGCAGCGGGTCAAATTGGTCACTTTGTACGCACACGTAACAGACGGTATCAGAGCGGACACTTGAGAAACGCGTCTTTAGACGAAACGAGTGGTCTTTGTAAGTACCCGTTCCGTCTGTCGCAACACCGGCGAGGGCGCACCTCAAGCCCATGGTTTCGGCCGCTCGAGACCGAAAAAGAGCCCTTTAAAGTAAACGTCTGCATTATCGGGCAGTCAGATCCGCGGAGGGAAGCGGGGCGTATGCGAAAAGGGAAAAATTTTGCTGCCTTTTCCCCGCGAAAATCGCAAAAGTGTGCGAAGTGCATTTCTTTTCAATGATATTTTTGCCGGTTCGTGTCCCTTAGCCTGGGTCTTCGGGCGCGCGCTGTTCCTGGAACCTTAAACTGCCCCAGCTGCCGCCACTTTCTTGTAAAGACCTTTTTAGTTTCTTCGTCCTGGGAGCAACCATTTCACCAGTGGGCTGTGCTAGCGGATCTATGATTGGCGCAGTGGACAGGATGATGTAACTGCGCATGCGCCACACAGCCCAGGATATGGCCTGATCCTATTAAAGATTACACGTGAAATGGTCTATATTAGCGTGAATACATTGTATTTAAAGTATAATCTTAAGATTAAGGATATAATTAGATTTATGGATTTATAGATTGCGAAAACGCAGGGTAGAGAAGTTCCCTATTAGGAGGGGACACCATATCGCCGAAATTATTTACAGCATGCCTGTACGGGGTGCTTAGGGAGCTTGATTGCGACTGATTTCCCTTATTCTCCCCGTATCCCTCAGGGACCGCATCCCTGGCTTCTCCCATGGTCAGGGACACGGGAGAAGCCAAGGATACGAACAAATGGGGTGTATTTGAGCCACTTGAGATTTACGGATGACATCGCCTCGTTCAGTGATTCGGGAGGAGGCGTGCAAAGAATGTGACAGGAATTGCACGCAGAATGCTTCGTGGTATGATTAAATATAAATATAAGCCGAATGTACGTGTACAGGTTCGTGTAGAAGTAAACGGAGCACAGGAGCGGTGGCCGAATTGCATCGCGGCGCCTCCTAGAAACGTTGAGGGGAAGCAACGAGCGCCGTTCTAGGGATGCGTGCGCACTGCCCCCGCTGATAATGCGAAATCGTCGCTCTGCTGGCGTGTCTGACTGGCCGGGCTAGTTTTCAAGGGGCAGCGCTTGGCTGTAGAATGGCGTTGTTGGTTACATTGCCGCTCGCCGTAATCAGAGGAGACCAAATCCGTCGCCTTGAAATTCGGAGAAGCTACGCGCTTGAAAACGTGCCTTGTTACGCTCAATGCATTGCAGCTTTCGGTGTCCTACTCACCGGCGCCTTTTTATTATCTGCCTATTAGGTTTCACTGGGCCTGCCTTTATAACAAAGTACAAATAAACTGACAAAAAAATGTAGCTTCGGAATAGAGCCAACATAAACTAAGAATAAATCTCTAGGATTTGTCCTTTTCTTAAGGAATCCTAGCTGCTTCAGAGATCTTGCTTTTATTTTGGGTATCTTCGTTGGTTCCTAACTAATGGCTCTCAATGATGAACTCAGGAGTACGAATGGTAAATAAAAAATGCGTGTGCCCGCAAAAATTTCGCATGGTAGGCAAACAACACCACGTGGCTTGCGTCGAGGACATCGATGGCTGCACTGTATTGCGCGTAACAAGGCATGCTTTCAAGGACGTAGCTTTGAACTCAAAAGCAGCGGATTTGGTCGCCGGTGATTGCGGCGAGCGGCGCAATGTAACCAGCACCATTCTGCAGCCAAGCGCTGCCCCTTGAAAACTGACACGTGCAGTCAGACACACCAGCAGAGCAACGATTCAGCATTATCAGATAGGGTGGCGGGACAGTGCGCATGCATCGCCAGAACGGCGCCCGTTACCCCCGTCGGCATTTCTAGGCGACGCCGCGACGCAATTCGGCCACAGCTCGCGTGCTCCGTTTACTTCTGCGCGGATGTGTACATGTCGTATATGTCGTCTACGCGTACATGTCGAAAGCGCCCACTTTTGACCTAGGCAATGAAATACTAGATGTCGGTGAACATTGCTATCTTGGGCAAGCTGTAAGCGCCGACCAAAACCACGGCCAGAAGATCTGGCGTAGATTTATTATGGGCTGGAGAGCATTCGGCAAACACCTTGAAATAATAAAGACTAAATAAAATGTATAAAGCGGGAGGTACAAAGCTAAACTGAAAGGTACGAAGGTATATAGAAAGGGGGTAAGACATCGCTATAAACACGGCCTCACACCCACTCTTTGTAGTGGTCTTGGCCTGCCTGGCTGCAATCACTCGTCCACTGCACAGAACTGCGATCACCAGCTACCATCGCCGCTTCCTGCAATCCGGCGTCTCAAGTGGACGGCTGTCAAACAAGAGGCGCTGCCCTTTCACAGATTCCCGAATCGGTGTCGCACATCTCCAGTTCTAGCGCCGACAGTGTTTTCCACCTGGCAACCTGGTACAGCGAGCGACACTCTTTACGAAGTACGAAAAATTAATCGGCACTACTCCGCTGGACCCACGGCGCATGACATCGCTATCAACGTGGGCTCACACCCCGTTTTTGTACAGGTTGGTTACTTACGCTCTGCTGTTTGTTACCCTACCCCGATTAGATGTGTTATTGCGGTGTCGTGCCCCGATACTGTGTTTGAGGGCGCTGCTTCTGTCAGGGAACGATGCTTTTTCTGATTTCGAGCGCGTGTGTAAATGTTTGGCCCGTATGCTGTTAGTGGTCTTGGAGGACGTTGACAGCAACCCTGGCCCTCCTGGTTCTGGTGACACTCCTGGCCCTTCTGGGCCTGATGACAGCCAATCTTTTCAGGTCAGTATTGATGGTTTCTATGATATTGTAGGGCGATTTGCAATTAAGTCAACAGCAGTTTTTACGTAAACTAAAATAAGCCAAGGACCAACAAGTTACAATTCGCACCGCATTAGTAGGGTTACTAAACGGGGTTACCGTTGTTGAGAGCGACGTTGACTCGATGAAGCAAAGTGTGCCCACAATTTTTTCTGAAAATAATACTGATGGTTCCTTAACACGGGTAATCACGCAGATAAAAGTACAACTAGAAGACGTCAATAACTGATCTGGCACGAATAATTTAACCATACATGGAATGAATGACATTGTAAATGAAAGCTGGGCTGAATCGGAAGGAAAAGTACGCTATTTCTTTGAAACACAATTGGACTAAGTTCCGACCGAATCGAACGAGCTCATCGTATTGAGCAATTCAGCCCAAAAATAAGAACCGTCCGACTGTTGTGAAGTTCTTCAGCTATAAAGATAAAAAGCGCATACTTTTCTGTGGGTCTAAGCTAAAGGACGCTGAATTTGCAATGTGCAATGATCTTATCCCTGCCGTAAGGTTAGCACACTCGAAACTTTTGCTACATGCGCGTACGTTAAATTTACCCCACCAACTGAGACATGACAGACTAGTTGCCAACAAAACAATCTTCGTTTACGATCCTGAGTGACACGGAATGGTCGCAACAAAAAGATAGCTCAAAGGGATGCAGTTGTCTACGCAACACGGTGCATGTGGTCGTCGTTGTGGGCGGACAGCTTTAGATACAAGAACTTACTACCCTTGAAGCAAACTTCCGTAGCATAAAGAATAAAGTTGGCGAATTTGCTGCGCCCTCTTCAACGAGTAAGCAGCACATTATTATTGGCAGCGAGTCTTGGTTCCATAGTCCGGTCGGGGACGCTGGAGTTTTCCCGTCTGGCTTTGAAGTATACCGTAGCGACAGAAATACCCAAGGTGGAGGCATTTTCCAGCTTTTCGATGCCAGCTTACAATCTAGTTCACTAACAGTATCTTTTGATCGCTTAGAATCTGTCTGATGTAACGTTCACTCAAACAACGGACGAGTCATTACTATCGCCCGCATGCGTTGATCCGGAAGCCTTCAGGTCTTTATCAGATTTTCTGTCGACATTAAAACATGATGACATACTTGGAGGTGATTTTGACTGGCTGGAAGTTCAGTGGTTTGATAAAAATGCATTCCACCTGACTCGTGTGCACTGAGTTTCCACCAGTTGGTACAAGCGAATGATCTTTTTCAATTTGTAACCGAACCTGCAAGAGAAGGAAAAGAACGCGCCTCCGTTTTAGGTTTGCTCTTTGCAAATAGGCCTTCACCGATGCGGGATGCTGTAGTCTTCCCTGGAATTAGTGATCATGACTGCGTCCTGGCCCATTTGCCACCAATTCAGTTGAGTCAATTCAGTGATGAATTATGGCGCGGAAACTTGGATACTTACTAAGCGCCCTTAAAGAATGATGTTTAGGTCGGCTCAATGGGCTACGAAGACAAGAACAGAAAGTAGCGCTTAGAAGTAGGAAACGTAAACGTGCATCTTGGATTACGGACCAAACTGGGATGGAAGGTATACCCTAGCTCAAGTTAAGAGGAAGATGCTGAGTTGGGCTGGACGTGTAATCCGGTGAACTGAAAACCAGAGCACATTCGGGGTAACAGAGAGGCTACCTAAAGAAGGGACTAGAAGTAGGGGAACACCAATAACTCCATGCAGGGATGGGACAATAAAACTTGGCGGCAAAGAATGCATTCGGACAGCGGAACGTGGGAGCGTATGGAGATCAATAAGACAGGCCTGCATCCTCCATGAACTTAAATAGGTCGATGATGATGACAATATTTTTCTCGTACAGCTTGCAAACAGTTTCTCCGTGGCGCCGTCACATCCTGGGGTCTCCGTACCGCTCGCCAGGGCAGCTTCGCCAGCTTGGAGCTTCAGAATGGGCGTCACATTCGCCGCCGAATGACGCTGCTCGCTGGCGTGTCTGGATCCCCCCGCCTCGTTAGTCATTGTCTTCCAGCCCCGTGACATTTACTCTTTTTCTACGAGTGATGACGTCAACGAGTAGAGAGAAAATGAACTTCTTTGTTGAGAAAAAATATTTATATATTGGAGTTTGATGAATGGCCAACGTGCTCGAACGCGTCAGGGTCCACAACCTACGAGACGACTCCTCATTCTGGTGAATGTCAAGTTCTACCTGAAAGGAACGGCTCGGGTTTGGTTTTAAACACATGAAGAGGAGTTCAAAAACTGCAATCTCTGCGAAGAAAAACTGCGCGATTTGCTCAGCAAGTCCGTCAGCCGCATCCTTTATCGAGTCTTACATGACCTACATTCAAGGCGCTTTGGCCTTCTGCTCGAAAGTGGACTCCAGGATACCGGACTCCGACAATGTTTGGCACGTACTGAAGAGCGCTGCTGATGATGGTTTTCATCTGCCTATTTGCAAAGAATATACTACTGTCGAATCGGTCTTGAAGGAATGCCACTAATTTGGTGAAGGAAACTGCCGCCATAGAACGCACTAATTCATGCAGGTGCCTCACACCGGGGCAGCCTTGCCACGTGCGGATGTGACAATGCCCCCCCGTCTACCACCGACACGTGACCCGATGGCAAATTTTGACACCCCGGCCAAGAGAGTGTGCTGGGAAATCGAAGCCATGGCCTCGGCTACTGTCCTGCAATACGGGCCCGACCATAATCTTCTAACCAAACCGAGTCACCTCTGTGTGTGCTCCGGCATGCCCGAGCATCTGCGAAGGCTTTCTAGCTCCATTTGCCAAAAACGGCACCCCTCCTGAACATCGCCAGCTGCTCACCTTTGTTGTTTTTTCTGGCGATGAATCTACCTTGTAGTTCGACATAATGTTGCCCGACTCAAAATAGGTTATCCGCGACGGGATATCCACTTCACAGGCAACCCAGACGCGTCGCTACTACCACCACCATCACACTACGTACTTCTCACCTGGATACTTAGTTCTTGGACCATTTCACGCCGTGTTGTACTCTCGGAGGAACAGTTGTACCCTTCAAGTGGCCCTTACCACATCACACACGCAGTTACTCTCGTAATATATGAAGCTGATGCGCTCACGCCGTCGCAGTCATCTCCTCATCAATGTCGCGACTTGTTCACGTCTCACGCCTGAACAGCTGGGCCCTTAGCCTTTTCGATCGCTTGCACCGTGACGGTGCTTCTGTTGCCAAGGGTCACGTAACGGGTTCTTGCCTCTTTGCCGAAGACCTGAACCTCGGAGCTGAGATTAGCAGGGGTGTCGGCTAAGGCAAACCCCTCCTCTACGGGTACATGGTAGTGCGCGGAGCGGGAGCTACGCCGGCAGAAGAATTGGAGAGGAAACGGAGGACGCTCGGAGGTGTTCGGAGACGCGCTGTCCCTGGGACCTTGGAACTGCCTCAGCTGCTGCTATCTTTCTCGTGCAGTTTGTGAACATCTCCTCCGCTGCAACGTCCTGATATAGTGCCCACGAAAAGAAATAGGGCAGCCTGGCTGAGGGAGCAAGTAAGGTGTAGATGACACGGGACCACACGAAGGACGGCTGTGGTCTGCCGCCAAGATGGCGGCCAACTCGGTCGAGCTATGCGTTGGTGGTTATTTTGAAGATGGGAGTTTAAATGCCAGTAGGCTAATTGGCTATGAGTTATAGCTTTACCCCTGCGGATAAGGGAGTCGTACTTCGTTTTAAAACCTGCTTTCAGGCAGCTTATTGGAACCCTGTGCGGCTGCCGGAGCGGCTGCGTTATCAGGGGCGTCATAAAATTTATTTTAAGCTGGGGTTCATGATTACGTGTTTCAGTGTCATAGTCAGTGTTATAGTTATTTTAGTGTATGCGTAATATAATGTGTGTAAGACACAGAGTACTGATCTTTTACCCTATGGGTGATGATCGCCAACAGCTCACTGGCACCGTTTAACTGCAGCGCATTATTTGGGAGCCTCAACCGCGTGATTGCTATATTGATAGGTTAATTTCTGGTTCGTCCGCAGGGCCCGCATTTCCGGTGTAGTACAAATAATAGAACTGTTTGTAATGCTTCGCAGACTTATTTGTAATGTAATCGTACATTTGTAGTTCCCCTTGGAGGGATGTTGAAACGCCGTTTGCCGGCTTCGATGCTGGTCATTAGCCTGTATAAGAAGTATTCATATTTTCCTTCAGGTCTATACATGTTTTGTAAAACTGCTGAGCACGAGGTCGCTGTTTCGATTCCCCGCCGCGGCGGCCGCTTTTCTGATGGAAGCAAAAAGCAAAAACGCCCGTGTGTGCGAGATTTCGGAGAACGTTAAAGATCCCCAGGTGGTCCAAATTATTCCGGAGCCCTCCACTACGGCGCGCCTCATCGCCTGCGTTGCGTCGGCGCGTTAAACCCTACAATCAATCAATCATGTTTTTTAAGCACCGAACCGCGAGCATACGCAAAACAACGAAAAGAAGTGAGAGAGTGAACTGAAGCAAGGTGTATATCCGGGCTAGTTGGTACTTCGTCGTCGAAATTCCCGTCAAGCGCCAATCACGACTTGAATAAAGATAAGGACAGGAAATAATAAGGACAGGAAAGAAGCGCGCTATCAACCGAGATTTATTTCGCCCTGACGGTTGTGCTTGACGCTTGACCGAAATATCCGCGGTAAAAGAGTGAATATACTATCAAAACAGAAAATCGAAGCTGAGCAACTGAAACAGGCCTGTACTTTTATTGAAAGATGAAGCAAGAACAGAAGGAAAAGGAGGAAAAAAAGGTTAAGCCGTTCATCCGTAATCTGGGTCGTCGTTACGAGAGGCGCACCAGAGCCGGAAGGAGGAGGAGGAGGAGGAGGAGGGGGAGGGCCAGGAGCTGCGCGGCGTACCTCCTCCGTGCTTGGAGAGCGTAGCGAAGGCGTACTCCGCCTCCGTGACTCCGGCGCTGTTGTGCGCCGTCATCTGGAGCGTGTACCAGGTGCCCGGCGCCAGGCCCGGGATCTCGAGCCGCTGCGGGTCCGCCCGCTGCGTGCTGCTCGCGGCGGCGGCCTGCTCAAGCGTTGTCCAGTCGGCGTCCTGGCGCCGCCGGTACTTCACGGTGAACTGGTGGATCGGGCAGCCGCCGCTGTGCCACGCGCCCAGGAGCACCACGGCCGAGCTCACGTTCGTATGCACCAGCGACTGCCGGTCCGGGGCCACGGGCGCTGCGCCACAAGCAGCAGCACTCTAATATCAGGCCGGCATGCAGAATATGTGCACGTCCACAAATACAATGCGTGTACCTAAACGTACGCAATAAGTTTACCCACACGATACAGCTGCGCATCATGAACGCGCTAGTGCAAAAGGTTGTGCGCGCGAGCATCTGTCACACTCAGCTTTATTTGGTACGCAAGTCCATTGCGACTGATATTAAAAGGAAGATATATTCACACCATCATTTGCAAACATGGAGGAAACGAAATGGCTCTGATAGGGTAACTAAGGCGGATGCGGAGATGGTTATCCCTGCGTATCTCAGGGATAAAGAAGGTGGACGGCTGCTGGCTTTCTTGCTTGTCTTGTAATGTCATGCATCGCATATTTACTTGAGCAATGTATCGACTCCCAAGCCACCTGCAAAGAATCAATCCGCCATGACCAGCACCGGCGCACAGCTTTTCCCAACAAGCGTTCGACAGCGGAAGGCACACGTTCCACGTTACTGGACTCCCGGACACGAGGATATGACCGGAAATGAGCGGGAACATACGCTTCCCGTTACGTCTATTTACGGGGCACCTGACCAACTCCTCCCAACCTTAGCCTAGACGATGCTAAGCCGCCTTTCAGTCCGAACGCACACCCCGTGCCCACCATCTCACGTGCAGCGCAAGGTATAGTCTGTCCTGCCCAACATATATCAAAGGAGTTGTGATCGGCCCACAATGTTGGCCCGCATGTCTAATCGTACACCTTCATCCAAGCGAGGCTGGCTGACCCCAGCGCAGCGACGTAGCTGCTGCTGGCGTCCAGAGCGAAGCAAGCCTTGGCCACAGCTTTCGTAGAATCCCCGGACTACGGGTGTTGGGAAATTGGAAAAAAAAAAAAATTACGCTCACACTAACGCGTAAGACTTGAAGGTAGCGAAGCTGTACGCAACATTTACGACCATCACGAAGGTTTCAGTCCACGATTGCAGACGATTTGCTTCGTCGCTGCCGCAACGACCTGTACTCCATCATTGATGCTGTAAGTGTGCGCTTGCTTCATTTTTTTTTTTTTTTTGAAGTGATAATCATTGGACATCACCTTGGAGGGGAGTACGCTATGACGTGTCTTTATCGTCCCGAGCAAGTGTTGCCGCGATTACGGCGAACGATGCAGTTTTTTCTTTTTTTGGCCAGTGTTGGCCAATCTCCTAAAGTGGGTATGCTTGGCGTGACATATGTGCGCCAGCGGCGCTGGGACGTCCCCGCGAGGCACGCACAGACGAGGGCTTGGCATTTTCTTGGATGTTTAACTCCAGGGCGGTTGCCGCAATTTCGGCCAATCCCCCTGCGTGGGTATGCTTGGCTTGACAAACGTGCGCAGTTGACACTGGGTGGTCGTCGCGAGGCACGCACACACGAGGGCTAGGCATTTTCTTGGTTTCGTTAACTGCCGGGCGGTCGCCGCGAGGGCCGCGCTCACGTGCGCGCGCTCGGTACTTTATTGGTATTTTTAACTGCGGACACACAAAAAAATACGATTGGATAAAGAGCTTTGGTGTAAAAACAATTCTTCAAAGAGAAGTTTATATCGCCAAAACCTTTTCGAACCACTAAATCTGATAACACATTTCATGCTTATCAAAATTTTTCAGCAAAAAAAAAAAAAAAAACAAAAAAACATTCGGAATATTCGAGGCAAAACATCAGTGCACAAACTGGTACCCGCAGTGTTCTTCTAATTGAAAATAAATGTGTGTGTGTGATGTTTGAGATAGTAAATAAAAATAAGCGTTGAAATTAATATTTTCGCAAGGGCTGCGCGGGTCGATTAAAAATTTTAACCCGAATAATCGGCAGGTTTTAACGGGTAATTGATCAATAATTCGGTTGCGTTTGTTTGTGAAGAAAAATAATAAAAAAAGAAAAAAAAATACCAGTATGCTTCTAGGCTTGGTCACAGACATTCTAGGTCATGTAAACGTGGCATCGTCATGGCGCTGACGTGGCTGGGCGCTTATCACCGCATCCGTCTCCCGCACTATTTATTGAATCAGGATCATTTGCACTCGTCGTAATTGCAGGAGATTAATCGAGGTTTACTTACGCCAGATTTACCGTGGTATTCTGAGTCGTTCCACCACTCGAGCCTCCAGTGAAGAAGATCCTTGAAATCGATTTCCCCATGCATAAACATTGCGGAATCCTCCCCTCAGCAGAGTGGAGGGAGCAAATGGAGTGGAGGAAAGTCTCAGAATACGGCCCTTAGTCTATGCGACGCTATAAAGCGGTGTGAGTGCCCGCTCGCACTGTTTTGAACCGTGTATATTTGTATTAGCAATAGTCACTTTCCCGTATGTCTTAGCCATCACCTTACGGCTTTCATCACTATAATCTGGGATCATACTTGCATCGTTTCCTGTTGTGACGTAAGACGGGTCACTTGGACACCAGTATTATCCTCAACTTGTTTGCGCACAACTTTAACATCGTACTCTTGGTTCATTTTGCTCACATGGCTTCAGCCGATTAAATGGTTAAAAATATAATTGCGACTGAAGCATAATTGATTAATCGGAAGGTTACTCGATCAATCGCCCACCCGTTATTTCACCCCCCCCCCAAAAAAAAAACCCAGCTCGCGCGAGCCTGGACCTCGTATCAGTGTTTCAAGCATGGCCACCGCGATCAGCTGCCGCCAGCTGACGCGGAGACCCTGTTAGAAGTTCAACTGTGACGAAAGCATCCAGTAGATGGCACGAGAAGGGAAACGCGGGAAAATTGAATGGACTTTACCGAACCTCCTCCGTGTTTATCGTGGGAGGATGGAGAAGGAGTGGTGGGCGGGGAGAGAAGGGAGACGTTTACATGGTCGATGCGGCAGAAGGCTATCGTCTTTGGACGACGTCTGCAGCGAAGTGAGCTAATACGCGGCCAGTTTTTAGTTGCGGACGGCGACTGGGTCACGAACAGAACCTGAAGCGGACCCGTTTGCTGTAAGAGGCGGTGATTGACTGTGACCCTCACCGGCCCCGTTGGTCTTGACGGTGACCACGTCGCTCGTGTCACCGGTGCCCGCTGCGTTGTAGCCGCGCACGGCGAACTGGTAGGCAGTGCCGCACTTGAGCTTGTCCAGCGTCAGCGTGCTCTGGTCTCCCGCCACGTGCGTCTCGTGCCACTCGCCGCCGACTTCCTTCTGGCGGACGTAGTAGCCTGCGTGCATAAGTTGTCCGTGGTTGGCTGCAGTGTTCTCGGCGACTCTTGTCAGGATAACGCTCTCAAGAGACTGGTCGCAAAAACGTGTATTTGTAGCTTAACAATCATATAGCATGCCAGGTTACAATATAAGTGGCATAACTGGCGAGGTAACGAAGGGCAGTTTTTTCATCGCTGATAACTCTTGTTATAAAAGCAAGGAGAAGAAAACTGTTACTTATTATTATGTACAAAAATTCGGATTTATGCAGCACAGTCTGCCAGAAAATAAATACAAATAAATACAAACTTGCGCGATACAAACGTTTAGCCTATACGTTTGGCACCGCAAATGTGTACAGGCAATCCCATGTTTCAGCTTTACCACAATGCACTAGAGCGACCAGTCAATGCTGCCGAAAAAGCAAATTCGGCGAACAACAGTAACGTTCATAGCACTGGACTAAAAAAAAATGTGATCTGCGCTTTGGAACTGCGCAATGAAGAGCGTCACTCTTTCGTTGTGCAATGCTAAACCACCGACAGAATGTTTTAGCCGAATCATACGCATGACATCGTCATTCGCTCACATTTTCTTGTTGACGGCATGAATTGGGCGATTGAGCGCTTTGCGGTGAAGCTGAACCGCATGATTGCCTCAGAGTGTATGGTTATAGTTTTCGCCGTTAGTATCCACCAAACGTTCCTGGTCAGCATTTGAACAGATGCTACGAACGCACGTCCCTACCTTCGAAAAATTGTTGGCTGGTTTGATCCTGCACATAAATGTCGGTAAGCACAAAACTGGAGTTGCTGAGTCGTTTGGCTCGAACTTGATGATGATCGTACCTGTCACTGGGTTCGGATCTCCAGGCGGGCGCTCCCACTTGAGCGACACTGAAGTGAACGAGGTCCCGTCCGCTTGGAGGTACGGTGCAGAAGGCGGGTCTGCGCATGGAATAAGTCGTCTGAGAGCCCTCAACGTACCGTAAGAACGCGAATCAACTTGAGAATGACAAGCGGCTAAGCGAAGTCATTTTATGAATGACGTTGTACATTCATTCATTTTACTGAGAAAAAAAAACTGCGGTATTATACGCCGTCACTATGCGGCTGTTTCAGTCTGGGATAGCGATGACGTCGACCGTGTGCAGGTAACCAATAATCTAGAAAGAAAGAGAGGGAGAGAGAGATAAATCAACCTTTATGAGTCTGGGATTAGGAGGGGGGCGGGGGGTTAGTGGAGACCCGTAGGGCTGCCGCGACGTCCAGTTCCCGCGACATCACCATACAGCCGCCTGCCGCTGTGAAGAGCCAAACGAGCCTATGCGACTTTGTCACATGAACGAAAACGCTAAACAGGCACGCCTTGCGGCTTTGATACCCGGATAGAATGGTTTAAAGGACAATAAAGTGGGCTTGGAAGGACAGATAAGGCAGGCGAACGCTTCACGCGGCCCACAGACGCTTCTGCATTCATTGGCCAGGTCTGCAACAACTGCTATCACATTAAAACAATCTAGCACTGAAGATTCTGATTACTACATTCGGGCGCAAGTTAAAGGAGCCATGAAGACAAAATACAAGTTTGTGTTATTCGAAAGATTTCGTGTTTTATAGTGACCCCAAGGCTTGTGTGAATGCATACGGTGCTTTATTCACTGAGAAATTAATTAATTTAAGGTAAACTTTTAATTTCCCCCTAAATCGTGCGTTTTCGCTGCGATGACATCACAGGAACCGACCGCTCTGCACCCGATTGGGAAGCCTTATTTACCGTTAGTGAACCTAGATGGCGCCACCATACCGTGGGAAGTCGTTTTCTGCCCTTGGTTTGTTTTTGACCGTATTTAAACCTGGCTTGTTTTTGTTCAGGGAGAAAATAATCGTTTCGTGAAACATATTTCCCGCTCGACAAATATGGTCGTGTAAGACACCGTTGCTTACGTCAATCGGCCAGTGTCGTCTGAGACTACCCCAAAGCCCCGCACTCCTGTGCAGCTATAAACCAAGCATGGTGCGCGCAGTACCAACAGCAGTACGCATCGGTACTTCTATGCTTACGTGTGCTTTCGTAACTTCCACTGTTTGTCCCACCATTCTTACGGCTTTAAAAAGAATCTGCCCTAAATTTAAGCGCAAATAGCTCGTTCGGCAAGCTTATAAGTTCTGCCTAATTTGCGTTTGCTTTTGCCGGCCTCCGCCAATCGCAGAGCTGGCTGGTATGACATCATAGGTTCTGTTGCGGGAAATGAGTTGGTGGGTCACACGGTCATTCCCTTTTTTCCTAATTATCTAGCTTATTTGAGTGAAGTTGACGTTAAAAATGGTGTCAGTATGATTCTAACGAGTCAATCTTTTGAATGAACCAAACTTGTGTTTTATCTTCATGGCTCCTCTAACGACGGCGAAAGCTCCCGCAGTGTAACCCTCCGCTGAAGCGACAGTCGCGTGGCGTCAGCGCGGCCGCGCGCTTTGAAAAGAGATTGCGCGTGAGGCGTGGCATCGTATGCTTTTCTCACCTAGTCTGTTCGTCGTCGCTGCAGTAGCTAAGTCCAAGAAACACCGGAAACGACTCGCGCCACGTTCAGAATACTCGCAGTAACGCGCTCTTTGCGCCGCGCGGAGAAACACCCGCTAGAGGTGATGAAGTGCAGAGGCAACTTCCGTTGTTGTTCTTAATAGGTGACCGGTAAAAAGCGCAAAAGCTCACGGGTACGTCGTCTGCTCCAGCCACTTCCGGTTGGAGATCTCTCCTGCCGTTCCGTACGCCATCGGCTTTCAGGCGCGTGTGTGCGTGTTCATTTGTCACAGGGTGCTTACCTGTCAGATAAACCCCTAGTGGGGTCAATCGTTGTTAGTTATGGAATTCGCGACGCATGAGCGTTTTTTTCCCCGGTGAAAACAGATAAACAACAAGAACACACGCGCGTGAAACCGACGGCGTACGGGAGGCCAGGAGAGCTCCCGAACCGGAAGTGGCTGCACTCCGCGGGAGAAAACAATGTACGCATGAGCATTTGCGCTTTTTACCGGTCACCTATTTGTGCCCGAGTATGGAAGGCAGTGAGCAGCGTGTGGGCGGTGCTCCCGAGGAGCTGAGCGCGCACGAAGTAGTCCGGCTCTTTGCTCACCGCTGTCGAGGGTCTGGACGACCACCTCGTCGGACGGGGGTCCGGCGCCCTTGTTGTTGTATGCCTGCACGATGACGCTGTACTGGGTGAAGCGCGACAGCGACGTCAGCACGCACTCCTCGCGGCCCTCGGAGCCCAGCTCGAGCGTCTTGTAGATGTACGGGTCCGACGAGGCCGCCACGCGGTAGCCCACGTAGTAGCCCTTGATGGCGCCGAAGTGCAAATCCTTGCTCGGCGGCTGCGCCATGCATGCACGGGGAGTTGGCGTTGGTACTGCTCTCCTGCTTCGCTTCAACTCTACTATACTGCACTGATGTGGGTGGCCTAAAGTGGGGCTGATCAGCTGATCTCAGCAAAACTGTCAAGGCTACATTTACTAGCACATCGCTTGCGCTTTAGACCCGCCAAACATGTTAACGCAGGCGGATTTCGTTCTGTCCATACGAGGCCCATGTAAGAGCCAAGTGCGTCTTTCTAGGGTCTGGCGACATTACGTCGTAACCGCTCCGTTTGAGCGTACTTTCGAAAGAGCCAAGAAGTGCGCGACGAATAAATTATTGGAGGGAAATACACCATAGACATTTTTGTTGCACGGGGAAAATGTTAGATGTCCTAGCTTACCGACGTATAACTTGTATCCTGGAGGTCGGTCTCAAGTGTGTGAATTTTTGCGAGTTCGAAATGTTGGCAAAGGCAACTGGGGCGTCCGGGCTCTTACGGTGGAGCTTCTAGAGTTTCTATTTATGCTACACTGCTGTATTTTATTAGTTGATAATTTCGTTTCTTGGCTCTACTAAAGCGGGAGACAATATATATCTTTAAGCTGCTACTGAAAGCACTCCACGTTGATACCCCTTACCTTAAATCGCCACATTTACTCCTAAAAAAATCGTTAGCCCCTTGAAGTCACATACATGAGAGACATTTCTTGTCCGCAGTTTCTTACCTTCCACGTTATCTTCAGTGACTGCGAGCTCATAGGCTGGGCTCTGACTTTGGTGGGTGGGCCGCCGGGCGCTGCGAGGATCGATCAAAAGGAAAAGAAGGGGAATTGATCAAGGCGTCAGGAAATAATTCTTAGTGGGAAATAATTTGGACAGCGTAAAAATTTAAACTAAGAACTCCCATTCTGGCGACGTTCTATGGAGAAATGTGGGGAATGATGCGTTCGGGTGTTTTCCGATAATTTTTGCTTTTAGGAGCGGTACGTGGATAAATATATGAAAAACAGCATTCCGCCTTTTAGACAACTGGAAGCTCCGTGGTGCAGGGTTCTGAGCACCAACTAGTGAAAGTAAGTAGCCCCGTGGCTATAGCCCGGTCGTAGTCGCTCGAGGAGTACGTGTGACACCGCCATACCTTCCTCGGTTGTGGTGGCCTTGACCGCGTGGCTGGCGTCGCTGCGGCCCAGCCTGTTCTCGGCGAACACCCTGAAGTGGTAGGTCATGGCGGGCTTGAGGCCCCGCACGATGCCCGTCGTCTCCGTGGCCGATGTGCTCAGGTTGATCATCTTGGCGTGCCACTTGGCTGCGCGCGCGGTGAAGGAGCGGAATGAAACGTAGGTGGCGTAGGGCAGGACGGCGAACGGTGCGCTTTAATCGCGCACGCTCCTCAAAACAGCGATAAGACTCAAGAGCCATCAATCGTTTACTTAAGGCTTACAAAAGCGAATGTCTAAACAAATCCACCAGACCGTCAACAATGCGTTGCGTAGTCACAAACAAAAGTAAATTTCAGTGGTGGCATACGAAAATGTGTTTCATCTGGTTAAGGTACTCCTCAAAAATGTTAAGGTCACTAAATATGGAAGAAATAAAGAAATAAAAAGGATGAATTCAATTAAATATCGATATCCAAACCCAGGAACTCACTGCCACATGTGCCCGTTTTCTAAAATGGTCTTTTTAACTCGCAATAGGCAATACTTGTGATGCCACAGGTGTCAAAAGTCGTTGTCGCTGTCTGAAAAGAGCTCTCGTCACCGCACAAATCTTCACGTGCCAAGCGCAGAGATTACGCAACAGACTAGAAGGACACTGGGCTTGCGTTTGTCCCGTGTCCATGTTGTTCGTCGCTCATTGTTGAGCTTCATACCACGGGATCACACCTCAAACGAGCCCGAAACCATGTTTGTACATGTTGGAGTTATAGTCACTCGCCTTAAAATGTACGGAGAAATTTAGAAATAAAAATAAAACTAGAAAACATCGTTGGTTACTACTGCGGGAGTGGCAGTGCATGCATACAAACACAACCCCCCCACGAAGGCAGCAGAGGGAGAATGCGCCTCTGCAGCCCAGTGGGAAAAACACTGCATGAAGAATGCGGAAGTTGCAGACTTGTGTACATCAAAATGTTAACTCCGAAACTTCCACGAAATCCAGAGCATTTTTTTTTTGCGTCATTGATCAAAGGCTTCTCTGCATATTTAGCCGCTTACTTTCCTGACCTTTCAATTACGCTTATCTAAACAAAATTGTTTAGAGAACAAAAAAATGATTTTTTTATTGCCGCAACACGCAACAGACTTTCAACGCGACTGCTTTCGTGCATTGTGCGAAAAGTAAACTTGCAAACGTTGTGAAAATGTTACATAATTCAATCTAAATATAATAAAATTCTATAATCTTGAGGTGGTTTATTTACTATGCTAACACCGGTTACGAAAACGTCTTGAGCCGTTGATGTATCCACTGGACACTTAAGAATGAACAGCGCGTTAATAATTTCAAATAAAAAATAACAACTCAATCTAATAAACTTTTCTTCGTAAAAATTCTTTGTAAAAAATTCTTTGTAAAATACACGTAAGGTTATGAACGCAGTTTACACAGGATGATTGTTACACATTTTTGACATAACAGCAGCTGAAGCATTTTTTGTATATTGTCGGAGGAGAGGAAATGCACGTGACACAGCTTACGAACTCATGAAGTTTTACCAGACCAGTATCATCAAAGCCCGTGTTTTTTGTTCTCACCTGTCCGAACTCACCTTTGATATTTTGCCATACCTTCAGCTAAATTCCCACCATTATAAGGTAAAGCCCCATCCTTACCGCCATAAGCATGCATTTATTATTTTCCTCATTCGGGAACTACAAAACGCAGGACCTTAAATACGTCGCTATTTCGAGTGTGCTATGGCTAGATTACGTATTCATTTCTTTCCTTGTTTTCATGTGAATTGTCGTCGCCAGTCAAAGGAGCATTGACGTAGCTTTTTGCGTGTGACGTAGCGTCTATGACGTAGCTGGCACTGGAGACTACGGCGCCGCTATCGGCGGGTCCCATCAAATGCTGCGGCCAATCAGCGTTTCCTTCTCTGAGGGAAGCCGCCGGTGCTTTCGGCGGTTCGGGTGGCGTCTATGCGAGTGACACTGCGGCACTGCGTATCTGTGTAAGGGCGAATGTCGATCGTCGCCCTTCATTCACACGAACTTAGCTGAGTTTGTTGATATAGCGCGTCGTTTACAAGACATGAATAACGGAGAGTCTTCTGCAGGCGGAAACGCTACACGCGCGATCGCGGCAAGCATCTGCCTGCACGGTGTGTTGCCCACCGTGCACGAATCGGCACACACTGCAGCAGCTAAAACTTGTCGCCGCCAGCCATAGAATGACTATTGCTGAAAATCAGTTTAAAAATGAGTGAAAGAGGGTGATAGTGTGGTGAAAGATTTCGCTGAGGATCGTCGTCGGCGCGGCTTCATAAGGCGGTGACTGAATAACTGCGGCGGTTTCTGCGCGACCCGGCCACGGGGCGGCCTCTCTAGCATCCACCGTGGTCCCGCGTAATTCGCGCCAACAGCGCCAAATGCTCCCCTAGTGGTACGTGGCGTCTGAAAAATGTTGCATTTATCGTCATGGCAACGAGTGGCGAGGGGGAAAGGAGGTTGGTGACGTCGCGGGCGCTGCTGACGTCATTTTTTCCGCGGTAGCCGGTCCGAGCCGCCGCGCGCCGGCCGCAGCAACCGACGCTCGCCCAGCTTCCGCGCCTGCCGCCGGTCGCTGCTCATGGGCCGCTCGGCAATGGCACCAGGCGCGAAAGTTGGACGAGCGCCGGCGATGCCTCGGAATGGCCGCCGCCCGTCGCTTGGTATGTGTGTGTTTAACAATTGAACGAAGAAAACATGTAGGTAAAAGTGTGTTTTCTGGTGTCGAATTGTTGTCTTTGTGGCGATAATAATTGGAGCGTTACACAAACATTCTTTTCGCTTTCCTTTTATTCAAAATTTATATGAAGACATCTCTGATTCTAAGTCATGAAAACACATGCACTACACACATATAATGCACATACATTTTATGTACACTCTGTTGGACTCTAAGCAAAAATATGACATGCAAAGTTAGGCATACAACATTGCAGAATAGGAAAAAAACGTGCAAGATACACATTTAGGTACACAATAATTGATTACGCAAGAAGAACTTCGAAAGTTCTAGTCACTATACATAATTTTTTCGCGCACACCTCGGCGGGAGAAGAAAAGAACTTAAAAGTTCCACTCAATTTATACTTATTTCTTGGGCTCGCCTCGAGACGAGATTCTTCTTTAGACATTCAAAAAATTCGTTTCAGTTCAGAGACACAGTAAACGGGAACCTATAATTTAAAAGAAAGCACGCACATGTATGCTTCAAGGCTTGCCTTTTGGGCCAGTTAACGGAAACTCTGAAAGGAAGCGTTGACCCGACCTTACACTTCCGAGAAATCTTGTTGACACCAACAAAATGCGGCGAGAAAAAACTGTTGCAACACCATAACCGCACGATTGTCCACTCATTGCTGGATTATATCTGCGTACAAAAATAATGCTCAACCACGTCGTATAACACAGAACACAATCGCAACACAAATCGAGCGCACCCATCTTTTCTTTTAATGGCGCGTGAACAGTCTGATTACGACGGGGGGGGGGGGGGGGGGGGGACGCGCAGAAAAAAAGCTTTCCTGTATTGTAAGCCGCATGTACCGAGCTCATAACTTGCAGATATCGGCTAGGTTGTCACAAGCTACTCCCTAGCTCGTGTCTGGGCAGCGCCTCTTATCTCATCCTGTCCGATATCGATTCTAACATGGAACAGCAAAGCCACTCGCGATAAGATGACAAGGCGCGGGCGTGCAGGTTAGATTGAACAGCAAAGCCGGCAATGCTAATCTCTGTTTTTTTTTTTTAATGAGCGAAACGCTTGCAATGGCAGCTGCAGACAACGCATGTATTTCGGCTTGGCCTTCCACTGCTCCCTGTGCAAATCGACTGGCATTGAACACCGCGGTTTTACGTCAGATTTTTCGGAGCACTGAAGCAATGTCTGGCAGCAGTTTTGCCGCAAATATCCGTTTTGGAGCAAGATGGCACCGGAAAAATTGATTAGGGCACGCCACCCCGCGCCAACAAACGCCGTGGTAATAGGTACGCAGTCAATGACAAGAAGCGCGTACAGTTGAGCTTGCCTTCTTCGTGACAGGTGCAGCGTGATGACTTCGGAGGGGTTGAGGTGATTCACCAGAGGAAACGTCCAATGAAGTCTCGAACCGTCCACGACTTGGGGCCTCAAACAAGACTCAAACCCACTGCACGAAACAACCACAAAAAATACATCGATAAGAATCCTGAATCGACGTTCAAGCAATCAACTAAGGCAATCGCAAAACGGCAATGCCGCCTCAAATTCACCTTACGAGCACGAGTCTGCGCGCCGAATGCGTGTTCACTTCTATTAAAACTTTGTGTACCTGCAACGCTGGGATATTTCCACATTAGTTTCCACTCCAAGACGACTGACATGCCTCATTAACTTCACGTTACATGTGCGAAGTGTTTTGAAAATAGAAAAGTGCAATCGGTCGGCTTCTAAGGGATTCACTATGACTTGTACAAAGCTAATTTGCTTACCTGTCATCTTTGGAGAAGACGAGAAACTTGGCCGAACTGTTTCGCCCTGTGTTGCTGCACCACAGAGCTGCGCAGGGCTGGTGACGCTCCTTCCCCCGCGGCCCCATATTTAGAATTCATTCGAATATATTTTATAATGCAGCGAAACTTTCAGCCCGCGGAGGCGTTTAGGCAACCCGCGCAGCCCTTCGCACGCCGGCTCGCTTACGCACGCACCGAACTGGCCCGCCGTGCGCGCCCACAGAAAGAAAAAAAAAATATTGGCGCCGGTGAGCTGTTGCGCATGCGTAAGGAGGCGCGGAAGCATGCACGGTGTGGAGAGAAAGAAACGCTGGGGGAAAGGGGAGGGCCACGCCGCAGCACCCTGCCGCTAGGATCGCCCCAATTTTGAAACCGAAACTAGCCAGAGTCGCCGACCAGTGACCCGGCCTCAGAGGGACCGGTTCGTCGCGATAGCGACGCATGCAAGAAACGCCAGTCGTTGGTGGAAATCTTCAATTATTGTCGTGAGCGAGCATGCTGTGTTTGCCCCCCACTTCCCCAGCCCCCCAATCTGGCCTTGAAACGCTCGTTTCCCCTGACGTGCCGACGCTACCACGGGCGACGCGAAAAGCAGTGCCGCGCAGCCAGTAGTAGGTGGAGCATGCTCGCCGGCTACTAAAAGCATGACGAACCGCCGAGCGGAACCCATGGCTGATCGGCTGATCAGCTGATAAACTGTGGGGGGCTACGATCTTATCAGCTTGTAGCACCCATAGTGCTTTGAGGCGCGAGGAAAGAGCGAAAGCTCCAGGCCTTTTTGCTTTCGAAACTCTATGTAGGCCCCCTTTAAAGATGACTGACGAGCCTCTTACATCCGTCATCCTTGTAC
This sequence comes from Haemaphysalis longicornis, assembly GCF_048455015.1. NCBI lineage: Eukaryota > Metazoa > Arthropoda > Arachnida > Ixodida > Ixodidae > Haemaphysalis > Haemaphysalis longicornis. The sequence goes on along the minus strand of NW_027526335.1, from coordinate 18,020,640 downwards.
TGTACAGTGTAGTGCGTGATGGCGCTGTTGCCGCTGTAAGGGGCCGTCCACTCCAGCTTCACACTCCTGCTGCTCGTCTCTGCGACTTTCAAATCTTGCGGAGAGTCTGGCGGCTCTGAAATCCCAAGTGCGCAACGAAGTTAGTTAAAAAATGCCGCAAAGGAACATTTTTGAACAGCTGGGCGAATCAAAAATACAGTATTTTAGTGCGCATGCATGCACGCATGCTAATTTTAAGGAATTCGTATTGTTCGTACCAGACGTTATCTTTGAACGCAAGTCACCCCCAAAGCGACTCAAGTGAGTTAAACTACACCAGGCTTTTCAGGGCTGCTCTAAAGGTAATTTAAATAGCCAACGTTCTTAGCAGCCAGCTAGCCTCCGTACGTGGAAATCAAATGCGACAGGCAAAGCTATCCAGGTTCATTACGAGATACAGCATTAGTGACAAATGGCAGCGACATGTAATAAATATTCAATCCTGCCTGTAAAGCGTGCTTTGTTACAATAATACAAACTTCGCCACAAAACCAACACTCTAGGGAAAATAACTGTAAAAAATTACGCCCATCTTCCCGCGAGGGAACCCTGATGTGATGCGACGCATCGGGGGGGGGGGGGGGGGTTCAATTGGCGGTTCCATTGGGTTGATTCTCTAAATCGCGTGAAACTTGTTGTGAACGCGTATGATGCATTTCCATCACATGCAAGTCAAGCACGGAGGTATCGTCAAGCAAAGTCAAGTCAAGGGCGAGAGCGAACGATTGACTGATCCGGCGCCGTGCGCTCCACCGCTTATATTCCCGCTTTTGAAAGGAGAGGAGCCGGGGGGAGAGTCGCGCGCATGCGCACGCTTGCGCGCCGGAGCAGACGCGCACGTAGGAGAAGCGCGCGCACACCAGCTGTTATGATAATGAGACGGAGCGAGAGCGCTGCGCACAGCTGTCGGAGAGAAGAACGGAGGAGAGTTGCACATGTGCAGTGAGCATGCGGACAGCGCCGCGACAACGACGCTGGAGGGACATACCCGCGAGCAAGAGATGCGTCGCATCTAAAACAGGTAACGTTGTGAGCATCTCCCCGCACGCACGCACGCACGCACGCACGCACAAGAACGGGCATCTGGTACCCAATTAACCCGTATACCACGTGAGTATGTGGCTATAGTGTATGTAGCTACCGTACTGACGCGACATATAGTTCTTTGGGTGGGAACCCTCGTTCACGTGATGCAGGAGCCAGTTCACTACTGTTTCGCCGCAAATATCGTAGGTCGGTGGCCCAGGAATATACGTGGTGCGACGCACAAACTGGTTTCACTGGTCGGTAAGCTGCGCTGCACAAACACCAGCGAAGGCTCACCGCTCTCTCCTAAATTTGGGAGCCGGCAGATTCTCCCTCCCGTCCCCTTCTTAGGGAAAGAACAGAGATTTTGGCGGCACAAAAACTCCGCTTTTCAACTAGTACTGACAACGACATGTTTGTGGGTTATTTGCCATGGCATGATTCCACCCACTATAGCAGTACTATAGTCCTTGCAGATAACATTAACCTAATTATTTGGGCTGCACGAGCTCTAGTAGCACTGCGATGCTCACGTGTGGTCAGCAGAACCCGGAGCCGCATTTCTTTACAATGGTCTCATATGCTTTGATCAGAAGTTACGTTCCCATAAAATATACAAACCCGAATGACGTGACAAAAATTACTCATTCGTTGTATTTATGTTGTCCGTATTTATTTAAACATATACTTCGTTAATAACTGTATTTTCGTTTCTACTCACGCTAGGTGCGGGAACCGAGAACGAAACCCTGCACCCGCCGCGGTGGCTCCGTGGCTAAGGCGTTGTGCTGCTGAGCACCAGGACGCAGATTCGAATCCCGGCCGCAGCGGCCGATTTTCTGACGGAGGTGAACAGCAAGAACGCCCGTGTGTGCGATATTTCGGCTCATGTTAAAGATACCCAAGTAATCAACATTAATCCGGAGCTCTCCACTACGGCGCGCCTCATCGGCTGCGTCGCGTCGACACGTTAAACCCTATACAATCAATCAATCGATCAATCGATCGATCAATCAATCAATCAATCAATCAATCAATCAATCAATCAATCAATCAATCAATCAATCAATCAATCAATCAATCAATCAGAACGACAGCCTTGAATGTTTCATCGACACATCTCCCGCACCACGTTGCCTGTGTGCAGAGTTCGCACTTGCTCACACGTGCATAAATTTTCAGACATTTTTGAGTGGCCAACCAAAATAAACAATAAAAAATAAAACACATTGAACCAACGCTTGGTGCCTACGCAGTAGCACACGCAGAGTGTCCTTAAGACAGGAAGCATACGGGCCGGAACTACACTCAAAACGGTGAAAGCCGAAGAAAAATAAACAAGTTTGATTGTGTTAGTTTCTGGAGTTCCTGCTCTCTACTTTAAAAGAGAAATGACTGTTTTCGTTTTTTTCAGCCGTCCCAGTCTTAGAATGCTCTCGGCATTTCGTTCGGCTAGCGTATGGAGTGAAGTCTGTTCACAGAAACTTGGCGCACAAAGTCCGATGAACGGCGCGAGTGATTGATGACTGAGTCAGTCGATGGGAAATAAATGTCCCCACCAGGAATGATAAATGTCGTAGCAGCCCCAGGCGGCATTCATCCTGTCTGTTTCTGCTCGAGTGCCTGCGCTTTGTAGCACTTGCTCTTACCATCCGAGTGCACTAAAAAAGCAAAATTAGGCATCGCTGTGAGTTCGACAGAACGTAGAGGTTGTTTGTTGTGGTTGTCGGGATACAGAATGCATCAATTGCCTTTTTTTTGTCTTCTGGCAAGAAAAGTTCACGTCCCAAAGTTCAGAAGATTCAGAGAAGGAGATGGCTTCCCATAGTTCTGGTCTAACTTCACAACCACTATATGAACATTGATACCCTACCTTCTTCGAGGGCGGTCTCAATTTTCACCTAATTGGTAGGATTGTTAGCAATTGTTCTTTAGCTACACTGTTGGCTATTTGAGACATTATGCGTAAAAAGAAGCGCACACGGAAACGAAATGACACGCATGAAAGCAGCGTCTGCTTATCATCGTGTTGTGTCTGCCTCGTTCCTTTGCTTCTTTGGGCTATTTTATTCCGTCTGAGTGTTTTTCTTCATTACATATACGAAGAACAATGACATACACATAAATACATCAAAAATGGAGGGGAGCTGAGTCATTACTGCCGCTGAATCGGTAGAGCGCCGGACGTGTTATTCAAACGTCGTGTGTCCTGATCCAACCCGGAGCTCAAAAAGTTTCACTACCAAAGTTTTGCTTCACAGTTCTGAAATTATTTTGTTTTTCAGGATGAAAACGAGACAAACTACTTTCCATACGCCCTGATTGACATTCTTGGCTGTTTGATTTTTTATTATGTCCACTCTACAAGCGTTTCATCGCAGTTGCCGTATTCGAGAGGGAAATAGGGAGAGAAAAAGCCAAAGGAACGCAGTCGAAACCGCTAAGCCGTGCTGAATTCTGGAAAGCCCATGTAGTCGCGTCGAGAAGGAAATTGTCCCTGTTCTCATGTGCGTTCCTAGCATATTAGTGCGCCTTGTGCCCTGACAATTTGATTGGTGGTAAGTTTCTAAAAAAATGAGTAGCTGTGTCGCCTGCAATCATAAAAGTTGCTTTTTATGTTTAAAAAAATAAACGGCATTACTTCGAATTAATGCTCAAAGTATACCTTAAATGCTCTGTTTCAACTTAATTGATTGTAACAGGGATGTTAGAACATTAAATCACGAACTTGTCGGGACTGATCATCAATTTGTCTAGAATATTATCGAAATTTCTCTTTGGTTGCTTAGCGCTGCCATCAAGCGGAGCACGAGTTAATACATGCGGCTTTCTCGTTAGCTAGGAACAGATGCGCTGGGTACCTTGGATTATCAGCTGGATGTTTGTGTCGTCCTGGCCGTAGTTGTTAGTTGCCACGCAGGTGAAGAGAGCGGAGTCGCGGCGATCCGTCTGGCGAATTATAACCTCGGACGTGATTCCAGTCGCCTGTACAGTCTCCACGAGCTCGTACCTAGAAAACAAGGGGAAAACAGCTTCCTTAAAAGCAGTGTTTTGATAAATTGTTCTTTTTCAGGTGGAAGATAAGTCCAGTGTTACTACTTATCTCAACTATATTACACCGGCTATGTCTAAAGTGACTTCTAGAACGCACGCCATTGCTCGTGCGTACATAAAGCGCGCGGTATGCTCTTTAGCAGGACTACCCCGCACGGCTATTTATTTCCTTGAATTACATGACAAAAAGGCCTTTTTTTCTTCAGTGCGCTTCATGCATTTAGCAGGGCCGTTTATGCTGCATTGCTTAGGACACAGGCAACATCTCACGTTGTGCCGGTGAGCTCGGTACGGTCTACAACACTCATTAGTATCCAGGCAATAGTATCGTGAAAATAGTGAGAAAAATTGTATCGAACTTGATTTTTAGTAGGTTGGGATTCTAATGCGTACTCGCTGTTGAGCTCTCTCTGTATGCTAAACGGACCTTGTGTGAACTTCTAAACACCAAGGGGCGCTGTCAGTCATGCTGATCACGCACAGCCGTTAGGTCGTTAAACGAGAAAAACGATTGGCAAATTATTTTTTTCGTTTAACGGTGGTGGCTTAGTGGTTACGACGTTACAGGGACAAGCAGTTTGAAAAAAAAATTGGGCTGTCGAGTTAATGGTATCAATTTTTACTTGTTTGCTGTGCACTGGCTTGAAATGCTTACCTCGGGTCCTGTTTCGGGTTGACTACTTGCTTGTCCTTCATCCACGAAACGCCCATAGGCTTGTCGCCGATTGCGTCGCACTTGAGTCTCGTGGTCTGTCCTTTCCTTACCATTTCAGCGGCGAACTTCGTCTTGAAGTGGGCAGCAACTGCACGCGCAGAAAGGGAAGGTGTGGCAGCCTCAGTGTGAAAACCGGTGAATCGATGAACAGAGGTCGCTAGGAATGCACACGTCGTCGCGTTACAAAGATGTTTTCATCACAGAGATCGAAGCTTTCACAAAACCCACTTGATTTGCGCCCTGATATTCTCAAACCAACCTAAAAAGCAACAAATATGATTTCTCTAGCGTATTCGGCTAAAAAGTATCATTCTCTGGTTAGCCTTCTTCTTAGGACTATTTCAGGCATTGCTTCAAGCACCAAGACTTCGGATTGCTTTACAAAAACAGCATGCAAACAACTGCTGTGCGGTAGATTTGTCTGAATAACTCCAAATATTTTCGACTGCCGCAATGCTACTTCTGGGGGAGAGCGAAAAAAAGAAGACCTCGTATCCGCTCATTTTGCTGCAAATCGCGTGGCGTCGAAAAACGATAGCCTTCTGCCACCTCAGCCTCTCTCTTTACCCCGCCCAGCTCTCATGCTCTTCCTCTCCCTTTCGATCCTCTCATAGCAAACACGAAGGTTTACTAAAGTCAATGCAATTTTTTCTGATGATGATGATGATGATGATTAGTGGCTCTCTCTTTGAATAGGGGCGTCGGTTGTTAGCAACGGACTTGCCTGTTTTACATCACTTTTATATTCCTTAAGAGCCAAATAAAGCTTCGCTTTAAAAAGTATGAAGGTCGCGCGACAAATACGCACTGTGGACGGCGACCTTGACAACCTTGCTGAGTCCCTGGCCGATCCCGTTGGTGGCCTGGCAGAGGAAGAAGCCCGCGTCCTCCTCCTTGGCGTCATTGATCGCCAACGAGCCGTTCTCGAAGACTTGGACGTGGGCGCTGCTCATCACGGGCTTGAAGTCGCGTGCCGCGTCACCTGCGATCGCGCACACGTGCATCCTGGCTATCGCGTGGCCAATGAGCGCCAATTTGAAGAGGCCAGTAACGAGAACAGGAACAGGAAGAAAATGACGAGGAAGAGGAAAGGAAATAACAAGAAAAACAATCTACATTTATTATAAGAAAAATGGCGGCCTGGACAAAAAGCTGTGACAAGGACAGCTTGACAAGGCCCCAATGCCATGGTTAACGACCGCGGATGCAGAGTGCCTGCCAGCGAACACGTGATGGATCGGTTGCCTTCATCACTAATGTATAAAAACAGCGAAAAAGAATATGTGTATTCCACAATGTGTACAATTTTGACAAATAGAACAAAAACCGAAGTTGCAATTCAAGCAAGGCATATAAAAAATGTAAAGTAAGCACAATTAACCGGAGGATAAAAAGAATAAAAATCAGATATAAGCATGAAACCTGTCCATGCATCCCCCCTCATCCCTGTAAGCTCCTTCATGCACAAATATATTATCCTCAGATACATCAATCAGTGCCAGCCACTTAATCACGAAGGCGGCGATGGAGCGAGTGTTGACACTTGCGCAATACCTTCAGCCTTTGTCCACCGTATTCTTGGCTTGGGAAAGCCGTCGGCTTCACAGTCGATGACAGCACTTTTGCCCTTGATGACCGATGTTTCCGCAGGCTCTATGATCCACTGCGGTGGCACTGGAAAAACAATAGACACGTTTTTCTTTTGCACTTACAAGCGGCTTGCTAATAGCGAAGAATAGTGCGCCTGCTGCACACAGCTCAAGTTGCATCGTTGATTCTCTGCATTAGAAGGCGGCGGCCAATTCCTTTCACTGGACATGTTCTCGTTTATTCAGGCGCGTGGGTATATCGCGGCATACCCAACCGGGCCTGCATTACGATGTTCTGCCGCATCAGCTACTCCACGCGTAGCGATGGCTCAGGGGCTACGTTTTCTCAAATTCAACCGCAACTTTCAATTTTTAACCAATTCTCTCTTGTAATGACGCGCTGTTTCTGGGTGTAAATTGATATATGTATCTACATTTAAGTTGTGAGCGGGCGCGTTAGCCCCCTTCATGCCCGATTCCTGGCCAATCCCTCGTGTGGGTATGTGCCATGAGACGAGTAGTATTAGTAGTAGTGGTTTTGTTTGTCAAAGGAAAAGAAATGAACTGGGGATTATTTTGAGCCCATCTGGGGGCTCACCGTCATACAACCCAGTCCGGGGAGTTGGGAATATAAAAGGGGGTGAATAGGATAGGGTAGAGAAAAAGTAGATGTGCAAAGAAAGAAAAGAGAAAATTGCGCCCACCTCCCCGCGATGGGAACCCTGTGTAGATGCGACGCATCGTGGGGTTAACTTGGTGTTTCCGTTGGATTGATTCTGAAATCACGTGAAACGTGTCGGGAACGCGTATGATTATTATGTTTTATTATTATTATTATGTTTTATTCGCCAATCTTGGTCAATCTCTCTAACTGGTATGCTTGGGGCTTCGCTGTCGCAACGATTTTTACTCCATCATAGTTGCTGTAAGTGGGAGCTTCTTTTCTTTTATTGCAAGTGTTAATCATTGCCCCATCATGCGTTGTATCAGTAGCTTCTTGACGTAGTTTGAATGAGTCAAGGATATAAGCGCGTTCGCAGCATTTGATTCTGTCTCGGTTTTGTGGCGCAGTGGGAAGAGCACCATGTACCTCGCGTTCCGCCCACAGGGTCGTGGGATCGAAAGCGGGCGCCGCTAACTATTTTTTTAAGTGCGAATGCACTTTATAAGCGACCCTGAATTCCGGCGACCGCCGTCCGTCCACATAGCAACAGCTGCGGGTGCGCGCGCTCCTCGTCTTCCTTGGCAACGGGGGGAGATGGGCGCGCGCTGCCTGGCCGCTGACATGACACATACCCACGTGGGGTATTGGCCAGGAATCTCCTCGTCTTCCTTGGCAACGGGGGGAGATGGGAACGCGCTGCCTGGCCGCTGACATGGCACATACCCACGTGGGGGATTGGCCAGGAATCGGGCGTGAGAAGGGCTCTCCTCGTCTTCCTTGGCAACGGGGGGAGATGGGCGCGCGCTGCCTGGCCGCTGACATGGCACATACCCACATGGGGTATTGGCCAGGAATCGGGCGTGAGAAGGGCTAATGCACCCGCTTAAAGGAGTACTGACACGAAATTTCAAAGCTGAGATCCGCTCTAGCAATCAAGTACAACGACAACACAAATAGGTGTCTGTGCATGGGACATACCCACGTGGGGGATTGGCCAGGAATCGGGCGTGAGAAGGGCTAATGCACCCGCTTAAAGGAGTACTGACACGAAATTTCAAAGCTGAGATCCGCTCTAGCAATCAAGTACAACGACAACACAAATAGGTACGCCACGTGACGTCGCGCGCTCTCGCCTTCTCTCCCCTTCGCTCGCCTGCTGTCGCGCGCTCTTCGGCGCGCCACGCGGAAGTTCAGTCGAGCGGGGTGTGTGAATCCCCACTTGATCACGCGGGGTGTTAAATGCAACTAACGGGCGAATGCCAACACAGTTCAACATAACTCCCCCTCATAGCATCACCCGTGCATTCGCACTTCCCCATGCTCCCCTTCGGGGAAATGCGGGTGAATTTTTTTATAGTGTAGGGGGAGGGGTGTGGACGGACAACGCCGTATGGGGGGACAAGGCGAGTGAATGAGATGCAGTCGCATCTAAAAAGTTCGTCGTGGGCTGCGGACGTGTTTTTCGTTCACTCCTGCGCGCCCGGGGCGGTTTCGCGATTATGCTGGCCACGCGTCACGGGCCATGGGGGATTCTTTCGGGCGGCGGGCGCTCTGCTGTGTGGGGCCGTCGAGCGCCTGCTCCCGCTCGCCAGTACCCGCTCGTCTGCCTGGATTTTCACCCGGCAAGCTCCCCTCACTTCAGACCGCCGCGGACAGCCCCTCGCAGTACAGCCTCGCCTCTACGCTTAACCGCTCCCGTCGAGAAGTTCTCCCGGATGCAGCATGACGCCAGGACCTGTGTTTGTGATGTGTTTGTGCGCGGTGGCCCCAGTGACAGTGGAAACTTCTCTTTCTGCCGCGGTGCCATGAGACGAGGAACGACAACAACAACTCAGCGGCTGGGACGTTGCGCTGCTGATTCCAAGGACGCGGATTTGATCTCGGCTGTGGTGGCTTCTTTTCAAATGGAGGCGAATAAGCGAAAACGCCCATGTGTCGAGATTTCATCGGATGTGAAAGGTCCCCAGGTGGCCAAAATTAATCCGGAGCCACCCTCTACGGAACGCATCATTGCCCAGGTGTAGCTTCGGTGCGTTAAACCCTGCATTTTTTTTGCAAACACCAACCGCACCACACCTCACGAATGCAACTACCTGTAACCTTATGAAAATGATGTTTAAAAAAAAAATCAAAGCCACTTTTTTAAGAGGCTGTCTTACGAAATTTGAATGATAGTCAGCGCCTAAAATCCAAGCTGCTCCGACCGTGTCGCAATGGCGCAATCGAATAGACGTCGGCTTCATAAGAGAGTGACCGAGGTTCGATTCCGACCGAGGCAAGCGTGTTTTTCTTTTGAGGCGCTTGGTGTCCCTTTGTGGAAACCCATCTTCATGTGCCCTCCCAAAGTGTAAGTCTGGCTTTCCTGCAGTGCGTTTGGGCGTAGCATTGCCATCAGTGCGGCATAAAGTGCTTGGCTTCACAACTCCACTAGGCGTTGACTCCAGCTCACACGCAGGAGACTCACCGTGTATGACCATGACCGCCGAGTGGCTGGCGCTGCCGGCGTCGTTCTGGGCGACGCAGGTGTAGTTGCCGCGGTACTCGAGACGCAGCGCCTTGAAGAGCAGCGTGGACGTGAAGCCGGACACGGTGTTCACGAGTATGCCAGCCGTGGCCGGGTTGGAGGGGCCCACGGGCTCGCCGTCCTTGGTCCAGCTGATGTTGATGGGCAGGTCCCCGCTGATCACGGCGCACATCACCGACGCCCGCTGGCCCTCGCGCAGGGACGCCGGGTAGATGAACTAGAGCACTGCACGGGCCGGAATTTCTAGGCCCGGCCCGACCCGGCCCGGTAGAGACACGGCCCGGGCCCGGACCGGGCCCGACAAGTTTTTAAAACGGGAGCCCGAGCCCGGCCCGAGCCCGACAAATTTTTAAAATGTGAGCCCGAGCCCGGCCCGAGCCCGACAAAAATTTATAATATCAGCCCGAGCCCGACCCGAGTCCGGTAGAATTTAAATGAAATAAGTCGGTGCCCGCCAGACTTTCTAAGTATCAGCCCGAGTCCAAAAGGCTATAAACATGAGCCCGAAAACATTTGCTGTTTTTAACCTAAAAGTGTAAGCATAAAGCGACTACATAAAGCAATGAATGGGAAATACTGTGACCACAATAATATAATTAGGATTTTGTTAGTGTTGACTCAACAGACTAAGTTTACGTACATTCACTGCTGGAATATTTGACAGCATTTTGCTTTTACTATCTGTTGCTAAAGGAACTCGGAGATTGAGCCACGGGTTCAATTCGGGTCCATACACGAACGCGCCTGATATTTGAGCAGATGACGTGTCCGCTTTCATGACTTCATTTCTGTCTTTCCCTTCAGTGATGAAGGCAGCATTATTTTGTCTGCGTTTGTTTTCTTTTCTGCTTTGAATCATGGTTTTAAAACTTTTTATGCGAAACATTGGCTCTGCTTCGAAAATTGGTCCCCGAAACTATGCACGGTTGTGACTAACGCCCATACGAAAACATGTGGGCGTCCGGCGTTCCTACTTTCGGCAAAAAAATGGGGATGTGCGGACCTTGAAGGCAGCAGCTGATGGCAACAAATCTTGTCTGCCTTGCCTCGGCATTTTTGGGTGACAGCTTGCTTTCCGAAGTGGAGGAACCGCTTCAGTAGGGTTTGGTTTCGCCCTCCACGGACCCGTAGCATCCCGACGACGCTGCGGCCGCGCATGTGCGCTGTGACTGACCCATTTATTTTGTTCGACGACGACTTCGAGCCAGCCCGCCACCACCGGGGGTAGGGGTTCCGGCAACCGTTCGAGACAAAGCGACGACGCGGGCCGCACGACCCTTTGTGGAACTTCTGTGAGGCGGACCCCGGCGACGGAATCTTTACGGCTCCCAGCCTCAGGGGATGTGTTTGTGTTGTTTTGTGAATGACTGCTTCTCCCCGTGTCTCCTCTCGCGTGCCTATTCCACCAACCCCCATCCTGTACACAGTAGTGTATTCGACATGTGCACTCAAAATAAAGAGCTGTACTCCCATTCTTCCGTCTCCCGCTTCTCGTGGAGGCCCAGGCGCTTGGAATGCAGGGCCACGCGTCGTGACCGTGGAGCCGCTTGCTACCACGGAGGTGGCAACAGTAGACAGTGCGAAGTCTATGTCGCCTTTGTTCTGTTTGTTTTATTTCAAAAAGCATGTTGTATTGTGTGTCTGGAGTGCCCTCGTCTGGCCTGCTCTCTCCCACTATGCTGCCCAGACCGCCCGTTTTATAATTGATGTGAAGGCTTTCTGAGCGGAATCGTCTATTTATCATGTTTTTTAACGGCGCCATGGTGACATTGCACTTCGCTTTTTTTTCTTTTCACTTAAACTCAAATATCAATGGGAAAACTTCTTGCTATCAACAATTTAGAATTAGGGTCACACCACTGCCGTGCCTCAGGCACTGCTCGGGCCGGCTCGGACCAACAAGGCCCGAAACATTTTTCGTTCAAGCCCGAGCCCGGCCCGGGCCCGAGAAAATGTGTGCTACCCGGCCCGAGCCCGGCCCGCGGGCCGGGCCGGGCTCGGGCTTTCGGGACGGCCCGGGCCCGTGCAGTGCACTAAGATGAACGGCTCGATGGCCGGCCTCACTGCAAAAGAGAAGTTAAAGGGACTATCAAGACAAAGCCCAACCTTGTTTATTTTGAAAGAATTACCCTTTGGTAGCTCACGCACTTCCATCCCAGCCACAAAAGAAATGTTTTGAAACCGAAAATACGCCAGAAATGTAAAAAACAAAAAAAAAACTTTTAAATTTCGCGTTGCAGTGACATAACATGGGCATGAGCGCCATATGAGGGGCGAAGCCCCTTAGGGACTGGGGCTGTCGGCGTCTCATGTCGGCGTAGTAAACGTCGTCTCATGTAGTCACGGTACTAAAACCGCGGGAAGCTCGTTTACGCTTCGCGGTAGAGAGCGTCGTGCTTCAAAGACAAGAGACTTTTACAGCAATGCGGTATACCTCTACCCCCCCCCCCCCCCCCCCCAAACGATTTCATATCATGGGACACTTGGCTGGCTCCCCCGCCCGGAAGAGACGTTCGGGCTGCCCAGGAGGCTCTCTGCCTTCATATCCAGAAGATTTCTAAGGACATTCTGGACTACTATGAAGACAGCAACGCCTCTAGATCCATCGTTTAGCTGACCTGGACTTAGGTCGGTGACTGGGCAATAAATATTTTCTCTCTCTCTCTCTCTCTCTCCGTTGGCAAAAACACCAAGGCGCCAAGAATACGCTTATATACTGCATGCTTGGCCCCTCCCCAGGTTTCACGTTAGTGGAGGTGACCCTGGATTTTTATGGGAAAGTATTAATTGTTATCGTTGTGTTAATGACATGTTAGCATTCAGGTGATACGCTCAAACGGAACTAGAGGCCCACTACAATCGCCCAGTCATTGTCCAATTGTCATTGACCTTGACGATGGCTTGGGCCGGCCTTCGCCAATCGCACAAAAAAAATTCTGTGACGTCATATAGAAATCACCTAAAAGTGGATGGGTCACTGCTTCGTACGCTAATATCTCTATTATCTGATTGAAGTTTGCGATAAATTTGGAATAATTTTTATTGGGTCAAAGCAGTGTTTTTCAGGAACATTACTTGAATTTTGTCTTTATTACCTCTTCAGTGGCATGGCAGAACTGGGAATGCATCGCGTTGGCCATTTCGCATCAACCACTTTTCGTTATTCGGAACGGGTGGCAATGGTCGACGAAAATGCCTCGTGCCATCGACTTTACTAGCCCAAGCGGTAGAAACTCGAAATAGGAACACTCCTAGAAGGCTACAGCCAGTGTAGTAGAATGCCTTAATTTTACTACAGGATTAATGCTTGCAACGCAATCAGGTAAATATTCGCTCTAAGACTAGAAAAAAATATATGTCGTACATTTTGGTGGTACCTGCCGGCAGTAACGGTCGAGCGGAAAAATCGTTGCCTGAAACGTACGCCCTTGTTATTGTTCAGTAATGTCGGAGCGTGTCTTCATGCAAGCAAAACAAATAAAAACAAGAAAGCCAAACACCGTGAATGTCCGTAGAAGTGAGGAGGTTTACCTAAACTCATGTTTGTTTCATTTTTCCTTTGTTTTCTTTCTTGCGTAACGCGTGTCAGCGTCACTGGTCCTTCACCAGAATTTCATGCTCGTAAGGCCGGACAATATCCGCTTTGGGAAACTGGCAAAGCTCGGAGCAGACGCCAACTATCTCTGCCTGATTTGAGTCAGCAGGTCAGTACGAATTCTGGCGCCTGGCACACTTAGGGATATCGCAAATTGATCTCGTTTGTTGCGGTGACTTTTTTTACAGATAACTCTAGAAAAGGCAGTGACAAATTTCAGCTGAACAGTGCTTTTTTATGTATCAGACGATGAAACCTGGATGATGGTCGACGATAAAAAGTGTAACTGTTCGCAAGGCCCATTTACAATGGGGTCGCTCTAAAAGTAACGTTATAATGCAGTTGCACTGCGTTGCATGGCGAGGAATTTTGTGAGTAATTGTCGGCAGGCGGCAGCACCTTTGACGGTGATGTAGACGGTGCTCTGGGCGCTGTGGCCGTCCTTGTCCTTGGCGATGCACGTGTACGGCCCTTCGTCCGTGGCTCGCTCCATGTGGTGCACTTCGAGGGAACCGTTGTCGTGCACTTTCTGCCGGTGGTTGTAGGGCAGCCGGACACCCGCTGCGTGCGCAAAAGGCGGAAGGAAAACTGGTTCACAACTCGCGTCACGTTTTAGCTTCACACGACGATATTCAGTCACCTAATATTGCGCACAGGGGATACCGTTGAATTGGACGAAATGGGTTATAACCAAGCGAATCAATGCTTTCGGGCCTGGATTTCTATTTAAAGTTGTGTTATTTCAGCGGAAAGAAATGTGACCCTCCCACCGGTAACGGATGCTCCCTGGTGCGCTCAAACGAAGTCAGCACATTCGCTTTCGCCCAGTGTTCACACCTGGGCTGCTGGTTGTGAAGCTCGGCATTAAATTCCTGTGGATAAGTTTGTGCATCTGTCGACTCGCTGCCGCCAGCGGAAGCATTACAAACACAACGGTAACCTAACAAAATATATCTGCTATTTTAAAATTATGCTACTATTTCTCACCACAGAATTTTTTATTTTACTGTAAATGATGGTTTTTGTCAAGTTTTTGTTGCCGTAATTTTGAATATTCAGCAATTTTGAATATTTAGAACCGGTGGGAACGTCGGCAGAGACCGCTGCAAAGCACATAGCATGTGGTTTCTTGACCCCAGCAAGATGGCCGCCGCCGGCGTCAGCGGAGCCCGTTGGTTGGTATAGGCGACTTCCACTACAGCAATTTTTTTTAACCTCCTTGGTGTTTTCACTGGTCGTATCGTGTTTCTACTATTCGCGTTTGTATTTTTAAGTTGCGATCGGAGAGACAATAACTAAAAACAACGGTGAGTGAAAATACCCGGAATTCTTCCTTTCTCAAAAAGCTAGTTTATGACTTGGGAATACAGCTATCGGCCGTTGTTGTTTTCAGATTCAGAGCCCTAACCACAGTTGCAATACCGCTCAACATTATCAGCAATGGAGCGCATATGATTTTGTCTTTTACTTACCTCGCTCCCAGTTGATAGATTCGAGAGGGTATCCGGCCACAGGACATCTTATGTTCAGGGCTTCTCCGGCCACGACCGTCAGATTGCGCATGTTCCGGACGACAGGTCGACCTGTTGAAATGTTCGGAAGCGAAATCCCGAGACTCTTGGTGAAGTAACGCCGCATCAAAATATAATAAAAGTGCTCCGAAAAATAAGCAAAAAAATCTCTTTGGACCACAGTTCTCGGCAATCACCGGTCACATTAATTTGTGAACGTTCTCGTACTACACCCTATTTTGCGCTGCTGATGCGGGGCCGGTAATCCGGTTAAGTTGTTATTCTAAACACCAACGCACTCGGACAGCGTTTATACACTCCGCAGATTTGCCTGCTAGGCGAACGCGGAAACAATATGATACAACTAACAGAACTTTGAAACATATTAGTTAATTTTACTTCACTTTATTTTATTTTTCAAGGGGTTCTTGTAAACTGAAACACCGGATGACCGTGAATTTATCCTGTAAGTGAAAACAACTTATTCTATTAAAAAAAAAAGAAACCTCGAATAGGCAGAACCCTTTCCTGTTTTTCAGTGTTATTTTTTTCGTCGATGGTTCCAAATTCAAACATTTCTTTTAATAGCGAAGCTGTGCTTAGTCGAGGCTTTCATGGGACGATATGTGGTAACGCGGTCACGGAGACGTGCAGAAAGCATAAACCTAGCGAGGAGGAGAGCAAGCACGTTAAAAGAATGCTTGAACGAGACGCTTACATCGGCGAAACTTTTCTAAACTACCAAGTCTGGCGGAAATATTTATACTTGTCAACATTGGCGAGCAAAAAGAAAACATTAAGCACCTTCGAGGAAGGACATCAATACATAAGTGATATTTGCATTGTACTTTTAATTAAAAATATGCATGGCTGCCTGATTTTTGCGATAGCAAACAAAAAATACGCCGTGAAAAAGCAAACAGCGCTCTTGGCGCGCCGTTGTGGTAGTTTTTACAAGTTCAAAAGTAACAAGAGCTTCCAGTAACAAAGGCCCGAGCAGTGGAACACGGCAAAAATGAACTGTCGCGAATGAGAATCGATCTGCTGGCTTTCGCTTTCTATGAAGTTTAGCCTTGCGATTAGGGAATGCGAGACAGCTTTGATGTTAACTTCAGCGCTCACGACGTTAAGTCGGTGAAGCAGGGATAATTGTTATAGAAAGAAAATTGAAATAGTTCTTTTTCTTTAAGCGAACAAACATTTTTGTTACAAAATCAAAACTCTGGTGCCTGCTACACCGACGCTCTTTGGCGAAATATCCCCTCTCTTTTATTTCTAATTTCCCGCAAACCAACTTTAACGGATCGCTGCAACCGATGGCCGACGGCCTCCCTGGCGTACCGGGCACGTTGATGCGCGCCGCGTGGTGGAGGCTGCCGACGCCGTTGTTGGCCGTGCAGCGGTACTCGCCGCCGTCCTCGACCTGTACGAGCGAGAAGTTGAGGTAGCTGACGACGACGCCGAACTGCGTGACGTAGTCGCCGAAGCGCACGCGGTGCGTCTCCGGCACGGGCGCCTCATCCAGCGACCACGTGATCTGCGGCAGCGGGTTCCCGGACGCCGAGCACTTGAGCGACAGCCGCGTGCCGGCCTGCACCGTCTCTGCGCCGAAGGTCTCCTGGAACTGGGGCAGGTCCTCTGCGACGGGGAAGAGGATCATCACACGGGGGCACTTGCGAGGGGAGAGGAGTAGAATCGGCTCGTAACACAGGCACGTCACTGCACCTCGGGTGCACGTGTTGGCCGAATGAAATGCTCACCCGCCAGTGCCAGCTCGAAGCTGGCCTGCACGGAGTCGACGTCGTTGTGCACGAAGCACTGGTACATGCCCCGGTCCTCCTTGCGCACCGAGCGGATGTCCAGGGCGTCTGCCGAGAGCAGCGCCAGCCTCTCCTCGCCCAGGGCTAGCGTGCGCTGGTTGAAGCGCCACGTGACGCCCGACACCGGGTGACCCGACACCGAGCAGCGGATCGTCACCGACTGGCCCACGCGGACCTGCTGCCGCGCCGGCTGGATGTGCGCGCCGAGGGGCTCTGCATTGTTTTTACGGCACGCGTCAGCACAGCAGCAACAGCGGCATCATCGACGTTGCTCGGAGTGCGTAACGCGGTACACAGTGGGTACGCGTTGTACTACTAAAAAAATACCCGCGAGTCTGCTTGCTCACCATGCACAGATGAGGCCAAGCACTGCGATGAAAGCGGTAAAATAGGCCAATTACGATATCCGGCATATGATTTGACTCGAAAAATGTGGTCTGCGCTGACGTCATGTAATGCAAGCATGGCGATTTAGACAGCGCGATGAGCACAGCGCAGATCCAATATCTGAGTCAAATCTTAAGTATGTTCTCTTCGTCTTCATTTGCAAAAATTCTCTCCCACTGAGGCAGCGAACGGCAATTTCCGGCGAATTAAGGCAAAGTAGATCTACGGACACTTTTTTAGAATGCAGTGGCTCCTGCAGTCTGGACGAACAAGCTTACAGAAGGCGTGAAAAAGATAACAAAACCTACTACCGCACTACCCACCCCATGAACTTTTCGGCGGCTGCATTTGTCAAGACAGCCCACCTCACAAGACCCTCTGTAACGAGAAAGCAGGGCTTATAAAGAAACTTTAACTGAGTTGAGGAATAAGTTTAATTGTCATTCGCACCATCGAGATGGTATTGGGTATTGTGGGTATTATTTAAACGATATTGGTGGCCGGAGAAAGCTGCGATGCATTGCTAGAAAAACGATGGAGAAGCAATTGTCCGGGTGCGTCTTTTGAAAACAAGTTCTTCCGAAAATATCGGCCGAACAAGTCAACAAATGCGTGTAAAAATTTCTTTTACGCAAGGAGAGGGTACAGCTGCGAGTGGAAGTCATAACCGTCGAAGACAGATGAGTAGCCCCGCATAAGCTATCCTCTACATGCTTCAACAACCAAGCGCATTAATTTGCGAAGGAAAAGGGGCTGATTGCAAGCCAGCCCGATCACATACCTACCATGTACGAACGCTACCGTAGGTGCCTAATGCCGCCTTGTACCGTGGCTATAATCGGCGACAAGTTAAGGACGGCAACGGAAGTTGCCGCTGTGCCTCATCACGGCGCAAGTAGTGCATTACTGGGAGTATTTTGAGCATGGCGCGAGCCTCTTCTATGATTTATTGGACTTAATATGCTTCTTAGCTACGGCAGCGACGTCAAACAAGCTACGCGAGAAAAGGCAGACGATGTCACGCATTCATATCGATCTCCTTTCAAAACGAGTGCGCCCTTTGATACTTTCATACCGTACATGAGGTATTGGCGTTCTTAACTTGTTCCCGAGTATAATGTCCTTTTTCGCGTCCTTCACCAAAGGTCAAACGCACCCCTTACCAGTGACGACGAGCTCAGTGGTGACGCGGTCTTCTCCGGCACTGTTGTTGGCCACGCAGGTGAATTTTCCCGAGTCGCCGACGGCCGCCTTTCGCACAAAGAGGACGCCGTCGACGAGTGAGGTTCGCTGGTCTAGGAAGACGAGGCCGCCGTCCTCGCGGTACCAGCGGTACTGAGGCGGCGGAGAGCCGTGCGCTGCGCATGGCAGCGACACTGCGTCTCCGACCGAGGCGGTGATCTTCTGTCGAGAGTGGACGATCCGCGGTGGGACGCCCGTGTGCGTTTCTGTGCGGAAACAGAACAACGAGCGACAGTGAGGCTAACGTCTACAAGACGACACAGCACCGGGAGTGAGCAAGCGAGAAAGTCGTCGAGTCGACGATCCATCAATCGCGTACTAATCGACCTACTTACTGACCATTGAATGAATGAATGAATGAATGAATGAATGAATGAATGAATGAATGAATGAATCGGTCACTTTAGCGCGTAGCCGTGGGTTCTTTGCGTATATCGATGAGTAACAATGCCGGTACGTTTCAAATGGTGAATCAACAACAAAAGATTACTTCGCTATGGCGAGATAAAGAAATATTTTAGAAGTGTAATTTCAAACTTATTAGTGAAAACCTCGAAAAACCAATCTGGGGATACCAAAGGGCGAGTAACCTGGGATATCGGAGAGCGAATAACCTGCCTTATTCAAAAGCTTGGGTAGAAACTACGAACGACTCTTAATGTGGTTTAGCGTGACAAGTAATTGGCGAGAAACATTTATTTATTTAGAGTTTTAATTTGAAGGGTTTCAGGATTTCAGATGTTATAGCTGGCAAAATTAAGGTAAAGTTCTAAGATAATATTTTGCCAAATATTAGTTTTTAAGTGAAATACGGCATCCCTAACGTGCAAATTAGGGGAAATATTTTTTTTTCAGTTTTGTTGCATTGAGATTACCAAATGTAATAAAGAACAATGCTTATATAAAACCACACAAGAGACCCTGAGAACAATTTTAATGCCACAAAAACTTTCCAACAGGGGCAGGCACATATGTTCATTTAAATATACGTCCTTCAACTTACTACAGTAGGCGTTAAAGCGTGTTGTAAGAAGCGCGCGCACATTTAACAGGGGCCTCGTGTATGCACAAGCGTTAACGGCTAATTTTTCTGCCTTGCCAGCTTACAGAGCCGTTAAAGAGTCCACACGGGCGACGAAGCCCTACACATCACTTCGGGGTGCTTTGAAGGCTTTATTTAGACAATCTAAGCACGGGGGGCAGGCAGGGCATCCATTAATCTTGAGTAATTGAGCGTATATGAGGAGACAGGGGCTGGTCAGTAACCCCCGCCATGCGCCGAGAACGAGAGAAAATAAATGAAATACGACGTGCGGTTTCAAAAGTTGCCCGAAAAGCGCAACTTAAACCGCAGTAAGGTATGCCAGGTTGAACAAAACCATGACGTAGGGATAAAACTGCGAAAATTGGAGCAGTGTTGTACGGGTATAGAAATGCAAGGGAGATCTAAGAGGGACAAGAGAAACTAGCCTTATACTGTTCTTTGGTGAATGCAGAGCTTTGAAATCCAGGATGGGGCCAAGAATTGTTAACGATTCCGACACTTTCTCGAAAAAGTGTGAAAGTATCGCCACTCTTTACTATTACCATTATAACTGCAAGTAAAATTGGAATAGTAAAGAACAGCGGAAAAGGGAGAGATAATAAGTTTGTTGGTGGTGGCTATGTAAGCGTAATCGTGTCTGGATAAGGCGAGAAAACAAAAATAACAAAAATAACGAAAATTGAAACGGCGTGACATGATGCCCACAAAATTCCCACTCCTCCACTCGCAGCATCGATATAAAATTTCTCGCAAAGCGTCGTCCGGACCTGCGCCTTGCAGGAACCAAAAGAGTTTTGATGGCCTGCACAGCCTGGCCTGGACTCGACCATGAACAACGTAAAAACGTTGCCATGAACCTAAAACAGCCTCAGCTCAATCCCTACATCGTACAGCCTACACAGAGATGAAGTGTCTGTCTGGGCACCGTGAACTTGGAGCATACATAGATAACTTGGCCGGTCGATGCCTTCGCGTATGTCGCATCTGCACCAAGTGGCGAATTTTTGAACAGGAAATGCCTTGTGAACGTCACCTTTTACCGCAATCACCTTAAGATGGCTTCCTCACGCGTGCTAAGTCCCCGTCGCTTCCTGAAGATGCATTCGGGCTAAGTTTAGCACACAGGCGCATACTGGTGCTTCGCGTAACCCAAATAAGCAGGTACGTTTTCTAGGCAATCAAGGGTCTGCAGGTTGCAGAGCTTGAGATGAGAGGCTGTGGAACGGTGATGCCGCTTTGTAAGCTGCGACACTGCCGGCGACTCCGTAGTGTGCAGGAAGCCACTGCGATTTCACGCTGTGCGCATTCGTATTTCTTACAGGTGAAGAACACTTATTTACCAGGACATCTGTTCTTTTCGTAGCTATGATAAGCACTCTTCTGCTGACCGGAAATTGTAAGGACAGCCCATTTATCCGCTTGCTGCTTTAAAATAGTGAAAAGTACCGCGTAATAAAGCCAGCTGAGTAGCCACGGAGAAGCCTTCTAGCGCGGTGTGCAGATGGCAGCCGACGACGATAGGATCCGGAGGTCCATATCGCCGACGACTGAGCCGTCACGGAGCCATCCGCGTGTGCATTAATACGGGCTCTATAGTTGTTACTAATCAGCTCCAAGGCAAAGAACTTAGAAGCCCTAATCATGACTGACTGACGCCACATCGTTCTCCTCTTCCGCTCTTCCCCTCCACTACTACAGCCATGCGGCCTCCCTCGTCTTAATAAATGTTATTTTATTCGGTTTAAAGCTCGCGGCCGGTGTATACGCCTTCCGCTTAGAGCATCATTGGCGGGAACGGCCAGGGAGGGTGAGGAGAGGAGGCTGGGACTTGGTAAGTACAGGCAGTTCCTACTGCCTTTTGAAGACATATACGGCATCTAGAGGATGCCCAGGACTTCTAGCCACAGCGGGCTGCCACGTACGAAACAGTTCCACTGTCTGGAAAGCAAGGGGTGATACACTCTCTGCTATGGCTCCCACTGTAGATGTAGTCTTCGGAAAAGTAAGAGAGATCCGTTGATCTTGGCCCGGAGTCCTTCAAGGACCCTTTCGGTGTTCTTTAGCAAATCGTAATTTTTCGTGTCCGCAGTTGAAAATACGAAGAAATTGCCCAGAGCGCACGTGGGCGTGGGCCTTAAGGCGACCGCCCGGTAGTTAACAAAACCAAGAAAATGCCTAACGCTCGTGTGTGCGTGCCTCGCGATAAGCGCACAGCGTCCCCGGCGCACGTTTGCAGGCCAAGCATACCCGCTTAGGAAGATTGGCAAACAAAAAATATAGCGTTCGCAGTAATAGTGACAGCACTTGCTCGGAACGAGAAAGACTCCAGCGTTCGCCGTAATCGTGGCAACACTTGCTCGGAACGAGAAAGAGTGTGCGGTATCCGTGACAGATGGTGGCCGAAGGTGACTCCGGTGGTTGAATGTGACGCCCAGAAACAATAAGAGGGCGTTTAGTCACAATTATGTGTGATAAAACCGAACGGGCTCTTCATGCGGGCCGATTGAATTCGTGAGATTTCGAAGTGATCTGAGTATTTCTAGAAACTCGCCTAAGTGATGACATATTCCAAATATTTTTTCGACTTCAAAATTTTGAAGAACAATGTTTTTCAGAAAAATCAGAGTCATTTTTTATTGGTGGGTGTTTTTCTGCTTTATCACTTTTCAACGAAGACACGGAACCACCATGGTCATACAATACAAGGTTCAAGTGAGAACCTTGGCGTGGGTTTAATTAAGGCGGGCAGTTTTGTACGATTTCGGAATAATTGAGGTCCGGCGTAACTTCTCGACATGCTCGCCCACGTAGCGGTTTTTGCATGTTTCCTCAATAGGAAATGCCATAAATGTGGTTGTAAACATAACCCACGACACCGTAGAAAAAGGCCTAGAGCCGAAAGACAAAGATATTTCCCCAGAGATCCCGATGAAACCTGCACTTCCAGCCCCGAAGAGAGGGAAAGTTGATTGGGTTGTCTTTTGCTTTCACGACATGAGTGATTAGCTTGCCGTGCTGTAGTGACACAAGTGTCACTGCTTGCAACGCGATTACTATTTCATGCATGAGCGTGGGCTGTGGCTTCTGCCGCTGAGCACAGCTGCGTGTGTCGATCCTCTCCTGTGGCTCTCTTAGCCGAGCGTGCTGCACGATATTGCGAGAACACTGGCGAGAGGGATTAGCAGAAACGACACAGAACGGCCTACCGCGCGTCTCTTCGCACGCAATGCGTAGTAAATGTATACGAATAACTATAAAAGTGCTCACACCTGCCCGAGTGCCTTTTCTAGTAAACGCAGGGCTGGGGAGGTCATGTTAACCCTCTTGGCTTATATTTTGCTCTTTCTGCATTGTACACATGTGCCCATCTTGTTATGGATCTAGATTTCCGGTTATTTTATGTTTTGTGTGGTGATTTTCATTTTTTTTTTCATCGCCGAATAAATTTTGGAGGTGAGTTCGCCACGCGTAGCCTTTGAAAGCACGCAATTTCTTCGTTTACGTAGAGGTAGCAGAGGGGCTAAGTACGTCAAGTTGCGCTCTTTGGACAGGTGTGCGGACGGCCATGCGCTGACTTGACGCCAAAGTTTTAGCGGTTAGAAAGGCAGAATAAAGCGGCTTTCCGGCTTTACTCTTTACCAGTTGGCGCTGCGCCTGGAGAACGTTGTTTGTCTCATTATTGACGTTGTGCATTGCACTTTGGGGAGGAACTAGGAAAATAACATCTATCTCTTCGTAGTGAAGTCAATCGCAATAAGTACAGTAAAAGTCGCCTCCTGGGGATATTTTGCAAACAGTGTGTAATGCGGTTTTGCTTTGAAATAGAACGTGTCTCCAACTGCACAGTATCGTTACACAATGCTGGAAGTATCACGCGGGGTTTCGGTAGTCAAATCTTTCGTTGTCAGATAAAGTGGTGTTCTATCCAAATGCGTACAAACATCGGGAGTGAGATGGACAGCTGGTTCATCATCCCTTCCCTAAAGGCGCTGACCTATATATAGTCTTTGGTAAGTCTCACAGTGATCGAAAAACAGAGCATAACGTGATGGATCTTCAGTCAGCACCCTTCTTCATAGCAGCCTGATGCAAGGCTAACAGGAGAGATGGCGTGGAGCGACAAAAGGAGTGTGACTGCTCATCGATGGATTGATTGTGGGGTTTAACGCGCCGGCGCAACGCAGGCGATGAGGCGCACCGTAGTGGAGGGCTCCGAATTAATTTTGACCGCCTGGGGATCTTTAACGTGCGCCGAAATCTCGTACACACGGGCGTTTTTGCCCTTCGCCTCCATCAGAGAAGTGGCCGCCGCGGTGTGACTGCTCATCACTCCGCGTCTTCCATTGTCTTGACATAATTTTCTTCCCTACGTCGTCCTTGCCTCCATAGAACATATATGTCACTTCGCCAAACCCGTGAATTCAAATACTTCTCAACGATTTGCAAACAGTGCCCCGGATTTTTAAAGCGAAGCTTTAGTGTTCTCACTGATGACATGTGCAACGTGAACACGCCGAAGTGAAGAAAAAAAAAAACGCTTCCGGTGGCCGGGATTGAACCTGGGTACCTCGCGTTATGAAGCCGGCGTCCATACGATTGCTCAATTTCTATTTTTGTCTTTATTTCCTTTTCTTTTACATTTTTACAAGTAAGCGATGTCATAAAAAGCGCCTACCATGTTTTGGCCGGCGGAAACTACTAAAAAATGTCAAATGATGTCAATTTTTGAAGTTCTGGCAAGATTCCAGCGTGAGGATTTTCCACTTTGTATAGTTCACACAAATAGTTTACTTTTCCCTGAAATATGCGCTCATGGTTTGCGCATTGACATCCGCATGACGCACCGCCATTCGGGATGTCACGCCATATGCTATACAATCCTAAAAACATAATCATATCATTCGCTACACAGTCTTCGTTATTTACACTGGGGAACCTGATTCCACGGGGTTTCACCGGATACTCCTTCTTTAGGGTTCTCATCAGGACGTCCCAAAAGAAAAAGGCATCCCAACACTCCATAAACACATGTTCTGTAGTTTGAGGTTTTTGACAGATGACGCGCAAGTCGTTCCAAGCAATAAACAAGACCCCGCTCTTCGATCAATATTTTCACACGAAGTGTGTTGGTGTGCAATTTAAAAAAGAAGGTTTTCACAGAGGCTGGGATTACCGTAGCTTGCACCCCAGACAAAACATTTTGTCCTCGGCCTACAGAGCACACTGCTCGTTACAGAGATGCAGGAAAGAGAATTTCTTTCAGATCTTAGACGACAGCCAAAGAACCCGTCACAAGAAAGCTTCACGTTCAACCATCGTCGTCGTTTGGCGGAGGGGTTCATGATTTTTTATCCGCCGCTACTTACGGCCTACCCCGACAGTAATGCCCTTCCCCAAAATTACTTTTGGTCTGCGCTTGCAGCTTCCTTACGGTGCATCGTAGTACACTCTAAGGAAACGCCGTGCTTCAGCTTCATCCCAATGCACTCGAATGACCAATTCGTGTAGCAAACGAGGCAAATTCGTAGAATGAGCGCAACGTGAATGCATGACTGCAAAATGCGATCTCTTCTGTGGCGCGGCGCAGTGGGGAACGCCATGCTGCAGCGCAGACCGAAGCATCGAATCATCGTATACGCCTGACGCCGTCATTCGGCGAAGGTTCATTGTTTGTTGGCTGCGTGACTTGGTCGACTGAGTGCGGTGCGGTGAAGCTGAACGCGCACATTGTACAGCAAAGCTGTGCACCTCTATCCCCAATGGTTTATCGCCGGGGGCAAAAACGATCTCCGTGGGCAAAAACGCCAAGGTGTCAAGGCCTAAGACGCCGAGCGCACGCGTCAGGTTGGGCAGGACCCAGCACTTCCCGCGAGAGAAACCGAGCCGCTTCTGCTACTGAAATGCTGTTACACGCGTTCTCTTCGATTCGCGTTCGGATTCGCGCGCAGCCGCAGAGCAGGGAGGGAAAGCTAAGCCTACCAGAGTTGACCGACTAAAACGCATAAACAACAAATTGGCGGCGCCCATGAATTGTCGCAGTGTAAACAAATGTCACGTAATGCGAACTGACCAATTATCATCGCGGCGGCACGGAACAATAGGAGAAAAGAGTGCCGATGCTCTGCGCCCTTATCTAGTGACACTAGCCGAGCGCAACCGACAAGCCCCCCGAGCCAACGAGAAACATTTTATAGCCTCCTCCGTCACCATTTGCAGTGGTTTACAACAGCTCTGATGGACATCCACTTTTACTGGGCGGGATGGCGACCAATTTTTTTCAGTCTTGGAAATACTTGACATAAATAATTGCGCACCAGCTATAGGTTAGGAACGGCACTACACATTCGAACTGCAGACAGTCTTTTCAATGCATTCAAAATTGCGTATTCATTTTCAATATTGCTTCTTGAGCTCTCAATTTCCTTGCGATTTTTACCTGGCTTTTCAAAGGAAATTATTAGATTTTGCTAGGAGAAGAAAACGAATACAGCCATACGTGTTTTTCCGTATTTAGAGGCTTGTTACAGATTTCGCAATTCAAATATTGAGCTTTCGTGCCCAACTTTCAGTTATTCAACCTTTGAAGTCACTGCTTTAGAAGCTTTCCCAACGCCGCTTCCTTTGCTTACGCCCATAGGGACAAGAAGGTTAAAGTCTAAGGCGAAGGCGCGGTGCTTCACAGATTTAGCAAAATGAAATAAATTTGGTTCCTCCAGAAGTATCGCAATATTAGGGTATTAGCTCATGCGATTCAGAAAACCTGACCTATACGAAAAGAAATTGAAGCGTTTTTTTTTTATTCTTTTCACCGACAAAGTCCCACTTGAGATTCCTCGTTCTTGGCCCTGGAAAAAGTAAATGTATCACAATGTCTAAAAGATCACCTTTTTGAAGCTACTATATCTACTATACAGCTACTTTGAAGCTACTATACAGAAGCTTTATTGCTGCTGATGTCATTTCGCCATTTCATGCGTGACGGACGCTAATCTTCCTTCCCTCTTCGGCACGTTGATACGAAACTAAGAGGTCGACTTCGGACGATGTCTCATAACATTTTTGCTTCATTCTGCGAAAATTACATGAATATTCTACCCTCGTTACACAAGGAGTCGGGGCTAATTCCTAGTCGGATCACCCACGCAGAGTTTTTAAGTCTCTCCTCTACGCTTCGAATCGGGGATTAGTCTTACTTTTGGAAATTTTTTTTCGCTTTTTTTTTTTCTTGAGCAGTGGGCGACACACAGAATGCTTTATACTTTATTTTAGTTCTGACATTGCTGAAAGCGTCAGGATATGCAGAAAAATGCTCTTTGACCATGTATTTTCGTGTGCGTAAAACAACAGCCAAGCTGAATTTATAGTCGTGTACCAGATTTGCTGCAGCTGTAGCACAGACAATTTTTATTGTAACCATGCAGTGTTTTCATTCTCAGCAAAATATGCAGAAAGGGTTTGTAGCAATGTGCACGAAGCTTCTATATATCGTTAGCACGGAAAAAAAATCTGCAGAAATTCAGAGAATTGTCTACTAAGGTGTAGCATTCTAGCGCCGCTTGTCTAGAGTGGAGGCTCTTTACAGCCAAAGAGACGTTTGAATATTTTATTTTTTTCAGTTTTTTTTGTTTCTATTCGCCAGTTATGTAAATTCATGCCACCAGAGCGATGAACTGCCTTTACTTTGCCAAGGATCTTCTCCCAAAGATGCAAGGAGCACTGCAGAGTTGGTCCAGTTACTTTTTTTTATTAAATGCAAAGCATTTCAGTAACTCACGATGTCACCCGCGTTGACGTCCGTAGTCCGCACCGTCGTTGTCCACACCCCTCCCTACTATATATAAAAAAATACTATCCGGCGCCCGGTTTCTATCCCTCGACCCTGCGGGCGGAACGCAATGTACATGGTGCTCTACCCACTGCGCCACAAAGCCGACACAGAATGGGACGCTACGAACGCGCCTTATATCGTTGACTCATGCAAATTACTGCTGACGAGCGCTCTCTCGTCAGCAGTTGCCACAAGTGCAACAACATTAACGTAACGCAAACTACTTAACGTCGTGCGCCCCCGGAAATGCTCTGCATTTGATCGTGCCCCTCGCGAGGGGGATGTTTCACTGCGTCTTCTCTTGGTCGCGGGACCCGTGGCGCCATCTGGCGGAGGCGCGGCACAACTCGTAGCGCTTTGAAAATTTACGGTGCGGCCAACCTTCGCTTCGCTCCCATTCACGAAAATCACTCGGGTAGCCTTGCGGTTTCAATCGTTTAATTTTCCGCTTTAGATGGATGATACTGCGCGTCATCCAAGGTGTGCGTTTGTTCTTTACTATATATATGTCCAATAAGTGCGTGTTTAAGAGGACAAGAAGTAAGAAAAAAAATGCGTAAAAAAAAAGAAGTTGATTTCCGCACCCGAGTGAAGCGCGAAACGCACCCATTTTTATGGAAAAACTTTTAGCAATACCTTTCGCTATATGTAAAATACCGCCACATGTATCACAAATAATCATATCTTGTTGTTGTTGTTTCGAACAGTGAGTTTTTATTTTTCCATTTATTTTTCCCCAGTACGGGATTCCTTATAGCTCAATAATTTCGTATTGTGAGCATCAGGGATGCGCATAGAGAATATTCCCCGTGAACCTGGCATCATCATCATCCATTCTGGTCACCAAGGGGTACGCTCCTCGATCACTCATAGCCAGCCGCCCATCGTCATTATCATCGGTGGATGATCATCATCATCGTGTGTTCGGCCTCCTCGAAACGTTCGGAGTCAGCAAGCTAATAAACGCGGTCTCCAGGAACAACCCGTCTCTCTCAGTATTTACAACGTTCCTTCGCGGACTTTTTTTTTAGCGTTCGGTTTTCTGGGGAGAGTTTATAAGATGCATATTTTCGATCTTGTGAGGTCATTTTCGTTAAAATTTTATTTTTTTCTTTTACCCTTATTTATGGTTTTTCAAAATTCTGTCAGACCAATTTTTTTAGTTTACGCTTTTAAAACGATTAAAGGTGGAACTTCCACCAAATGTGCATTTTTGTGCAAATGCAGGGCGTTACACGGTTCGGCCTCCTCGCTATTTTTTATTCGTATTTTGGACATTTTCGTGCGAACTTTATTCTTCATTCATTTATTCGTTGGTTTTTGGGGAGGTTTATAAGACGCACATTTTTCATTTTGTCAGGTCATTTTTGTGAATTTTTTTTTCAATTTTTCTTATTTTTTGGGTTTTCAAAATTCTGCTTGACCAATTATCTATATTTACGCTATAATAACTATTAAAGGGGTTAATTCCACAAAATCTGCATTTTTGTGGAAATGCAAAAATGCAGGGCGTTACACGGTTCGCCATCTTCTTTATTTTTATTCGTGTTGTGAACGCTGTTTTGCAGACCTTTTTTTCTTATTCTTCGGTTTTGGGGGGTGATGTATAAGATGCATATTTTTTATTTGGTCAGATCATTTGTGTGAAAATTTTATTTTGTCTATTCTTATTATTTGTTTTTTTAAATTCTGTCTGACTAGTTATCTCCGTTTACGCTATTACAACAATTACAGATTACAGGTGAAACCTCCGCCAAATCTGATTTTTTGTGGAAATGCAAGGCGTTACACGGTTCTGGTTGTAGGGGTACTCGGTGAAGAATGCTACGCATTAATATCCTGTATGCTGTACGCCACTGGACACCACATGTAAGCCATGTAACGGCTGTACTCAAATACGTCACAAATACGGTTCGCTGCTCAACCAGCTCTCATACTCTTACCACGTGTTGTTAATCGCAAAACATAAATTGCGGAAGGAGAATTTTTTTTGCAATAATCGTTTCCTTAAACGCACATTTTCTTTTAGGGACGAAGCCCCCTTAAGGACTCGGGCTGTCGGCGTTTTCGGTCGTCGTCGTCGTCGTATCTCGCATCATGTAGTCACGATACTAAAACACCGGGACACTCGTTTTCCAACACCTCGCCCTAGAAGGTCTCATCTCCGTGGTCTAAAACGCGTACTAAAAAACACGTCCGGACACCCGTTTTTCAACGACTCACGCTAGAATCGTGCAGCGCCCGGTACCCTATACCATTAAGTGTGGGAGTGCCAGAAAAGACCGGATCTGCAACCAATCCCCAACCCCTCCATACAACAGTGGACAGCGCGGCTGACCAGCAAGGACCCTACGTTCCAGCTTGACCCGGTGAGAAGGTGCGGCGCAGCCAATCGCAGCCACAGGATCCCGGACTAGGGGTTTCCTCCTCTGGGCGGGTGCCCTTGACAGCAGCACCTGTGGTTCTCATTAGATTTTGTTTCATTCATTCATTCTGGCGTGTTATACAACTGCACGTTGTACGCGGTCAGTCTGCGAAATATCGCTGTTCCAGGGCGTCGCCACATAGGCCTACTAAAGGCTTACGCTTGAACGCGACTGTATCGCTCTACATTTATGAGCTAAATAAACCTTATCTTGTTTTATCTTTTCGACTTTTGGGGCGAAAACCCCATTGGCCTGCATTAAGCCACCTCGCGTAAACGGGATGAAGCCCCATTTATGAAGCCTCCATCGTAAAGTCTTTCATATATACCTGTTTACAACTCGCTTCACAAGGATGGATACACACCACAGTTAGTCTTATTTTTATGGCAGGTTTCTTGGGCCTACCAAGACGTATAATTCGTCTTGAAATCAAGCAAGCTGTATATCATTAGAAGTAGTCGAAAGTAGCCTTTAACCGCATTTAATGTGAACTCAGAGTATGTATTACGGATGTTGTGTCTGATTTTTTTTTTTCTGCTTCATAGATGCACTTCCGTTTTCTGCTCTTAGAGAGCAGGAAATGAGTACCTCTTCTTTCGGGTCAGCGTAGTTCGTTCTACATAATTTCAAAGTCAACAGAAACATACGGAAAAGGAACCAAACACAAACACGGAAAAGTGAATGAGGTCGGCGATTCCCTCCGGAGCCCCTTAACGATCCGGCTTCCACGTTCTCTTCTCATTTCACCGCGACCCCTGATACGACATCTTACATTTTGGCCTCTTTCATGTCTTTTGTCGCTGTCTACAAGACCTCGGGTTGCTCAGCTTCGCGGGGCTGTTTTCCTGCCGTCTCGATTATTTCCAAAAAAAGTGTCTTCCAGGGAGAAGGCATCACACAAAGCAGTACAGGAAAGGCGGTTGGCCTGTTTCGGCGGCGTCCCCTTTAGTGAAGATAGATCGCCAAGAACTCTACTGATGGACGACCTCTGTCGTACAGCACTGCATTAGCCGGCGAGAACAACCGCCTGTGTATTCCGCATAGCAAATTGATGCTGTGAAATATTGCCCGTATACGCCCAGGGAATGTTGTTGTCTCTCGAGGAAAAAGCAGGCGCTTCTGGTGGCAAGCGAACACATTCTCTGACGGCACAAGTTAGTATGCTCAGTCTTTTGTTCGCTCAGATTGCTTCCTACAAGCTGAACACGCCCTTTACTCTGAGAAAAAACGAACCCTTTTTTGCCGCCTCAAGTGAGCGAAGCAAGTGCTCGCGGTCGCGTAGTCCAGCAACTGCCTGCTCCTCGAACGCGATTTTGAAGGTTTCTGAAAGCGCATAATGGCAGAAGGAAAACGAGAAGACGCTTGAATAGAAGGCCCCTCACATGCCGTGGTGGGTGTTAACTGGGATAGTTAACCTAAAGAAACGTGCGATCCACGCCGACGTCGCCTGTGCTACTCGGCACTAGAGATTGGAGGGACCACCCTGTGGGGCTCCCCTTTGACATGTCGGGATAAAAGTTCTCCTGACTGTTACCGTCTCCTCTGTCCAGTTTGATAATCTTTTGTTCGGGAGGACCTATCGTAGGCGGCTTTTATTGTGCTGGAGACGAAAAGTAAAACTTGTGCACAAGTAACGCAACTTACGGTTCGAATTAATGAATGGCGAATCGCCTGCAGTGCGACGAAGCAAATGCAATTCCTGCTTAAGCCAGGTTTTTGCGCTCATCACGCGTAGGCACGAAGGCTTAGTTGCACCGCCGAACTTCGGCACTCCGGAGACGCCGGCGGTGGGATGAAAGGCGTTTGGTGCACTTTAAGTAACGCGAGGTTAGATATTCCACTCCGTGGCAAAGCTGATATGCGCTACCGAAAACTATAGAAAAGAATCTGGGAGTCACCGCTCCAATCGGCTTAAACAGCCAGGCTGACTCGTTTCGTCGTGACGACACGCACACAGCATTAAGGCATGCTTTAACACAAGCGTGCGGAGGCAGGTTGGTGTGCACAAACTGCACTTGCTGACAAATTTCCATTACGTTCTGAAAAATTCAGCCTTGTCGATGTTCCTGGAACGAAATTCTTCCGTTGGAGGGATCCAGCGCAGCCGTATTTTCGTGTCGAGCTCACGGCGCGGAAAGAGGCGCATTGCGGAAGGCCGCACACACGGACAGTCTTTATGAAGTTGCGGCCAGTGAGACTGTCATGGCAATTCGTCCCACACCTTGAGGTCCCGATCACAGTCGGTACATCTAACTACGGCACAAGTTTTCCCCCGTGGTTTCCACATTTTCTAACAGCGCACATCACAGAGCAGCAAGGCGGACTGCGGCGGAAACCGAACCGCCCCGTCCTAAAGGCCAGTCATGGCGAGTGTGGCGCTAGGGTCACCGGTTGAGGGTCAGGCCAACTGCTCGCTGTAAATGGTCTAAAACGAGCGCGCAACAGGGCCCAACTAGTTTCCTACTCCTCGCCCCGCACGGTTGCTATATGACGAGCTCAGGAAATGCGCCCGGCGGCAACACCAACGTACAACACGCTCGGCGCACTTTCAGGTCGCGATCTCTTCTCGCCTCGAGCTGTAAAACGTATGTACAGGCTTTCAGTGCACGTTGAAGATGTGTGGCTTCACTAAAATAACTCGTTGTTTGCCACAGACACATGCTTTAAGGCCCAGATTTGGATTTGGCGCATAAAGCACCAGTTAAAAAACTTGGAAAAACCTAAAAATCACCCACTTTCTAATCTTTGTTTTATGTTGTCCTCAACCCTGGTGTTGCTTTGAACGGCCTTCCCAGAGGCTCACAAGTGAATAGTGCAGGTTTCTTCCGGCCCTGTTTTACGCGCTATTTTGCCTTTGTTTTTTGCCTGAGTAAACACCTCAGAGTACGCTTGTTCCTTCGTTTACATCCTTTGTTTATAGAAATCATTACGAGTGGTTGCCATATCTTAGTCATACCTTCCAGAATACAGTAAAATACCACTTCAACGAACGTCATTTAAACTAACTATTGAGTTGTGCGAACTGTTTCAAATCTCCCACTGAACCGCCAATAAACCCTTTGCAAACGCCATTCAGTTTAATGAAAATCAGCGCAATGCGCATTTTACTTCTACGAACATACTCCATGGCACCATCCTACATCTCCCAGGCCACATTGGTCCCTTTAACAAGAACAACACGCACTTTTCGTAGCACGTTTCTCGTTGAGAACCGCGGTTCATTACCACGCGACCAATAATGGGCCCCATTATAACTTCGAACTGGATTTGCTACCTGGATAACCTTGTAGCCAGCCGAAGTCACAGCCATAGCCACAGCTATAGCTTTAGCCCTAAAGCCACTACAGCCACAAAAAAAGGCATTCGCATGCTTGTTAATCAAGAGTGCCAAACGAAGGCGTCTTTCTCTAGATGAAAAACGGGAGGTTTTGCGTAGGCTCATGGTTCATAAGAGCTTGAACTCAATTATTCAATTCATGACCGCGGCAGGCTTAAGTGCGAGGGTGCAACAAAAGAGTACTGCATTCTACAAAAGGTGCTAAATAGTGAATATTCGCTTACAAACGAGCAGAATGATAAATAAATGGGTTGAAACATCATTCGAACATCCGATGTTTTCTTCAGCTTGCGGTAACAAGCTGCAACATACCTATTTCAGTTGAATGAACTTTCACTTACATAAACATTTTTCTTTGGTCCCTTGAAGTTCATTCACGCGAAGTTTCACTGTATTTGGACTCTGAGGAATGAGGGCTTGGAAGGAAGTGAGTGGGCACATACGCTCGCCCGATCGACTATTTACCGGGCACATAACCAGCTCCCTCCAACCTTAAGCGATGCACAGCCGCTTTCCAGCCCGCACGCATACCTCGAGCCTTTATGCGTGCAGCGCAGGGTACATCCCTCAATCGCCCCATCGTGCAGTGACGAAACGGCAGTCCTTCCTCCTCCAGTAAAGACATTACCCAGAGATCATCTGACGCATTGCTTCCGAAATTTATTCGGACCTCCCCCGCCTGCTTGTTTTCTGGAGGTTACCCCACCCCAACCTAGTTCACACATTATGGGCTTGCGGTCGGCCCTCAAGGTTGTGCCACACACCCAACCAGCACTGTCATCGTGTGAAGCGAGGGTGGCTGACCCCAGCGCACTGACGCCACCCCTGCTGGCGTCCAGCGGGACGGAAGCCTTGGCCACAGCTTCTAAAAAAAGGCACCCTGCACTAACGGTGCTTGGAAAAATCAGGTTTTCCTTCCTTTCTCGGAAAAGAATTCTAAGCTTTTTGGTTTTAACCAATCATTGTCGCGGGGGGAAGAAGTTGAAACCACTGTTGTGTATGTTATGACTGCGAAAGGTTCTCGCTAAATTTGTGTGAGATAAAAAAGAACACTATGATCATTGCACAACGTAAAATTGGTCTCACCGTTATTGAAGGAAAGCAGTGTTTTATATAAACCAAACTTCTCTTTTGCATTCATACCCTTTTTAAAGGGACACTGAAGTGATATGTAAACATTGCGGGATTACTAGCGCAAATTGTAGTCCGGAGTCCCCAGGCCATGTTTCGACCACTCTAGGCGCGTTTACGCGATTTTATTTAGTAGAAAAACTAATTCGAAAATGCTGTCCTCCTCTCTTTACGCTCGCCCATTTTCTGTGGCGTTTTCGTGTGACGTCAGGAGGGGATGAGCTGGCAATTGGCTGCGCCACGGCTGCGCTACTGCACGGCTCCCCGGCCGACAGAGTCAGTCGGCCCAGCGTTTCGTCCGCCGGCCGCCGGCAGGTCGTCGCAATCAAGGAGGTTAAAAAAAATTGCTTGGTCGCAATTCGTTCGCTTAGTTTAAACGAAGCCAGGACACGTTTGTGAATGGAAGAATGTGCCTTTCTTTACTTGGTTTGTTTGTACACTGTATCTAGCTCCAAGTCAAGTTCGCTTCACACAAGTGCTGCACAAGCGCACATGCGACGCTTCGCTGACTGGTACGCCAGTAGGAAAATATAAGGCCTCTTGAAGGCGGGAGAAGAGTCAGCGAAGTCAATATAGGTACTAAGGAAATAAAATCAACTGATATTTTTACCGTACAGCGTAAAACTAGGGCGCGGGAAGCACTTTTTTGCGCTGGGCGAACAAGCACAGCGGTCAGCAGCACGACTACGCATCTGCGAACGCTTTTCCGTCTACGAAATGCAATTGCTAGACCTGAGCTTCTGTGGAAACTCGGGCGACGCTTACTGCACGATCGCAGTACAACAAATAGTCACCTAAGCTGCTTGAAATGCCAAAACTAAATAAAAGTGTAAACCGGTTGTACAATATATACCCTATATTAGCAATCCTTTCTCGTCCTGCTCCGTGGCTCAGTAGTCTGGGGCGCTGGGTATGTCACTGCTAATGTTTGGCAAGGCACGAGTTCGAATCCCCCGCGGGTACGTGCTTTTTTTTTTTTGTAAGTAACTTTTTTGTTTTCCGCCGATGTTTTCTATATTGAGTTCACCTTTTTTTGGGCCGCAACGTTCATGGCTACACGAACTAGTTCACAAAACGCGCGTAGGCTGGCACATGCATGGCGCGCTAGCGAGTTCTCGTTGGCGTGCTGTTGCCATAAGCACCGACTGCTTGCAAGCAGTGGGCACAGGCCAGAATGAACAGACCCTTGGCCTGGTGCGAACACGCTTTTTACGATACAGGCATGAGGGAGGCAAGCTCCAATTATGGGGGAAAAGCGCATGACATTTGGGCGTCTACGGGTACGCGGAGGGCGTTCATGCACTGCGTAGGTTTCCGCTAGTGAATGCTACGATTCCAAGCCGTCCTAGGAGGCTTATCTTTATGCATTTTTACAGCTAACAACATGGCAGAAGCGCGGTACGATGATTACTGAGTCATTGAGAATGTCCATCCAACAACGCCACCGGTTGTGTTTTACAGAACCGAAACCGAAACCGAAACTTGTTTGGTTGCTCACCTTGGGCATCGTCCAATCACGGTGCCCGCTCCTCCTAACGTCACAGCTTTAGTTGGTGCGGCCGCCGCAAACCGCGCATGGTAGTTTTTCTTCTTTCGCGCTTTGTAAAATAATTACCGATTTGTCAATCGTAAAAACGATGAAAAGTGTGCTAATTTGAGCCAGTCTACACAGTGCAAGCAAAAACGGGAGCTAGACAAATTCACTTCAGTGTCCCTTTAAAGGATACTTGCTTTGTGTAAAACCCTCGCCCGAAACTTGTTCTAATTATTTATTTACAAGCGACTACGACGAGGCTCAGACGTCCTCGTGTACTGCTCAGCCAGAGAGAGAGAGAGAGAGAGAGAGAGTTTAGAGCAGTCGCCGAAGCCCGTCGGCCACTTCACTCCTAGGTTGAAGCGGCCGACCCAAATGCCTGTTTAGGTCCTTAGCATTCAGAGCACGGTGCCCAAAGAAAAGGAGGAGGAAAGGAGCGGAGCAGACGATAAGGGAGAGGAGTAAGAAGTAGATCTGTAGAAGGGAGTCGGATGGGAGGAACAGGCGTCTTCAGTCCTCCCAAACGTATCTTAACCGAGCTGTTCTGAGCGAGACTGTGACAGCATGAATTTCAAGTAAGAGAGTTGACTCAAGTGCACTTCCCCAAATCACAGTTTGTGTTCCGTCAATTTTAGCCGTACTTGTCCTTTTTCAGAGCGCTTCGTATCCCTAAAACTTAATGAACAATCCTTCATAACACAAGAAAAACGCTTTTATATTGTAGAACTTCTTGAGGTGATCTTCTCTACGGTTCGTGTATTCTTTGAAGCACATCTAAGACTTTGTCTCGGCTTCGGCTTAACCATGTTATGCAAACTTCGCACATTTGGCTTTCAGAGACGTCCGCAGATCAGTTGGGAGACGACTTTTGCTTCGTCTCAAGCACAACTTTCTCTCACTTTTCTGAACTTCTCGCCTACCTTTTGCCCAACGGTGGATCGACATTTTTGATCGGTCGATTTAGGAAAGTTGAGCTGTTATGTGCACATTTCTATCAGATTTATAGTGCTGCTAACATAGCCAGACAGGCGAATGGCAAGAAATTGAGTGTCAGTACGGTTGCCAAGCAACTTTTTAAGGCAGTGACGCTGAAATAACGTCCACATTCTGTTAGTTCAGCCATGCAGGGGGGGAGTACTGTCAACTTGTGAACATATTATATTTGAACATCCCCCTGTCTTCATAAATATTTAACTCAGTATCGTCAAGTTTCCTTTTTTGATTAATGTAGTAGTAGTAGTAGTAATAAACAATTATTGACGTGATGCGGAGCGTAGGAGGGTGAGTTCAGCGTTTTCAGTCCAGTAGGCCACGAGCCCGCGCTGCTTCAAGGCTCTCAACCCGATGGCTTGCTGTTTCTCCGGCGATGATTGGGTCAGTGCGATCCTCCATTGCTCAAGGATCGGGTTTGGTGGAGGGTGTTGGTTGTGTGGGAAAGAGAAGACGAAGGGGTAGATGGTGAGGGGAAGGCTACAGTGCTGGCATAAAGTGTTGTAGAGGGAGGGGGATATGTGGGTGAGGATGGCGGGGTTGCAATAGGTACCGCGTTAGAGCCCGCGCCAAATGTATGCCTCACAGGTGGCTATGGCATACAGGTAGTGGGCGAGGATGGCGCTGTATGTTGTTTCAATCGGGGAGAAAGGAGGAGGGGAGGAACTCGGGTTCAGCCGTGCTGATGGGAGCGCCAAGAAATGAAGATTGTGGGCTGCAGCGTGTTCTGCTTACCTTCCTACAAGGCAACTAGGACCAGGGCGCCGTATAACAGGATTTCAGCATCTTCAGTAAGTTAGTGAAATAGGTCGATGGCTTGGGACGGTGCAAGGCCTGCTTGGTAGTGGCGGCACGCATACTGCGAGTCCGTGATGATGCTGAGGTAGGGCTGGGCTCATACGTTGCCAAAGCGTGGGCGATGGCAAGTACCAAAGGCTTTTTCTCTGTTTCTTGCCTTCCTTTCCACTGCTTTTCATGTCAAAATTCGCCAATGAACACTAACAAGAAGTATTTCCTCCGGCAATGATCATCGCGGTGTAAGGCTCTTGGTTTTTCTGCCATGCGTAATGTCGTCGACAGAGAAAATTCGAACGTAAAAACATGAACAAGACCAAACAAAATTGCACGTTCTGGCTTCCGGTAGTAAAATAGTTTACAGCGTTTTTATCTATTATGTAGAGCGCAGTGCAAACTTTGTTATAATTAATTAGGAATTCCAAAATTTGGCAGGTAATACAGCATTCTGCAATTTATTTTGTGTATTTGCATCCTGTGGTAGGTGCAGGTGGTTGCCGCAACCAAGCCTACATGACGTCTTGTAATAAATGATATTGTGTACTTATGGAGCCACTGTTGGTATAGGCGGTTTATTGAAGATTTGGAATACTTAGTTGTGTTATCGGGAGTACGAAATGAGATGAAAGCTTTCTAATACGTTTAGTAAACGTGACTTACCTGCGTATCGCACAATATGGTTTCGCCAATAGATGGTGTTGGTATAAAGTTTAACAGTCGGCGGAATGAATCACATAATTACTCAAGTCTCTAAATTTTCCGCCCAACAAGATCTCGACGAAAGGGTAATTTCGTATATCGGCTTCTCTCGACACACCTTCATCGGACGCGTCGCTTGACGGTGCGTTGTCAACGAAGTTTACGGAGTGCAACAACAACAACGAAAAGACAAATTATCGAGTTCAACGACTTATGCAATCGAGGCAGTTGGCGACGTTACGTACGTTTCCTGCATCCCCAAACTGCGTTGCTGGCAACTCCGTTGTTTCCGCGACGTTTACCGTCAGCAAAACTCTGCTACGAGGTCACCAGACGAAAACTGAGTCACTTGGCAGAACTATAACGTCACGACATCGCTGCGCAACATTTGAACCAGTTACCAATTGTTGTAACTGGATTTATTCCTAAGAAAATCGGCACGCTTCATAAGCATTCCTCGCGTTGCGAAACATGCCAACGGCGGGGAGGACAATTTGCTGGCACTAGGAGGCCATTTCTCCATTGTACCGAATTTCACGTGGCTCTAATCCCTAGCAGTTACTCCGAGTTCTCCGAGCCCAGCGCTGCTCCCTTGCCTGTTATCCACTCTTTTCGCGGACAAAAAGGCTTCGTTTTGAAAGTCTTCTCGCGCTTGAGTGAATTCTCCGAGCCAGCCTTTCGCTTTGGGAGTTGGCGAAGCTTGTCGGCTCAATTTCGACCCGCTTTCGACATGCGCTGTTTCTTTTAC
This sequence comes from Haemaphysalis longicornis, assembly GCF_048455015.1. Classification (NCBI taxonomy): domain Eukaryota; kingdom Metazoa; phylum Arthropoda; class Arachnida; order Ixodida; family Ixodidae; genus Haemaphysalis; species Haemaphysalis longicornis. The sequence goes on along the minus strand of NW_027526335.1, from coordinate 17,981,941 downwards.
TTGGGCCACTCTCCACCCCGGGTTCGTTTCTCGTTTCTTTTTGGCCTACGCCGAGCAGATCGGGCTGGCGCCGGCTGACTGCACGCTGGCGTTCGAGCAAGTATCGCGTTTTAATTACGGCCATTCCTCTCACGGCCCGCTCTCTCGCGTTCACGGTTCAATCGCGAGCCCAAGGCTCGAGCCGGCAGCCGCGCCGAATGCGTCGTCGTCGGCAGCAGCGCCAGCTCCGAATCTAATTTGACGAGCTGCACAGATGGGCCAAACTGCTCGCCCGAATACTGCGGAAACAGAAGAGGGGAGGGTGCGACATCGAAAAGGCATTGCACGCGAGCAACGACTCGCGCTCTCCGTCGCTGCCGGCCGAAGGTGGCATCTACGTGGAACGCTCCTTTCCCCACTGCACTCGTCCTAATGCTACCCCCTCCTTCTCCTCCTCCGGCTGTGAATACATCTTGCACGGCGCGCGAGTTTTTCTAGTCACACGCGCCGACACTAGGGCGGAGCTTAACTACGCGCGCGCGCCTCCGTACGCGCGAACGATCAAGCCCACGTTGAGCGGCGTCCCTAGTGTGGCCAGCGTTAATTTAATTGCTGCGCGTAGTTGAAAGGTCGTCGGCCCGAGTTTTTTGACGCGCCGGGCGTAGAATTTAATAGGGCGGCGGCGTAAGCCCCCCCTTTCTGGACTGGCACGGCGGCGAGCCGGCGGCAGCTTGATGACAAGTTTCGGGGGGCGCGAACACCCAGGGCGCTGCTGCCCTCTTGCCGAACGTTGGGAGAAGGCACCGAGTGACAGCGGACCGTTCATAAGCCCGACGCCGACACCAGCGCGCCGAAATTCGTTGACGCCGACTGCCGGCTAGTGTGGCTTTGAAACTCGCGCGGAATGCAACCCGCCGTATACTCGGGTCGACGGCGAGTTTCTGTCGCGCCCTTTCACGGCTTGGTAAGCTTGAGCCCGCCACGGGGTTTGTGGATCGCACCTCAGCGATGTGCGGTGAAGTGGAACGAAAAAATTACAGAACTATTTGGCGCTGTAATGGGATGTGGTTTTTGGGTAGGATGAGTGAAAAAGAGTGTACACTGGGTTTGTCTCGAGGGCTTACTTATTCACTTCCGTAAGTTAAAGCGTTTGCTTTATTGTCGCGCACAACGCGGAAGTAGTTCTCCTGCCCTGCCTAAACATAGTCCAGACATCTGCAGTCCAGAAACCGAGAGGGCGAGCCGAATAAATTATCTGGCATTCATGCACAAATGGGGCAAAATATAAAACAGGCTCTGTCTTATCTAAAACAGAAGTTTTATTTACCGGGGAATCAAAAAATCGTGATAATGGTTGATGAGTCGAGGCTAGACCTTTCAGTTGTATAGCAAACAACTCCCGTTTAATTTAAACAACCTGTATTTTTATACAGGTACCAAACGCTGTGCAACCCATAGTTTTTTTTTTTTTGTATTTGAGCTCCATAAGAAACATCACCGCATTCATGGCTGAGAATAAAACCTGAAAGCTGTTACTTAATGGAATATCGACGGGGTGCGAAGGGGCTTTCGGAGTGTTTAGAAGTGGCTTCCCAGTCACTACGGCATTATCGGCAACGAAAGTGCAAATGCTGCCGCCCGTTCGGCACATCATAGAGCGACGACCGTACACATTCCATTATCTACAGATGGACGCAGCTAGTGCCCTCCGCATACTTTCCCCGAAAACAACACTCTCTAAATAATCTACCGAATAATCCACCTGTGCACGCATCGGTGCCCTTGACCCGCACCTGCAGCGTCCCCTTCCACTAAGCCTCCCACAGTCTCACGCAACTCTTCTTTGCCGTCTCTGGCTGGGGGTGGCTTTCACAAATGCTTATTCATACATAATAGGAATGGCAGCAACTGAGGAGTGCAAAACGTGCGGCACGCCGGAGACGATACGCCACGTTTTGTGCGAGTGTCCACGCTACGCGCCTGAAAGAAAGACGCTGTCGTCAGCATGAGGAACCTGGACTCTCGCCGGCCATTTTCGGAGAAGATTCTGTGCCACTGGCCTTCTCTGTCATCCGCTCAGAAGGCGACTAAGGAACTCTTACGCTTTCTACGGGCGACGAACTTAAAAATCAGACTATAGACTGAAAGCCTCCAGTGTCAATCAGTGTCAGTGCTTGAGCGCTGGTCATACTTGTCTGCTCAAACTTTTCTCCATTCTTTCCTTTCTGTTTTTTGCCTATTTTCTCTTTCCTCACGTGCAGGATAGCAAACTAGGCTGTAGCCAGGTTAACTTTCATGCTTTCCTTCTACCTCTTTCTTTTAAAAGTGATCACAATGTAATCACCTCGAGCTTACGTCAGCTTATTTGAGCGTATGTATGCACAAATCACGCACAGCTGTTGCAGGCTGCTGCTTATTTTACAGTGGGCTTATGCGTTGCATTGAAGTTCTCACGAAAACAATGCAATCGAGGTTTTACAATCGCGAATACAAATTCTTTACAATAATACGTCGAACTGCTAATAATGTGTTCGAAGCTTTCAGAATCCACTTTATTATTTTTATTCATCATAGCCGGCTCTATATTTGAGTCGGACATCGGAGATACGCAGCGTGGACTGTGATAACCAGTGACGTGCTTTTCGCCAGTTGTAACCCTACGGTGGGCACAATATGACTGAGTTGCTTCAAGTTTAAATTAGTTATAAACAAAACAAAGAAAACCAAGCCGTAGGTACGGTGTCGTACTGGCGAGGCCACAAAACAATGCAACTGGGACCTTGGCTCCTGTGCGAATAAAAGTAATGTAGAGGGTCACAATCTCCTTACGCCCACTATTTCGTTTCGCAAATTATAAAGCAAGCATTATAGGTTAGCGGATAAGCTCGTGTAGAGGAAATTTTAGCTAATAAGTAGCACCCAATTTGTTGTATATTTGGACACTGATGGATGGCGCACAAAACAAATGGACGCAGAAAAAAAAAAACACTGCAGATAAAGCTGAGGATGTGTTGGACATGCAAGGGGAGGGTGGATTCGGCTGGCACTGTTCTTGATGATGATGATAATGATGGGTATTATTATAGTTATTATTATGATTAACTCGAAAACTTTACAGGGATATACTTGGGTACAAGTTAAGAATGGCAACAGCTCATGTAGTGTATAACTGCGCCGAAGCAACAGACCCGGATGTCAACGGGAGCGCGCGTTTTTAAAGGAGATCGCGCTTAATGCTTGATATCGTCTGCTCTTTGTCGCGTGATTTGTTTTTCGTTGCTGATTTAATTTATACGCCGATTCAGTTCGAAAAATCACGAGAACTGCTCGCGTCTCGTTCAAAATACTCGTAGTAACGCACTTTTTGCGTCGCGCGGAGGAACAACCGGCTGAGGTGATGAGGCACAGTGGGCAACTTCTGTTGTTGTTCTTAAATTGTACCCGAGTAGAGCCCTCCATGATTCCAGCGGGCCCGCCAGCCGTGCCCGCGAGCCCTGCCGGAATTGGCGTCACCACAACAAAGCGGAAAGGACAACAGCAGGAACTGATGGGCATGCCCGGACTTTAGGCCTAACGTTTCGCTTTGAGGTCTTACGACGTCAAGTGGTACCCACAGCTTGGCTAACCATGAGTTTGCCGTTGCTTGGCGCGGCGTTAAGCTTAACGTTACGGCTACCAAACGCTAGGTCTTAAAATGGCCGTAAGCATAGGCCTAAGGAGTTCTATTGACCAACTATCTAAGTCATAGTTAGTTAGAGAAGTGGGAAAAGACACAAAGAGAAAGTAATGATGATGATGATGCTTCCGTAACTTTATCCTCTCATTGATCATGCAATAATGTTTTAGCATTCGAAACACGTAAGCAGGCTTCAGTGCTCTGAGGGATTTTATGTATTCAACCTATCTGCGCTTCAGACCCTTAACTAGACTACTCACATAACATCAAAATATTGCACTTACGGTTTCTTGATGTTTGCTACTGCCTACTTCCCTGCATTTAGGGTGTTACAATTATTTAAATTTTATGTGCTCTTTCCGTTTTCGGATCAGATTTCAAATATCAGAATAATCAGAATCAGGTCAGATATCAGAATAAACAGATCCTCGGTTTACCCATCCATTTCCAGCTCTTACAAAGCTCCCTATAGTACTGTCTTCCTTGCAAGAATTTGACAGCGGGTGCGTGGCACCACAAAATCCTTAGAAAAACCTTCTTGTGCATGACCACAGGCCGCAGCGTGAACGCGCGCTTGATTAGGCGGGAATGAAGCCCAAAAAATAGCAGTGGCTTAGCTTGGCTATGCCAGGATATACGTAGCGTGAGCTAAGGTTCAGCTGGTTATTCTTAGTTTTCCTGGTTGTCTAGGATTAGCTTGACTATCATGCTTACTGCTGCTTCAATGACACACACACAGTATACGCATTATGTGACACATACATTTATCAAGCGGCTCCGGCGCAGCGTCACGAATCGCCCCAGAGCTAAGCTGGTTCCACAGGCGCACGCCGGTGTTGCTGTGACGCACGAGCTATCGGTTGCACACCCGGCCACCTCTCGCATGATCCTCAAACTGACCGGGCCGCCACGTGCGGAACAGAGGTCGGCGAAGACGCTGGGCGCGTGGGGTGTGTGAGAGGCGCCGGGCAGCGAGCAACGTTCTGTGCGCCGAGTGACGTCATTGCTCCTCGCGCATGCGCAGCACGGCTCTCCAGGAGCCACGCGAAGCTGCTTAACCTCGGCCAGTGTAGCTCACGCTACAAAAACAAAAAAATCAGAAACTTGGAAACCACATTTGGTAATTCAATACCAGGCACAGAGCCGCGAGCAGAAACAAACAAAACAGGAAGGAAGAAAAGGAAAATGACCCGCCTCGGTGGCTCAGTGGCTAAGGCGTTGCGCTGCTGAGCACGGGGTCGCGGGCTCGATTCCCGGCCGCGGCGGCCGCTTTTCTGATGGAGGCGAAAAGCAAAAACGCCCGTGTGTACGAGATTTCGGCGCACGTTAAAGATCCCCAGGTGGTCAAAATTAATCCGGAGCCCCCCACTACGGCGCGCCTCATCGCCTGCGTTGCGTCGGCGCGTTAAACCCTTCAATCAATCAATCAAGAAAAGGAAAATGTGTGAGGCCCGCCGATGAGAAAGTCCGCTCGACCTCATGTTTCCCGGAAAGGTTTCCCTTGCTAAGGAGCCCGCGACTGCGCTGCAGCTGCCCAGTTTTATCAATTAGCGTCGCGGTGCTGCCTGGCCCCCGCCCGTGCCGCGTCGCCATGGCCCTGCCGGCGCGAGTTGCATGCGAAGCCGTCGACGCCCCCCGTTTTGGTGCAGGTGGCTCGGCGGGATATTAACTCTGCGGGTCGTAAGTCGCAGGTGCCATCTTCTTCCTGGCGGCGCCGTTCACACCCTGAAGCCCCCGGTCCCCGCTGCAATGTCTCTTCGTCGCAATTCCCTCATTGCCGAGACAACAACGTAGAAAAGGAGGGAGCAGGGAAGCGCTTGAGCGAGAGTGAAGCTGAAGAAAAAAAGAGAAGATGGAAGTTTCGCAGCCCTAATGCGGTGCCCGGCTTGCTGTGATGCATGGGTCGCGCTGATGGCTTGAGCCCTGGCGTGCGTGCGTGCGTGCGTTGCGAACCGGTGGCGTCCACCTAATGGCGCTGGTATTTAGAGAAAGTGAGGGGAACGCGCGAAAGGGGGACGC